>NC_052962.1:2292035-2626535 GCF_013358895.1 Oreochromis aureus | reverse complement strand
AATAGCAGTCTGGCGAGGAAGGAGCAGCTAGCAGGTCCAGTGGGCATGTGGCGTGAAGGTTAGCCGGATAACTCGAAGCCAGTCAGTTAAATCAAACAACAGACCTTTATTCGTTGTCAGTAAGATAAGACCATACAAGCCAGGTCTCCACGGCTCTACGCTGTCTGAACATATGTGTGCAGGGATCGGTAGTCGCCGATGCCAGCCCGCTACAACGGTAAGGTTTCTCTGAGAACAGACACACGAGCAGCATGTAATGGTTGCCACCCTTTTTACACACACCCACTAGGAGACTCCCACAACTACTACAATAGTAGGGCAACCCCCCCTCCCCGCCAGTGGTGCTATAATACAATAAATACAATAAGGGTTGTTACAACAGATGCTTTCGTAATTTTTTTAAAATTAAATTTATGTATGCTGTATGCATTTTGTCCATTCCTAAGTTGTGAGTCTACACCAGCCACATTTCACAACACTATAACTTATGATTATGAATTTGTGTTGCTTTTCAAGTGCCATTTTCAAGTGCCTTCATCATTTCAAATGTTAATAACTAAAGACAGTTTAGTTTGTGTAGACTCACAACTTAGGAATGATAAAAATACAGCATACATAAATTTAATTTTTTTTAAAAAGGTAAATTTATTCAAAACCAACATCGGGATTTGGGTTGTGAGAGCGTTTGTGTTAAATATAGAAGCCATGTCCGAAGTTCACTCTGATGCCTCTGTCTTTCTAAATGGAGGGACAGTAACTGCATGTTTATGTGTAAGCGTGTAAAAACTGCATAGTAAGATTAAAAACAACAGTATTTTGTCTCTATTCGCTATTGTAAAAATTCATCTCATGTAAACAATAATGTGGCGCACAGCGTGACAAAAACAACAATGCATAATAATCAATGTTGATATTACTTAATTACATGTCCCAGACTCTACTATTAATAATACAAGAAAATCCAGTAGCACTGCAAATAAAAGGAAATTTTAATTTTTGAGGTTGTCTTCCAAGAAGTGCATTGTACAAACAAACTGGTGTTTTAAAGGTTAAAAAAGGAATGACTATTTTATACTTATGAAAAGAACTGATATTAGTTAAAAACCTTATGCAATACAGGGAGTGCAGAAGTTTTAGGCAAATGAGTATTTTGTCCACATCATCCTCTTCATGCATGTTGTCTTACTCCAAGCTGTATAGGCTCGAAAGCCTACTACCAATTAAGCATATTAGGTGATGTGCATCTCTGTAATGAGAAGGGGTGTGGTCTAATGACATCAACACCCTATATCAGGTGTGCATAATTATTAGGAAACTTCCTTTCCTTTGGCAAAATGGGTCAAAAGAAGGACTTGACAGGCTCAGAAACGTCAAAAATAGTGAGATATCTTGCAGAGGGATGCAGCAGTCTTAAAATTGCAAAGCTCCTGAAGCGTGATCATCGAACAATCAAGCGTTCATTCAAAATAGTCAACAGGGTCGCAAGAAGCGTGTGGAAAACCAAGGCGCAAAATAACTGCCCATGAACTGAGAAAAGTCAAGCGTGCAGCTGCCAAGATGCCACTTGCCACCAGTTTGGCCATATTTCAGAGCTGCAACATCACTGGAGTGCCCAAAAGCACAAGGTGTGCAATACTCAGAGACATGGCCAAGGTAAGAAAGGCTGAAAGACGACCACCACTGAACAAGACACACAAGCTGAAACGTCAAGACTGGGCCAAGAAATATCTCAAGACTGATTTTTCTAAGGTTTTATGGACTGATGAAATGAGAGTGAGTCTTGATGGGCCAGATGGATGGGCCCGTGGCTGGATTGGTAAAGGGCAGAGAGCTCCAGTCCGACTCAGACGCCAGCAAGGTGGAGGTGGAGTACTGGTTTGGGCTGGTATCATCAAAGATGAGCTTGTGGGGCCTTTTCGGGTTGAGGATGGAGTCAAGCTCAACTCCCAGTCCTACTGCCAGTTTCTGGAAGACACCTTCTTCAAGCAGTGGTACAGGAAGAAGTCTGCATCCTTCAAGAAAAACATGATTTACATGCAGGACAATGCTCCATCACACGCGTCCAAGTACTCCACAGCGTGGCTGGCAAGAAAGAGTATAAAAGAAGAAAAACTAATGACATGGCCTCCTTGTTCACCTGATCTGAACCCCATTGAGAACCTGTGGTCCATCATCAAATGTGAGATTTACAAGGAGGGAAAACAGTACACCTCTCTGAACAGTGTCTGGGAGGCTGTGGTTGCTGCTGCACGCAATGTTGATGGTGAACAGATCAAAACACTGACAGAATCCATGGATGGCAGGCTTTAGAGTGTCCTTGCAAAGAAAGGTGGCTATATTGGTCGCTGATTTGTTTTTGTTTTGTTTTTGAATGTCAGAAATGTATATTTGTGAATGTGGAGATGTTATATTGGTTTCACTGGTAAAAATAAATCATTGAAATGGGTATATATATATTTTTTTGTTAAGTTGCCTAATAATTATGCACAGTAATAGTCACCTGCACACACAGATATCCCCCTAAAATAGCTAAAACTAAAAACAAACTAAAAACTACTTCCAAAAACATTCAGCTTTGATATTAATGAGTTTTTTGGGTTCATTGAGAACATAGTTGTTGTTCAATAATAAAATTATTCCTCAAAAATACAACTTGCCTAATAATTCTGCACTCCCTGTAAAACTAGCAAAAAAATATAAAATTAATAGAAAAATTACAGACCTAATCTGTTGGTGGACACTTTTGGCTACAAACAAGCGGAAAGGATAGTGATTTTGAAAAAACCCATTGGATGACCTCAATGCTTAGCAGTTTTGTGAGCAGTGCAGCCATCATTGAAAAATTCCTGTAGAACTGTTGATAAAAACCGAAACCAGGCCCACGAACCACATTAGCTCTTTTTTAGTAGATAGAGGATGAAAATTATCAAAACCCATAACTTTGGCTCTTATAGGGTAGACATTTTCCTGACCAACTATTTTAATCAGATATGTCACTGTGGCCTTTTCAAATTCGTACTTCGCCAGGTTCACAGTAAGGTTAGCCCATAT
Source organism: Oreochromis aureus (assembly GCF_013358895.1). Taxonomy (NCBI): domain Eukaryota; kingdom Metazoa; phylum Chordata; class Actinopteri; order Cichliformes; family Cichlidae; genus Oreochromis; species Oreochromis aureus. The sequence continues at coordinate 2,623,484 of NC_052962.1, read as the reverse complement.
AAGGCAGTCAAACAGAGCTCTAGTACATTCTAGATGGTGTTACCAAGTATTGCTGTAAATTACAACATGATCTACACTGTAAATATTGTGCATGAAGTCTGAATGGATTCTGCACAAAATCAAAAAAGCACAGTCTCGTCTGAAACGTGCCTGATCCCACCGAGGTGTGGCTTGACAGTACTTCAGTGTTGCTGCTCGTTATTGTCGGTATCACTATACTTTTTGCACTCACTTCACTGATTTGGTGAGTAAATAGTTTTTCCTTGCAATATGGTTTGGTTTCTTACAAATTCTTCCAATTTAGTACCGGGTTTATGACTACCTTTTAGGTTTCACAGATACGGAGAGTGGTGGTAGAGGTTTGTTTTCCATCCTCACAATTTGCAGCCATATCAACATAATACCTTCTCCATCGTGTCAACCTTGAAAAATAATGTACTAAGTCACAAATTTTGAGATGTTTTTTTCTTACAAATGACCTCCTACCAAGATTTATTGATGCCACCTACCTACTTTTGAGCATCTATGACATGTTTTTATTGTGAAATATAGTAATTCTGTAGCAATATAGGCCATTTTTACATTTAACCAAATAATTCTTGTCTGTAAATCGGGAATGAGAGTGTGCGTTATCTTTCAAACCTAGCCTCCTGTATTTCATTTCACTGACATGTGGGCAGGAGGTGTGGCTCTTATATTCAGTCTCAAGGCCCTTTCACATAGGACGCGGCATACACAGTGCTGCACTCTGAAACACATTCATTTCTACTGCTTGTACCACACAGTAACCTTTTGTCACTGCACCGACCAAAGCCCAGTGCAAACGAAGCCAACAGCCTGCACTAATTTCATCATCATCATCATCATCATCATCATCATCATCATCATCATCATTTATTTATATAGCACTTTAAAAACACACCTGGTAGACCAAAGTGCTGTACAATACAAATATAAATATAGTAATAAAATAGCAGAAACCAGACATAGCAATAAAATTAATAAAAATGTCAGTTACCCACAGAGTTAAAAGCCAGGGAATAAAAATAGGTTTTTAATAAGGACTTAAAAACTGGCACTGATGTAGCCTGTCTAATATGGAGAGGAAGGTTATTCCAAAGCATCGGCGCTGCAACAGAGAACGCTCGGTCTCCTCTAAGTTTCAGCCGTGACTTTGGGACCGAAAGCAACAACTGCTCAGCTGACCGAAGGGAACGAATGGGGACATGGGGCTTCAACAAGTCAGACAAATAAGCAGGTGCCAGACCATTTAGAGTAGAGCTGGGCGATAAAACGATAACTATATGTATTGCGAAATAACTTTTTCTCGATAGAAAAATTTAACTATTGCGATAGGCCTCATCTCTCTTATCCTCTTAAAAAAAAGAAAAAAAAAGAACAGCCAATCCAAATTAAGTAGCGCAGAGTCGAACCAATCACAGCCGCAGCGTCACGTCACGTGACTTGTTACGTACAGCACAAGCGCCAAGGCGCACATGTGTATTTGTTTTTGCAGCCGTGCAGCCCGGGTAATGAAGGAAATGAGTTTGCCGACTAGAGAAAAATCAACCGAGGCGTGGCGAAAGGTTACCAAGAAAAAACAGATGATGGTTCCAATGCCGGAGAGCTTGTCGAACAGAAGGGCCACAGAAGTTCCGTAGTGTGAAGGTATTTCGGCTATTTCAAGTCTGACAAAAAACAGAGTAGCGCGCACTGTAAATTGTGCCGAAAGCAAGTCTGGAAATACAATAAAGCGGTGCATGCTCAATCTCTGACTGAAAGCGCTAATTCATCATTCGGCTTTTGTCAGACTAAAGTAACTGTTAAAACTGTTTGAAAAGCTAAGCTATGCAACAAGGAGAGATTGAGAATTTCCTTTTAGTTCTCAGTTTATTTGATATTGACAGAAGTTAGTCAATTTTGTCTGTTCTTCTGTAAAACAACCTAAGATTTATGTTTAGAATTAATATTTTGTTTCTAAGTGGAACTGACAATTTAGTGGTCTGTTTTGTTTGTTCTATTTTGAAACTTAAACGCTTTAGCGGCTCCCTTTTGTGTAGTTTGCAATATTTGCCTTTATTTATCTGAAACTGAAGTCTCATGTTCCTTAAGTACATCTACCCTGTTGAACTTATTATGGGAAATAAATATTTAAATTAAAACAAGCTGCTAATTATTTCACATTTTACTTGTGAGCAACGGCACATTTAAATCTTACAAATATAGTTATTTGGCTTATATCGTGATGTATATCATTATCGCCTGAAATGAAAAAAACATATCGTGATATGAAAAAATCTTATATCGCCCAGCTCTAATTTAGAGATTTAAAAAACAATAACAGGACTTTAAAATGGATCCTAAATACAACTGGAAGCCAATGTAGAGAGGCCAAAATCAGAGTGATGTGGTCAAATTTCCTTCTGCCAGTTAAAAATCGTGCCGCAGCATTTTGCACTAGTTGCAAGCGTGAGAAAGTGCCCTGCCCAACACGTATTAAAAGAGAATTGCAATAATCTAAACGTGAAGTAATAAAGGCATGAATAACACTTTCCAAGTCACGCTTGGACAGAAAAGGTTTAACCTTCGTTAAATGTCTGAGGTGATAGAATGCTGATTTTACCACCCCGTTTAACGTGGTCATCAAAGGTAAGTGCAGAATCAATTTATCGAACTCTTTAGTTGGGAAGTCAAAGCTGCAAGATCAACATCTGGAGCGTGAGAAAAATGATTTGGGCCAAATAAGATCGCTTCTGTCTTCTGATCATTAAAATTTAAAGTTTTTGGCCATCCATGCTTTAACATCACTAAGGCAGTCAAGCAGAGGTCGACTTGGGAGACTATCACAATGACTAAAAGGTAAATAAAACTGGCAGTCATCTGCATATAGATGGAATGACACTTTATGTTTTCGGAAAATCGCGCCAAGAGGCAAAAGGTACAGTGAAAACAATAATGGCCCAAGAATAGATCCCTGTGGCACACCCCAAAGCAGAGGGGCCACAGACGATGAAGCCGACTCCAACTTAACACAAAAGGTCCTATTTGAGAAATAGGACTTTAACCACAAAAGTGCCGAACCAGAAATTCCCACACAGTGCTGTAAGCGGGAGATCAGCAAATCATGATCCACTGTGTCGAATGCAGCGGTCATGTCCAACAAGACCAGCACTGCATATTTACCACGGTCTGTCGCTATCAGAATGTCATTCATAACTTTTACGAGGGCTGTCTCCGTACTGTGAAATGGCTTAAAGCCGGACTGAAAGATTTCTGACAATTGAGTCATTCAAATAGTCCATCAACTGAGTATAAACAATCCTTTCCAGAATCTTACTAAGAAAGGGAAGCTTAGAGATGGGTCTAAAATTTGATATGACTGAACTGTCTAAGCCTGGTTTCTTAAGTAAAGGATGTATGACTGCATGCTTAAATTCCCTAGGTACTTGACCAGACAAAAGACTAGTATTAATAATGTTCAGAATGTGTGGTCCGACGGTAGGAAATACCTTTTTGAGAAAACAGGGAGGAACGACGTCATTGGGAGAGCCACACGGTTTAGCATTCAACACAAGTTTCTCTAAATCAGATAAAACAATTGGTAGAAAAGCAGAGAACAAACTTGAGCAAGAACCATGCATGGCTGGGTCAGCAATAGATAGAGTCGGAGGTCTCAAACTAGCAACCTTGTCCACAAAATAATTAAGAAACTTATTGCACATAACCGCAGAAGAGTGCAAAAGAGCATAGCCTTCTGTATTAAGTACAGAATTTATAGTGTTATATAGAACACGAGGGTTATGCGAGCTGGCAGCAATAAGTTGGCAAAAATAGGAGTGCTTTTGAGAATTTGCTGCGGCAATGCCTATTGAGTATGTGCTGAAAAAAAATGTGGTGAGTGAGAGTAACTGAAATGTTGGAATTTCACAAAAATATCTCTTTTCGCAGAATTACTTGAATATAGACCAGCGGATGTTGCTGAGAGTTGTCATCGGTGAAGATGATATTAGAAAGTTAACGTTGCGTAAGAGATCAGATTGCTGCAGTATCATTTTAAACCACAGTATGAAGATAAAGACTTCAATAATGCCCTCTGCAATTTGACTGAAATAATTGATTTGCCTGAAAGAGCAACACTAAAAATATCATCCCTCTCATAACTCTCCATCTAACAGCTCTTTCATAACCCAACAGATGATCAGTCATAGAGTGCAGCACAGCAAACACTGAAATCGTGTTAACTGTTGGGACATTACGATTGCTAAGACATCAGTGGCCGGAGTTCTTTAACATACCCAATTTCTCAGTAGATGTTGACTACAGACTTGGAAGGGGAAATCTTGCCTTCATGCAAGATGGGACACAAATGACACGAGACATTAAGCATGGCATATTTGAAAAAGTTTCATGTACACTTTCAAGGCATATCAAAAAGATGATGACTTCACCAGAGCTGCAAAAGCACTGATTAGCAAGCACCCTGACTGACTGACTAACAAGGAGGTGATGGTTGAGAACCTTAAAGAGCATTCACTGATTGCTCAGCGGATCATTATTGACCATGTAAACCATGTTGGAGGTTTGCGCAATGTAGTCTACACAAAAGAGCTACTGCTCCCTGCAGCTGCAGCCAGGCAGAAGTATCCCATGTATCTTGAGGACCAAAGATGTCTAAAGCAACATGAACAGAAAGCACAGAAGAGCAAACGACTAATGGAGGAGATAATAGAGATAAAAGCCAAAAAGAAGAGAATGGAGAAGGATATGTGGGTTCTCCTAAAGCCTGCTGATCAGAATGCAGAAAAAGCGGAGTCAGAAGGAAAATTGTGCTTTATCTCAAAGTCCAATGGGCTTCAAAGAGCTGCAAAAGAAAAGGAACAAAGTCTGGAGGTTCTGGAGAAACAGCTAACTGACAAACTCAAGGAACTGAAAGACACTCCTTCATAGGCCCTGCCCTATTTGGCCTTACTCTGTATTATTTTGATGTATTTGGTGCAGTTTTCTTGTTTTGTGGGGTTATTTTTCTCAACAGATGATAAATACCTCTGACAAGCTGATTCATTCATTTGCACATCTAGATTTGTTGGTGAAATGTGCTTTTATGCTTTTTCTCAGTTTATACACTATATGCATATAACCAGGGGTCCACATAAGTGGTCTGCGGGTGCGCATGCGCTGTCAAAATAAAAGACGCGCACCGGATAAGAAGTTGCAACGTGCGTTTGCGTACATATAAAAGGCACTGTTTTTGTCCGCTCGAGTGGGATTTCCACGGCATATTCTGCACCACATCTCTGTGCGTTCATCATTTGTTTGAAGCCAGCTCACCTCCTGCAACCACTTTTCCGAGAATACGCTCTTCTTTTGCGGTTTGGACTCCTTCTGACATTTCTTTGGAGGTGGAGGAACACCAAAGTAATTGCTTAAAGGAGCTTGCTTCTTCGACATCTTTAAGAGTTTTAAACAAATGTCTGTCGTCCTCCAGAAAATCTTATGTACGCAAACGCGCGTTGCAACTTCTTATCCGGTGCACGTCTTTTATTTTGACAGCGAATGTGCACCTGCGGACCACTTATGTGCACCCCTGGATATAATGCATCCTTTTGTCATGGTCCTGGGTCGTTGACCCAGCGTTGTGTGTTTTATGATTATTTTCCTCTGTTCTAGTTATTCTGATTTTGGTATTCCGTGTCCTCCCCTCGTGCCCTGTTCGTGTTCTGGATTTCCTGTTTTATTCTGACGGTCTGTGTCTGTTGTCATCATGTTCAGCTTGTATCCTCAGGTCGTCTTGTGTATTAGAATCAGCTGTGCTCCCACCTGTATGTCATTACCTGGTCTCCTTGTTTGTGTGTATATTTAGTGGGTGTCAGTCTGTGCCTGTTGTCGGCTCGTCTGCGTTTGTCTGCGTATCCCTGTGTAGTCTGCGTTTCTCTGTGTTCATCTGCGTCATCCGTGTATCTCTGCATTCTCAGTTTCATATGACTTCAGGTTTGCTCTTTAGTTTTCCCAGTTTAGGTTTCTTTAGTCATTTGTCATTCCTCACTGCCTGTTCTGCCACTGCCACCTGTAAATAAACCCTCACTCATATCATCAGTCGGCTGCTTGCATTTTGGGTCCTCATTCATCCACAACACGACTGCTGCCCCAGCCGTGACACCTTTTGCTTTTGTAGTATTTTGTGTGGTACTTTTTTCTGTTTTTAGCAAAAGGGGAAGGGGAAGGGGAAGGGGAAGGGGGAGGGGGAGGGGGGGAGGACATTTAAGCCAGTCAAAGATTTTTTTTTTTTTTTGCACATGGTCATACTGAGGTAATGTGAAGCAAATATGCATTTATATATGATGCAGTTTTCCCCCTACCAGAGTTCCCCCATCTATTTTTGCACTATTCTGAGTTGTTATTGCATCTCTCATCAACTCTTTTGATTTGCACAATACTTTAATTCAATGCCTGCCTGAAAGACAAATTCTATTATATTTCTCATTTTTATTGTGAAGTTATTTGCCAACTGACATTTAGCATAACACCGTCTTTTTTGTGCAATTAAAGAAAAGTGAAATCATTCTGCGTATGTATGTTTTTGTATAAATATGTAAATTATGACAGTGGCAATGTGCTGGAAAAGCTTGAACATGGACCTTGAAATTGCTTAAAGAGTGCTTGAATTTGACCCTGAAAAAGGTGTATGAACCCTGCACACAGACTTACCACAGAGCTGACTGCATGACATAAGAAGGGAAGAGGGCCAGGAGAGTCCTTACTGAATTCCTTGATCTATAAAAAAGGATTTCTGTTCTATTGTAGGACACTGTCTTATCTATAGAAATTGTGTGTAAGTCAGGGTATGTATGTTACATGTTAGTTGTGTAACACACACTTCACAGTCTGTGCACCGTGATCGTGAACATGTTCACATTTTTTTTAATGAAGAACAAGCGATCTGAGCACTCTACCCTCTGCATTGATGGAGAGGAGGTAGAAAGGGTAGAAAGCTTTAAGTTCCTCGGAGTCCACATCTCGGCCGACCTTACGTGGTCCACAAACATCTTCCACCAGGTAGGGAAAGCACAACAAAGGCTGTACTTCCTCAGGAAACTACGTCAGGCCCAATTACCCCAAAGACTGCTAGTAAACTTCTACCGCTCCACCATCGAGAGCCTTCTGACTTACTGCTGCACACTCTGGTTTAACTGCTGCACAAGGACAAGAGGAAACTGCAGCGGGTGGTGAGGGCAGCAGAGCGGGCAATTGGCACCTCACTAACCCCCCTCAGAGACATTTATACTGGCAGACTTCAGCAGAAAGCCAGCATCGTCATCAAAGACCCCTTGCACCCTGGACACTCACTTTTTCCCCCCTTCCCTCTGGTAAACGCTACAGGTCCATCAGGTCGAAGACAAACAGACTCAACAGAAGTTTTTACCCACAGGCTGTCAAACATGCCCTACCTCCTCCCTGATTGGAGGATAACCGCACTGCCAACACTCATGGACATTACACCTTATTTATAAATCATATTTCTGTTTATACTTCAATGCAACCAACACCCTTACCTCTTTAAACTGTATTTATTATAGGGGTGGGCGATAGAAACGATATACGATAGAAACGATATAAATTTGGCCAACGATAGAGATTTTAACTATATCGCTCTATCGCGATAGCGCATGTTGATGATATCATCAAGCTGCGCCTGTTTTGGTCGAAAGCCTCGCAGCGGCTAAAACCATTATCATCTGCAAATTATGCCGGGCGACAGTCATAGCAAAGAGATGAAGCACTTTTGAAATATGGGGAAAGCCAAAAACTGCGCTTCCTCCACTTCCGTAACATTGATTCATTAATGTTGAATTCTCTCACAGCTGTTCTATTCCCATGTTGTTGCAGTATATTAATAACTAACCTTGTATTGTGGATGGATTATCTCAGTTGTTCTCCTGACTGAAGTTTGGCCCGTGTATAGCATCCTGCTATGCGATTGCATTTGTCCCTAACCACCAGAATCCCTCACGTTAACTTTTATCGAGTGGAAAAAAGTTGGCGTTCATCCTCCAGCTTCACTGTGCTAATGTTATGCTAACACAGCTGTGTCGCTAGCAATCACGTAGCACAACATTATATGCCAGGTAGTCCAACTTCAGTAACCCTACAAATGCCACTGCTGTTTAGTTTTCTGTCTTCATTTATGTTGGAAGTGATAGCAGAGCTGTACATTTTAATTAGTTTCAAAAATCTCTCAGTCAGAACATGCTATGAAATGTTTAGGTGTAAACTAGCGAGCTAACTTCCTGTTAACTTCTAACTGTTAAATTTAATAAATTCTGTTTTCATGGATGCCTGGATGTTAAACTTAATTGTTACACCCGATAAAGCAGCAACACTAATGATTTAATTAAAGATGAAAGAATTTAGACCGTTTTTAACTCTTAGTGTTCGTTTGACTTTGGGACCTGAAGTGGACGGCTTTGGACCCAGATTACTTCGCGAAGCTCCTCACTACGGCAGCTGTAATGCTCTGACAATCCATCAAGCAGTGCGGCTTACCAAAGTTGTACTAAAACATTTTTTAACAGATTTCTGCACGCCAAAATCGGTTTGAGGTCAGTAAGCACAACCAGAATTCATACATAAGGCACACTCTCGATTTTTGAGAAAATTAAAGGATTTTAAGTGTGCCTTATAGTGTGGAAAATACGTTATACAGAAGAAAAGAATATATCGCGATATATATCGTTACCGCACATGCTTCAAATTATATCGCGATATGAATTTTAGGCCATATCGCCCAGCCCTAATTTATTATAACATTATTTAGTATAGTTCCAACAGCACCCTCCCCCCCACTCAATGTGCAATATCACTGATCACACTGCACCTCTCAATGCACCTGCTAGTTAGATGGCATGTATGTGTATGTATATAGATGTAAGCGTGTATGTGGAAATATGTGTGTGTGTATGTATGTACGGATGCATATATGTATATATACATATATGTATGTATGTGCGTGTATGTTTGCAGGTGTATGTATAACTCGTAGATATCTTTCTTGTGTAAATGTAAATTTGTCTGTTATTGTGTAAATACTTACGCTATTGTGTACTCCACACACATGGAGAGATGCCAAACTGCCTTTCACTGTTCTTGTAACAGTGACAATAAAAAGCTATTCTATCCTATTCTATTCTTAATGTTGTATGCATTTTGTCACTCAGACTAATGTAAAACTTTTAGTCTCTTTCTTTACTGAATAAACTCCAAGACAGCCAAGTGAGACACAATCCAAAATACTGTTTTTAGTTGTTAGCATTTTTAATGATGAAGGCCCTTGAAAAGTAACACAAAATTAGCTTCCTGTCTGTATGGGAGTGAGAAGGAAACACCAAGTGCAGACACTGAAGGACACGTAACTTGGGTTAAATAAAAAGCGAGTTGTTTATTCTGGCTGATTACAAGAGTACAAAAACAAGGCAAACCAAACAGCAGCGAAAACTAGCCTGAAACCTAAACTGGGAAAACTAAACTATGATAACTGAGACTAAACTTTGGTAACTACGAAAACAGACATGAACATGATTCTGCCCAGGAACGTGTGAGAAACTGTGATGAGGAAAAACGAGAACAAGAAACATGAACACAACCTGAGTGGAAACATGAATTACCGTAGTTTTCGGGACATAACCCGCTACTTTTTTCCCACACTGTGAACACTGTGGCTTATACTGACTTGCGGCTAATGCATATTTTTTTTCATGTGGCCAAAAACATTTTGCCTGGTAACAGTAGACCAATCAAACTGATAAGTAGTATATATACGGTATATATTTTTATCGGTTGTTAAGAGACGTTGTAATGTTGTTTGTGCACTGTTCCATAAAAAAACCATAAGCAACGTAATTTGTGTGTTACCGATACGTACGTATACTTAAAGGTAGCCGTGTTACAGGCGCTGTTCGAGGAAAAAAAGCATTTGCAGTATGTATTTTTGTATGTTACCATAACGTTTATGTTACCTTACGGATTAAATTAAATGTTAAAAATCCTCACGTGTAATATTTCTGTGTAAATATCTCATATTACAAGTGAAACGCATACGGCTTAAAATCCGGTGCGGCCTGTACAATTACAAAATTGACTTTCTTTCTACAATTAGAGCATGCGGCTTTTAATCAGGTGCGCTCTGTAGTCTGGGATTTACGGTACATGGGACTTCACGTAACGTGGTGGGAGGTAACACAGACAACCTGACCAAGACTGAATGAAACCACACAGATTAAATACACAGAAGGGTAATGAGGAAAGTGGAAACACCTGGGGAGACAGCTGAGACAAATGAACATAATGATGCCACAGGGGAAGCAAAACAAAACAAGACAGGAAACACTGAGAACTGTAGACATGACACACAAGCTTGACAACCTGAAACATGCATGACAAGAAACACATGTCATATTAACACAAAAGGTAAGAAAAGACTTATAAATCAGGAATTTTAGAAGAAACAAAAACCTAGTAAGAAACTCAACTAAATACTCACTAATAATAGCAACACAAAAAAATTAACATATTCCCAATATAACAAAATACAAAATAAACTCAAAATGCTAGGTCACAGACCCAGCCCCTGACACTGCGTTTCTAGAAAAACACAAAAACGTCTCAGAAGTAGGTAAAAGAAGGTTTTGTAAGGTCACAAGGAAGACATTGACACTTAACTTCTGTTTTAAACATAAAACATTGGAGCTGCATAACAGCTAATGGAAAACATTTAACATGTCAACAGTTGAGCATTCTTAAAATGCAAAAAAACAAAACATATTTTTAACTTTTTAACATAAAGCATAATGAAAATAAATTCAAATGATAAATAAAACGTACAGCCACAGCCCAAACAGCCTCCAACATAAGTTATTTATTGCCCGGCATAAGTAATGATGCAGATTATTTCAAATATCATCCTCCAAAAGTGCTCATGTGAAGGATGTGCCCACCATGGTATGGTGGCAGGTTAAAGGGTTGTGGTGTTGAATGCATGACTTGTCTTAGCAGCTAAAATTAATCTGCAATTGGATAAGTCTCTCAAGAGTGACTTATAATTTACTGTAATGTTCAGAAGCTCGCCTCTCAGATGTCTCCATCATATCCAGAATTCTCTTCTTCATCTGTATGTCCACCTCTGCAACATTCAGCTACTGTGTCTCTGTTGAAAGTCTTCTTTTAAGCCTGTCCTGTCTGTCTGTGTTCAAGTTTTGCCTTGAAAAAAGGTTGAATAAAATAATGAAAAACAAATTAACCATGTAAATGTTAAAATAGATCAGTGTAATACCAAGATTAATATTTACTGAAGCGCTGTACTTAAATATTTTAAGTTTTGTCTTTCCCTATACTTTCAACTCTACTACATTTTGGAGGCAGGCATTCAACATCAACACAGTTATTTGAAGTCCTGTTACACTGCAGATTCAGATGAATATAAGTCTGTGAATATGATGGTATTTTATAGGTTAAGCTACACAGTAGTTAAAGAAGTGAAGCTGAGCTGTGTCTTTATCAGGTCCAACTTAAAAGTGATGAAGGCATCTATAATTAGGCTACTGAAATATTGTAAGGCCTTCATTTATCCATGTATGGCAGGCTAACCTTATTATCATAATGGCTTTTTTAAAAGCGATATTTGTGCCATACTTACATGAAGTAGATCTCTTCTCTCCTTCACCGCAGAAGTGGGCAAATGGCTGTCCTCAGACTGTGGTTGATCAGACACATCTGACACTTCCACAGTCGATATGTCAAGTGCAGACGAAGTGGATGCAGAATCCGAATGATGAGAAGCTGTGTCAACATCTGCCGTTTCTACATCTGGCGGAATGGCAGTCGTCACTGGCGAGCCACCCCACATCTGTTCACAGAGCTTAGTACAGTAGGACCAATCCGCCATGACCACTTTTCCGACCAGAGTCCACCGCTTGCCTATATTTCCCCCCTATTTGCTTGGTGGTGATGATGGCCCTGGTTATGTCCTCCTCGGAATGAGGAAATTCTTGTGACATTTCAGACAGGCACTGCTCTAAAAAAAGATTGTGGATGTCGGTGTATTTCCCTGGCAAGTCTCCCAGTCCACATTTTCTTATGTTTTTGCTGTTTTATATTCCAGTGTGATACTGAGTTATAATTCCACCTCACTGTCTGTCCACACGTAGGACTCATTTCTGCTTCTATGCACCATCTTTGTTTACTCTTTCCCGCCCAGGTTTCTAGACGTCTGATTGGCCAGCCTTTCTACACAGATTATATCGCCACCTGTTGCTTTGGCATGTTCTTGACAGCGTTTGACTTCATTTTTGGCATTTACATGTGGACTGAGTTATTTTTTCAAAACTGCACATGTGGATGGGATTGTTTTTTTAAATGAAAACGTAAAATCTCCGTTTTCAAAACTACCCATGTACGTGTGGACATAGCCATAGACTTCCAAAGAGAAGGCTGGGATTTGCCATCCTTTGCATTCCCTGTTGGTGGGAGAAGGGTAGACTGTGTCATGCCTATACGGGCCCTCCCTAGTAGTGGGAAATACTTGTTTCTACTAGAATTGTCCAACATCTTTTGCTTTCGTAAGCCATTTCCTCTGATGGAAGAAACTACCTACATTAATTAAATCAGAAGTCTTCTTAAACATGTGGCCCACAGTTAACGTTCCTGAGATAAGGTTCTACTTCTTAAGAACATCAGCTAAATAACTAAATAAAAAATGATAGCTTCTCTACTCTTCTTATAATTGTAATTAAAAGTATTAAAAGAAATATTATTGTTAATTTTTAAAAAATTATACCTGTGCTTCAGCAAGTATCCATTACCAAATAAAATACATGCGTTATTCTTCATGTGGGACACATTTGGTCCTTAGAATAGTTTATTCCTGGCACCCAAGTCTCGTCTGAACTCTGTGAGCCTCTTTCTTGCATGTTGAGTCGCTCTGTCTGACAGGTTGTTGTATTCGCACGGCAGTAGCTCATTCAGACATTCCTCCGCATCTATCAAGGCATTCGCCCTTGATGATATTGTCATGTGGAATGTACTTTTCTAGGTCCTCCCATACATCTGCATCTGGAATCTCAGTGCACATGCATCTTCGTATAGGGTTTTCGGAACTAGATCTCCTTCTCTTTTGGTGCTGCCTTGATGGATCCTTTATGCCTTGTACCTCTCCATGATTTCAACCGCGTGGTCATTGTCAAAGTACAGTTGCTTGCCGTCAATTTCAATTTTCTGCTGCCAGGTGTTTTGAAAACCCAACTGTTTAATGTGGATCTGAAACAAGTTTAGGAATCAGTGCTCTGTGAGCCTCTTGGATTTTAAGTTAAACTTCATCAGGCAGAGCCAAGTGACTTTTGAGCAACTCATGTATGAATTCCACGACCGACTTACCCTCTTTTCCTTCTGGTACTCTATGCATGTGAATATTACTCCTTCTAGAATGGCTCTCCAAGTCCACTATCTTTTCCTGTATGTCTATATTCTTTTTCACCACCAAAATATGCTAAGAATTGCGCTGGGAGACACTTAAAAGAAGTTTTTGTTTTGTGAGTAAAGAAAAGATGAGAGCTAAGTGTGTTAGCCTAACTATTAGCCTAAAAATCAGTATTATATAAATCATGAGATTAAAACACACTTACCTAGCATGTTTTGGTTCCTGCAACTGGTCCGTCGGGTTATTGTCTCCCCAGAAACACTTCCCTTGTGCTTTTGGAAATCTGTTTTTCCTGTTTCTGTTTTTTCTATTTCTGTTTTCTTTTTCTCTATTTTCGTATTTCCGTTGTGTTTTGTGTGCTTTTGCAGCATTTTTCTTATTGCTGGTGTTTTCTTAAGTTGCAGTCCGTTTGGCTACTCAGGGCCACCGTACCTTTGTGACTTTCCTCCCTTCATACTCGAGATGAGACAGATTCAGTGCGATTTATATTAATTGAAGGTATTTTCCCGATACCAACTATGATGAGCTCACCTCTACACTTCCATCTTACTGTAGCACCATCCTAAGTCTGTCAAAGTTTCTGAACTTTTTCGGTAGCATTGTAAACTTTGTTTTTTGGGGGGTTTTTTAAATTGCAATAATGTTATAAAATTGTGCCTTTTCCCACTCTAGTTCTTGCCCTTTAATTTGTTCCTCCTGGTTAAAGGTCTCCTGATGTTGTAATATTATTAACTGTTTTTGTTGCTTAAAAATTAAAGAGCCTCCAAACCCACCAAAGCAAGAACAGCCTTAACAGAAGACTTAGGACTTGGTTCTGCAACAGAGAAAGTATCAGCTGTACAGTGCTCAAAATGATGTCCTTCCATGACTGCCTTGGGCAATCTATGCCAAAATGCTCATCAAATTTTTATCAGCTGATCTATTGTCAAATCTTCCTTCATTTTAAAAACAAGGAAAAGCAAAGCCCAAATGTATGTGAAGGAGAATGTAATGTGGACATTTCTTTCTTTTTTTCTCTCTCTTTGGATGTTAGGATTTATGATTGCGTTTCAAAAAGAAACATAGTTAGTTTGTGGTGTCATGTGGTGCCTGATTGCATTTTGCAAACACCTGCGTTGCCGGCCGACTGGGTTTTTCGGTACACCTGGTGACACCTCGGTAAACTCTGAGTGAATAAAATTTTAGCTAAACTTAGCTAAGCTAATATCGCTAACTACAGCGTTGGCATGTCAGCCACCACTGCGTGATGCTAAAGTAGGTATGCCTTTGCCTGGTGCAACTTGTAGACACTAAAGTAGTGCTATTGTGTAGATGTGTATTTTTATTACTTTTCGTGGAGGGAAATATATTTCTTAATTTACATAGGAAACTTGGATCTAAAGTGTAAGCTGTTGCTATGCTTGATTTGTATTTAATTGGGTATTTCTGTACTAATATAATATTTGTGCCTGCAAAACTGTTTTTTAAAGAGAAAAAAAATATCTTCACTGTTTTTGGTTATGTATGAAGTGTTGTGTGCACTAACTGCCTTATAAGAAGTTTGGTAAAGCGAATGTATTTATATTCCAAGGTAAGAAAAGTACACTAATAATGGCAATGTTTCATTTCAACGTATAGTATGTTGACATGAAAGAAAGCAAATGCTCTCAAATTATGGAAACAGACAATGGGATGTGTTTTGTTTGACACGTGAAGTACATGTATATATTTGGTGGCTGTCATTAAAGTTGCTCTCTCTTGGGGCGTGTTCATCATCCAAAATGGCCAAAGGCTGATGTCTGTTTATTCATCCCTACTTATCGTTGGTGCAGTGTATTATTCATGTCAGACCTCTCTGTGGATTTCATTTTCTGCTAACATAGTAACTGCAACCTTTTGTTCATTGTACTCCTGTATTGTCAGACATAGTGAGTGTTTAAAACACATAGCCTCAAGCTATTTCCTTGCAATCTCACACGATTTATCACCTAAACAAACCTAAACACAGGTCCAAAGTTTTGTAACCAAATAAAGGGTCTGGGGGAGTTACATTTGTAACAGTTCTTGTGACAAGGCAGCTAGGAGGTAGAAGGCTAAACTGCACCCTCTGATGAAGTTTAGTCTCAAGAGAAGTTGGATATCATTGAAAAAAAAAGTCTCCATTTAAAATCTTTAATGCTGTGATGATCAATGGTATCGCTATAGATGATAAGAAAGTGGGAGAAAATTACAGATTTTCTTAAAAGATTTTTGCTCCATTAATAGGATCATATTAGTAGATGAGCAAACCTCTGAGATCCATAGACAGGCAGTTGATATAGTAGTACCCATTCCAACCTCCCTAACCTTAAAAACCTAGCTAAGGTTAGTGTCAGGGATTATGTTCTCAAGGACATGATGGCCCAAATCAGTGAGTCATTCACAAATCTTTTGCCTTCCACAGCCGAGTTACTACCTGAGTTAACTGAGACCCACCCCACCCCACTAAATCTCGTGTTAGAGTTGACTCCCAGAAAGTTGACAGTGCACTACTTAAATCTCCTGGTGAAGTTCAGATCGCTCCAGCAATACACGTGATCTCAGTCCATCAGAAGTGGAGCATGTAGTGGAGGAGCACATTGTAAAAAGAAAATATGGTACACTGCAGACAGGGGCGTGTCCAGCGGGGTGCCCCCCCTAACCAGACTGGCCACCCCAGGTGCCACCCCGAAGCTAAAACAATAAAATTCAATCAAATATCAAATGTACGATTATGTTTTCACAGTGAAGCTCAGATATCCGAGTGTAAGTGAATGCAGCATCGGCTTCTGCACTATGAGCATCACGTTAGCAAAGGAAGGAAAGCCAAGCATGAAAGACGGCACCGCAGAAAACAATTTTTGGGCGAAAGAAAATGAGGAGAGAATAAATGTCCCGGTAAGTAAAATTAAGTTTGTTGAGTTTAGTAAACTTCGGTGAAATTAGAATACCAAGGAAAAAATAACACTTAAAGAATTATTGCAACCGCCGAATATTTCAGACAGTAGGCTACTGGGGAGAGCTAGCATAAGAGTTATGAGTTATAAGATATAATCCAAGTCATAGCATTGCTGTATGGAGCTGCAGATTTGGTTGCAGGTTAATACTGGCAGTGTCACCATGCCAGCTGACTGTATTTCATCATCAGCCAGTGTTGTTCTTTATACATCAATATTACCAAAGTTTACCATAAGGCAGCACTTACACTACACTGTGTGGTCTAGCTAATTTCTCTCATTACTTATCGTATCTGCCAGCTCCATGTTATGAATAGAGTGTAAATCACCCCATGAAATGGCTGTGCCATGTTCAATGCAGGGATGTGCAGTTCTGGTTCTCAAGGCTCCTGTCCTCCCGGTTTCAGATGTTTCCATACTTCAACACAGCTGATTTAAAGAATAATTTACAGACTTATGTCACAAACAACTTTCCTGATGTATGACCTTGACTAGAAGTCAGGGATGTCAAATTCTGGCCCTCATGGACCCCTATCCTGCACGTTTTGGATGTTACCTATACCAACATAGCCAATTCAAATCAAATAATCCCCAAACACCTAGTTGTGCACAAGTTTTTGCTTTATTACTTCAGGGCCAACCAGAAGAATAGGAAGAATGAAAAGATCTCAAAATATTGAGAATTTCTTCCTTAAGAAGGCTAAAATACAACCAGAAGCAGAGAGCAATGTCAGGGAAAGGTGGACTGAGCAGCAGTCATCATTGTCACCTGTGAGTTCTACAAATGAAGGTATGTGTGAGAATGAATAA
Source organism: Oreochromis aureus (assembly GCF_013358895.1). Taxonomy (NCBI): domain Eukaryota; kingdom Metazoa; phylum Chordata; class Actinopteri; order Cichliformes; family Cichlidae; genus Oreochromis; species Oreochromis aureus. The sequence goes on along the minus strand of NC_052962.1, from coordinate 2,606,255 downwards.
GGAAAATGCAAAGAAGGGATGTTTATATTGTCAATTGTTCAACCGATCCATAGGGGACAAATCCTAATATTTGGGAATAAATAATTAACTAAGCAAATATATGTAGTGTGGTACATAATTGGAAAGTAAAACAAAATCCTGCTTTAAATAACACGTTTTTTTATTTAATGAAAGCTAATATTTTTATATGATATATTTAGACATATAATATATATTTATATATATTTATAATTAAAATTAATATATATATAATAATTAAAAATAATTGTTTATATATATTTATATACTTTGTAACACGTTTTGCCACCCGTCACCGTAACAGGCGGATCCACCTATTCTAAGTCACTGATAATATTTAATGAAGCATAGAGTAGGTACTTGAGTAAATGTTCACTTTCAAAACATAAATATTTTGCAACTGCAAGTGCTGCTGTTTGCAAATGTTTTTGTACTTTTTGTCTTCCTAACATGTAACAGAGTCTTATTAAAAGTTCAAGAGGTTTATTTTTGCACAATTTATACTGAAAACATTATCAAAAGAAGGTATAGAAAGTATTTACTTGCTTTCAGGTTTCATTCAAATGTTAGTCTTTTCATTTGTTTCCCCACTTTTTTCCTGTTTCAAAATCAAACACCAATTCGTCATAAGATTATCTTCTTTTTTAATAGGCAGATAAAGTTTTGCATTGGCTAATTTGCCAATTGTATGTTAAAAATGTTCATATTTTAATATTCAAAAATGTTTTTGCCCAAAACATATGTGCACTATATGTCAGTAAAAATAATATGCAAATATTGCTGTCCTTGAATGCTGAATAAACACTGACAAAGCACTGATTATATCTCTTGTACTTTATCAACGCAGTATCTAAAAATTTTGCACTGTAGTGGTTAAAATCTCATTCTAATAAGAGGTAAAAGCGCATTCGGTTATTAGGTTTATAGGGTTATTGAATTATGGTTAACGGTTGGCAGATTTTTTTTAACATTATCTGGCATTTACACCTGCCACCCCTCTCGAAATCTGTGGCCCTACCTGGCCCCCCCAACAAAAATTTTCTAGACACGCCACTGACTGCAGATGCAGTCTTCGCAGAGGCTGCTCTCGACAAAATCCCTAGACTGAATCCTGAACCATACTTTAACATCTGGTGCTCCAGTGCTGAACTGATCAGCACTGATGTGGTCCTTCCATATCAAGCATCAGACATTGAGGAGAATTCTTAAAAACCTTTTATCTCCAGCAGTTGATGTAGTAAAACATTTAAGCTTCAGTAGCTTACTTGCTATATTTCCACTTACCCAACTCTGATTATGGAATGACAAATAATAATGACAATGACAACAGTAGTTACTGTGCAATGACACAGTAACTACTGTTTTATATTCTGGAGCTCCACAAGTAAGTAAGTAAGTAAGGAGAAGAAAGACAGGCTGCAGACCTGGAGTAAAGTCTTGGGAAAACCTTCCATATCATGGTTTTTTAAATTTTTATTTGAATGTTATTGAATGTTTTTGAACTTTATTGAATTTTACTTACTTTATTTTATTTTTTTTCATTATTATTTTTTTTTCCATTTAGTTTTGCATGTGTGTTGTTGCTGCCTGTGTTTAATTGAGTGATTTCTGTAACTGTGAGACAACTGCTGCTGCCTATCTTGGCCAGGTCTCCCTTGAAAAAGAGGTTTTTAATCTCAATGGGATCTTCCTGGTTAAATAAAGGTTAACTAAATAAAAATAAAATCATATGTCAGTATAAGATCTCTGTCCAATAAGATGGAAGAGCTAACAACATTAACCAGTCTGCATGTATTTCGCATCTTGTGCTTCTCAGAGAAGTGGGTGAATTCGTTCTGGACTCACAAAGAAAAGGAGACTGGCAAAAGGAAGGAATTTCTACTGGAATGCCACCTCAGGTCAGATTTCCAACTTGGAAAATGCTGATTGGTTGACAGGTGGGCAGCAATAAGTAAAGTGAAGGAAGTGACAGTTGACACTTTTCATTGTTTTTAACACTCTTTTTCACTTCAGGTCTTTGTAAGTTATAACAACGCTCTTATCTGCAGCTGGCCGATGGGCCAACAACAGCACAATAAAGAGTGCCCCACAGACTCGCTGTACCATATATTTTGAACACTGCCTCACTGTGGCAATATGGTTCTATGGAGGCAGACAGGCCATCCTCAAGCTGCCAAAAAACAGTGAACGTGCTAGACAAAGAGAAAGGAAGTGACACCTTGAAGAGAACATCGGAGGAGTGGCTTAAGGGAATAATGCAAGGACATTCTGGAGTAGGGCAGGGCGATATGGCCAAAAATATATATCACGGTATATATTTGAAAATTTGCGATAACGATATAACTAACGATATAATTTCTGCGAGACAAAATACAACTCAACAACTTTGCTAGCGCAAAAAACCCCATCCATTTATTTTCACTTAAACAAGCAGCTGTTTTTTATGTGCATTAAAGCTAAATAAACATTTAACAGTGCAAATGCAAATTCCTTGCTGAAAGTTTAACCAGAAGGCATTTCCAGTAGAAATGGGCTGACATATCCTGAGCATAACCATGTATAATATCCACTGAAGTTAAAGAGAGGTGCTTTGCAACATTAAACTGCAGTGTGCCAAATAAAAAAGTCAAATATGTATTTTTCAGACCATAAGGTGCACGGGATTATAAGGCACATTAAGCGAAACAAAGCAGACAGATAAGTCCAACTTTATTCAACTCATTCTTCTTGCTTCCTCCACTTCTGTACCATTGATTCATTAATGCTGTATTCTATCACAGCTGCTCTATTCCCATGTTGTTGCAGTATATTAATGACTAACCTCGTATTGTGGATGGATTATCTCAGTTGTTCTCCTGACTGAAGTTTGGTCGGGTAACAGCATCCTGCCATGCGATTGCATTTGTCCCTAATCATCACGTTAACTTTTATCGAGTGGAAAAGTGTTAGCGTTCATCCTCCAGCTTCACTGTTTATGTTATGCTAGCATAGCTGTGTCGCTAGCGATCACATGGCGCATCATTATATACCACCTAGCCCAACTTCAGTAACCCTACAAAAGTCACTGTTGTTTAGTTTCCTGTCTTCATTTATGTTGGAAGTGATAGCAGAGCTGTACGTTTGAATTTTTTCAGAAATCTCTCAGTCAGAACATGCTATATCATGCTTAGGTAACTAGCGAAACTAGTGAGCTAACTTCCGCTAACTTCCTGCTAACTTCTAACTCCGTTAAATGTAATGAATTCTGTTTTCATGGATGCCTGGATGTTAAACATCATAGTTACACCTGGTAAAGCAGCAATGCTGATCGTTTTATTAAAGATGAAAGAATTTAGACAGTTTTTAACTCTCAGTGATGTTCGTTTGACTTCGGGACCTCAAAGGATGGAGTTTAGGACCCAGATTACTCCCAGATTTACGAGCACCTTAGTCCGACAAATACGGCAATAACGACGGCCCGCTTGCATGATCTACAAAAAAAATGTGCTGTGTTGTGTATCTGACGGACAAACACCAAACCAGTTAAGCTGCACCATTTTTACAAACCAATTCTGGTTCATCCATTTCACTCAACAATCTGCTTTCCCCATTCTCATTCTAGTTACCGCCGTGCTTTTTCGGCACTGCGCATGCGCGTTTTACCCATATTCTATCGCGATATTTCATGTTCTTATCGTTGCCTAGCATTGTACCGGTATTACCGTGAACGGTATAATATGGCCCAGCCCTATTATACCGTGAACGGTATAATATGGCCCAGCCCTATTATACCGTGAACGGTATAATATGGCCCAGCCCTATTCTGAAAACAATCACCGGCCAAGACAAAGCCAGCAGAAGGTGCCCAGAATATGATGGAAGGTAGTGGGCTAACCAACAAAACTGAGTGTTTAAAACAATGAAAAGTGTCCTTCACAGCCACTCCACGGTGGGTTTCATGCTGGTAAACTCCAAGGTTGTTTCCTTCCCTATTCTGACCCACTTGTCAACCAGTCAGCATCTGGCCCATCCATATGTCATCCATATCCAGTGACGTGCGGCTGAGATTTGGGATGATTAATGGTCAATGAAAAACCCTCACCATTTGCTGTCCAAACGGAAGTACGTGCAAAGACACAAATTTAAAATATAGTTACTTTAACGTAACACACTGCACCATAATCTGGTTTACAGTTTTCAAAACACGTGTACCTCTATTAGATTTATGCAATATTTCATCACTGCATATGTATGGAATGCAATATCACTAAAGAAATCTAGGACATGATAATGCTAAGTAAGTGAGCACTTTATGTGTATATAGTCTATATTTAACGGGTGTATTAAAAAATAATTTATATTTCACCAAAGATCCATCCTGCAGTGTTATTTTGGATTGTCAGTATTGGTTATGTATATGTGTTTATTTAGTGTGAATGCTTGTAAAAAGCATTCACAGTATTGTTGTTGTAATCTTTATTTTTCTATTTTATTATTAGTGTGAATGCTTGAAAAGCATTCACAGTATTGTTGTTGTAATCTTTATTATTAGTGTGAATGCTTGTAAAAGCATTCACAATATTGTTCTGTTTCTTTATTAGTGTGAATGCTTGTAAAAGGATTCACAGTATTGTTCTTCTATTCTTTATTAGTGTGAATGCTTGTAAAAGCATTCACAGTATTGTTCTTCTATTCTTTATTATTATTTTCTTTTCCGTACGTTTTTTGGCATCTATCTCCTTCAAAACCGTTCAACTTAGAAAAACCATTCAAACACCGCTAGATTCCTCTTCTTTAGGACATGACTGCTTCTACTTTTTTCATTTTTAACATTTATATTTTTAATTTTATTCAACTTTTTTCAACAAAAATTTCCCATGTATTTCAGTGGGGAGACTCAAATCCTCATTCAACTTACTCATTTTTAAACTCCTACTACTTCCACATACGTTGACATAGATCCACCATTCAAACTTTAAAACGAAGACAAGACATTCAACTATTCAACTTGTATTTATCTTTTCAATATCTATTATACTTTTTCTTCAGTTCCAGTTTAAGTTTCATGATGATTTTTCAGCCGTTTCAGAGTTTATAGTGGGTGTGTATGGGACGGAATGTTGGGGCTAGAGTGAGACAGCTCAACTGCTAGAGTGAGAGGAGCAAAAAAATTAATCTTAAAATCTTTTTAAAAACTGCTGCTGTCTCCGCAGCGTTTGCTCTACAGGTATGATTTTACCCTCAAAACGTAGCCATCGCTGTCCTCTTTCATCCAATGTGTTTACTATTGTACTAGGTGTTATGGTTCTTTCATAAATGTCACCAAAGCACAGCCTCCTCCCTCCAACTCCTCCATAGACTCTAATGTTAAAATGGCTCAGAAGGTTCGTTTGAAAATCAGAAGAGCATGGTGTTTTTACACTGTCACCACGTCCATATAATAAACTCCACAGGCATGAAAACTGAGAATTAGGTAGACTGGACATTGCTGTCACTCACGGTGAAAGAATTTTGTCAATAGGACCTGTACTTTTCATTTGGGAGTGATTTGTTTCGGGCTGACTTTTCTGTTCATTTTAAGCAGCAAAAGTGAGGTGCATGTCTGTGAGCGTGTGTACTGAGCCATTGGGTGCAGTCACTATAGCAACCAGGCTCACATCTGCCTGCCTAACGAGCTCTGTCTCTCACTCTGCCAAGATTCATCTTAAACACTTCTCTTTCAACTGCTGCTGTGTCCACAGTGTTTGGTCTATAGCCATCATTTTACCCTCAAAACGTCGCCATCGTTCTTCTCTTTCCAACAGCGTGTCTTTCAAAGCTCATAGATACAAACTTTTTAAACTGTGTGGATCCAAGTGGAGGGATCACATTTTAGTCATTCAGTGGTTCAAAGAATATGAACTTTTAATATTCAGTCAGATGTTTTCTGACTCTAAATTGTCTTTTCTCATTTCTTAGATTTTTCAAATTTTAATTTAAAAACTTTTCAGCTATTTTCCAACTTCTTCTGTGTGAACATCAGCTTTCAAAAGATCTGCACTTTTGTTTTCAGGATAAAACTCTGTATTTTCCAGCTCATTCAACATTTTTAACTTAAAATTCAGCAATTAATTCATTTCAGTGCATACATTCAGATTCAAGCATTCACACTGCAGTTTCTTCAGAAAATGCACTTTCTAGTTAGTGTGAATGCTTGTAAAAGCATTCACAGTATTGTTCTTCTACATCTTTCTTATTATTATTTTTTTCTTTTCCGTACGTTTTTGGCATCTAACTCCTTCAAAACTGTTCAACTTAGAAAACCATTCAAACACCATTAGATTCCTCTTCTTTTGGACATGACTGCTTCTATTTTTCTCATTTATAACATTTACATTTTTAATTTTATTCAACTTTTTCAACAAAATTTCCCATGTATTTCAATGGGGAGACCCTTCAAATCCTCATTCAACTTACTCATTTTCAAACTGTATCTACTTCCACATACATTGACATAGAGCCACCATTCAACCTTTAAAACGAAGACAAGACATTCAACTGTTCAACTTGTATTTATCTTTTCAGTATCTATTATACTTTTCTTTAGTTCCAGTTTAAGTTTCATGATGTTTTTCACCCGTTTCAGAGTTTATAATGGGTGTGTATGGGACGGAATGTTGGGGCTAGAGTGAGACAGCTCAACTGCTAGAGTGAGAGGAGCAAAAAAATTAATCTTAAAATCTTTTTTAAAACTGCTGCTGTGTCCACGGCGTTTGCTCTACAGGTATGATTTTACCCTCAAAACGTAGCCATCGCTGTCCTCTTTCATCCAATGTGTTTACTATTGTCCTAGGTGTTATGGTTCTTTCATAAATGTCACCAATGCACAGCCTCCCCCCTCCAACTCTTCCATAGACTCTAATGTTAAAATGGGTCAGAAGGTTCATTTGAAAATCAGAAGAGCATGGTGTCTTTCCACTGTCACCACGTCCATATAATAAACTCCACAGGCATGAAAACTGAGAATTAGGTAGACTAGACATTGCTGTCGCTCACGGTGAAAGAATTTTGTCAATACGACTTGTACTTTTCATTTGGGAGTGATTTGTTTCGGGCTGACTTTTCTGTTCATTTTAAGCAGCAAAAGTGAGGTGCATGTCTGTGAGCGTGTGTACTGAGCCATTGGGTGCAGTCACTATAGCAACCAGGCTCACATCTGCCTGCCTAACGAGCTCTGTCTCTCACTCTGCCAAGATTCATCTTAAACACTTCTCTTTCAACTGCTGCTGTGTCCACAGTGTTTGGTCTATAGCCATCATTTTACCCTCAAAACGTCGCCATCGTTCTTCTCTTTCCAACACCGTGTCTTTCAAAGCTCATAGATACAAACTTTTTAAACTGTGTGGATCCAAGTGGAGGGATCACATTTTAGTCATTCAGTGGTTCAAAGAATATGAACTTTTAATATTCAGTCAGATGTTTTCTGACTCTAAATTGTCTTTTCTCATTTCTTAGATTTTTCAAATTTTAATTTAAAAACTTTTCAGCTATTTTCCAACTTCTTCTGTGTGAACATCAGCTTTCAAAAGATCTGCACTTTTGTTTTCAGGATAAAAACTCTGTATTTTCCAGCTCATTCAACATTTTTAACTTAAAATTCAGCAATTAATTCATTTCAGTGCATACATTCAGATTCAAGCATTCACACTGCAGTTTCTTCAGAAAATGCACTTTCTAGTTAGTGTGAATGCTTGTAAAAGCATTCACAGTATTGTTCTTCTACATCTTTCTTATTATTATTTTCTTTTCCGTACGTTTTTTGGCATCTAACTCCTTCAAAACTGTTCAACTTAGAAAAACCATTCAAACACCATTAGATTCCTCTTCTTTTGGACATGACTGCTTCTATTTTTCTCATTTATAACATTTACATTTTTAATTTTATTCAACTTTTTTCAACAAAAATTTCCCATGTATTTCAATGGGGAGACCCTTCAAATCCTCATTCAACTTACTCATTTTCAAACTGTATCTACTTCCACATACATTGACATAGAGCCACCATTCAACCTTTAAAACGAAGACAAGACATTCAACTGTTCAACTTGTATTTATCTTTTCAGTATCTATTATACTTTTTCTTTAGTTCCAGTTTAAGTTTCATGATGTTTTTTCACCCGTTTCAGAGTTTATAATGGGTGTGTATGGGACGGAATGTTGGGGCTAGAGTGAGACAGCTCAACTGCTAGAGTGAGAGGAGCAAAAAAATTAATCTTAAAATCTTTTTTAAAACTGCTGCTGTGTCCACGGCGTTTGCTCTACAGGTATGATTTTACCCTCAAAACGTAGCCATCGCTGTCCTCTTTCATCCAATGTGTTTACTATTGTCCTAGGTGTTATGGTTCTTTCATAAATGTCACCAATGCACAGCCTCCCCCCTCCAACTCTTCCATAGACTCTAATGTTAAAATGGGTCAGAAGGTTCATTTGAAAATCAGAAGAGCATGGTGTCTTTCCACTGTCACCACGTCCATATAATAAACTCCACAGGCATGAAAACTGAGAATTAGGTAGACTAGACATTGCTGTCGCTCACGGTGAAAGAATTTTGTCAATACGACTTGTACTTTTCATTTGGGAGCGATTTGTTTCGGGCTGACTTTTCTGTTCATTTTAAGCAGCTAAAGTGAGGTGCATGTCTGTGTGCGTGTGTATGGAGCCATTGGGTGCAGTCACTATAGCAACCAGGCTCACACCTGCCTGCCTAACGAGCTCTCTCTCTCTCACTGTGCCAAGATTCATCTTAAACACTTCTCTTTCAACTGCTGCTGTGTCCACAGTGTTTGCTCTACAGCCATCATTTTACCCTCAAAACGAAGCCATCGTTGTTCTCTTTCCAACAGCGTGTCTTTCAAAGCTCATAGATACAAATGTTTTAAACTGTGTGCATCCAAGTGGAGGGATCACATTTTAGTCATTCAGTGATTCAAAGAATATGAACTTTTAATATTTATTCAGATGTTTTCTGACTCTAAATTTTCTTTTCTCATTTCTTATGTTTTTCTAATTTACAATTAAAACATTTTCAGCTATTTTCCAACTTCTTCTCTGTGGTTGTCAGCTATCAGCAGTTCAGCACTTTTGGTTTCAGGTGCAAATTTCTTTATTTTTCATCTCATTCAACATTTTTAACTTAAAATTCAGCAATTAATTCATTTCAGTGCATACATTCAGATTCAAGCATTCACACTGCAGTTTCTTCAGAAAATGCACTTTCTAGTTTATTATTATTATATGTTCCGTACGTTTTTTGTAGTCCTACTACTTCAAAACCGTTCAACTTAGAAAAACCATTCAAACACCATTAGATTCTTCTTCTTTTGGACATGACTGCTTGTATTTTTCTCATTTATAACATTTATATTTTTAATTTTATTCAACTTTTTTCAACAAAAATTTCCCATGTATTTCAATGGAGAGACCCTTCAAATTCTCATTCAACTCACTCCTCTTTAAACTGTAACTACTTCCACATACATTGACATAGAGCCACCATTCAAACTTTAAAACGAAGACATGACATTCAACTGTTCAACTTGTATTCATCTTTTCAATATCTATTATACTTTTTCTTCAGTTCCAGTTTCATGATGTTTTTTCAGCCGTTTCAGAGTTTATAATGGGTGTGTATGGGATGGAATGTTGGGGCTAGAGTGAGACAGCTCAACTGCTAGAGTGAGAGGAGCAAAAAAATTAATCTTAAAATCTTTTTTAAAACTGCTGCTGTGTCCGCGGCGTTTGGTCTACAGGTATGATTTTACCCTCAAAACGTAGCCATCGCTGTCCTCTTTCACCCAATGTGTTTATACTTGTACTAGGTGTTATGGTTCTTTCATAAATGTCACCAATGCACAGCCTCCTCCCTCCAACTCCTCCATAGACTCTAATGTTAAAATGGCTCAGAAGGTTCGTTTGAAAATCAGAAGAGCATGGTGTCTTTCCACTGTTACCACGTCCATATAATAAACTCCAAAGGCATGAAAACTGAGAATTTGGTAGACTGGACATTGCTGTTGCTCACGGTGAAAGAATTTTGTCAATAGGACCTGTACTTTTCATTTGGGAGTGATTTGTTTCGGGCTGACTTTTCTGTTCATTTTAAGCAGCAAAAGTGAGGTGCATGTCTGTGTGCGTGTGTATGGAGCCATTGGGTGCAGTCACTATAGCAACCAGGCTCACACCTGCTTAACGAGCTCTCTCTCACTCTGCCAAGATTAATCTTAAACACATCTCTTTCAACTGCTGCTGTGTCCACAGTGTTTGCTCTACAGCCATCATTTTACCCTCAAAACGTTGCCATCGTTCTTCTCTTTCCAACAGCGTGTCTTTCAGAGCTCAGAGATGTAAACCTTGAAAACTGTGTGGTTCCAAGTGGAGGGATCACATTTTAGTGATTCAGTGATTCAAAGAATAACAACTTTTAATATTCATTCAGATGTTTTCTGACTCTAAATTTTCTTTTCTCATTGCTCATCTTTTTCTAATTTACATTTTAAACATTTTCAGCTCTTTTCTAACTTCTTCTCTGTGGATGTTAGCTTTTAGCAGTTCAGCACTTTTGTTTTCAGGTGAAAATTTCTGCATTTTTCATCTCATTCAACATTTTTAACTTAAAATTCAGCAATTAATTCATTTCAGTGCATACATTCAGATTCAAGCATTCACACTGCAGTTTCTTCAGAAAATGCACTTTCTAGTTATATATTCCGTACGTTTTTTGTACTGCTACTCCTTCAAAACCATTCAACTTAGGAAAATATGAAGAATAGAAATATTTTACTGCTATTATGTGCTGCTATTTTTATAATCATCATTACCATTTCATTATTAATAGTGATGTTGCATTCAGTTGCATTCAGATGTTCAGATATATTGGTATTATATAAGTCTTTATTACGAGTTCAGAAGAACCACTTTAAAGTGTTGAGTTGAATCTATAATTTTAAAGGCTTTTGAATGTTTTTATATTCTTATACTGAAGTCTTCAGTGGGTGAAGCACTCAGAGAGCAGGGACAGGAAACACGTCTGCAAGGCATGCTTTTGCAGAAGTGAAACTGAAAGCAGACTCTGAATGCAAGTACTGTGAGTAGTATATGAAACTGTATTAAGCTTTTAGTAGAGGCTTTTGATTAAAATATTTATTCAGTAGATTACATATATAGTTCCAGTTAGGTTATTGTATGTAAGGATGAGCCTCTGTTCTGGTGAAAGGTCAGAAGTGCAACGGGTGAGATGTGAGAGCATTTAAGGGCGAGACACACATACAGACACATATAGTGAGAGAGGTCATGACACGTACGCAGTACACAGCACGCACGCGCCCCGCACGTGCACGCACACACATATTAGAGAGACTCAGTTAGATAGGTGAGAGTGTAATTATGTTGTGCCTGCATGAGTGACATTTTGTGCAGAACGTGGACCTGATGTCCCAGAAGATAAGCGACAGCGAAGACAGCTGAGAGGAAGCACCTGGCTTCGACCCGAAGAAGATGTTCTGTTTTAAACTATGTTAAAAGTCATTGTGGTTTTGAGTTGACGTAGGCTTTGTTTGAGTCTGCCTGGCAACAGAAAAGGGGGCTGTACTATCTTAACCCTATAAAACCGTGGTCTGACTGTTGTAAGTTAGCTCAATACTGAATCTGAGCAGTATTGGCTCCGCATATGTGTATTCATTAAAATGCTGTCTAATTTGCACCCGGCTGGATCTGTGGTTATTTTTGGATTTCCCCTCAATATTCTGAACCTTAACAAAAACCATTCAAACACCGTTAGATTCCTCTTCTTTGGGACATGACTGCTTGTATTTTTCTCATTTTTAACATTTATATTTTTAAAATTATTCAACTTTTTTCAACAAAAATTTCCCATGTATTTCAATGGGGAGACCCTTCAAATTCTCCTTCAACTTACTCATTTTCAAACTGTATCTACTTCCACGTACATTAACGTAGAGCCACCATTCAAACTTTAAAACGAAGACAAGACATTCACCTATTGAACTTGTATTTATCTTTTCAATATCTATTATACTTTTTCTTCAGTTCCAGTTTAAGTTTCATGATGTTTTTTCAGCCGTTTCAGAGTTTATAATGGGTGTGTATGGGACGGAATGTTGGGGCTAGAGTGAGACAGCTCAACTCCTAGAGTGAGAGGAGCAAAAAAATTAATCTTAAAATCTTTTTTAAAACTGCTGCTGTGTCCGCAGCGTTTGCTCTACAGGTCTGATTTTACCCTCAAAACGTAGCCATCGCTGTCCTCTTTCACCCAATGTGTTTATACTTGTACTAGGTGTTATGGTTCTTTCATAAATGTCACCAATGCACAGCCTCCTCCCTCCAACTCCTCCATAGACTCTAATGTTAAAATGGCTCAGAAAGGTCGTTTGAAAACCAGAAGAGCAGGCTGTCTTTACACTGTCACCACGTCCATATAATAAACTCCACAGGCATGAAAACTGAGAATTTGGTAGACTGGACATTGCTGCCGCTCATGGTGAAAGAATTATGTCAATACGACCTGTACTTTTCATTTGGGAAGGATTTGTTTGGGGCTGACTTTTCTGTTCATTTTAAGCAGCAAAAGTGAGGCGCATGTCTGTGTACGTGTGTATGGACCAACTGGGTGCAGTCACTATAGCAACCAGGCTCACACCTGCCTGCTTAACGAGCTCTGTCTCACTGTGCCAAGATTCATCTTAAACACTTCTCTTTCAACTGCTGCTGTGTCCACAGTGTTTGGTCTATAGCCATCATTTTACCCTCAAAACGTCACCATCGTTCTTCTCTTTCCAACAGTGTGTCTTTCAGAGCTCAGAGATGTAAACCTTGTAAACTGTGTGGATCCAAGTGGAGGGATCACATTTTAGTCATTCAGTGATTCAAAGAATATGAACTTTTAATATTCATTCAGATGTTTTCTGACTCTAAATTTTCTTTTCTCATTTCTGAGGTTTTTCTAATTTACAATTAAAACATTTTCAACTATTTTCCAACTTCTTCTCTGTGGATTTTAGCTTTTAGCAGTTCAGCACTTTTGTTTTCAGGCGAAAATTTCTGTATTTTTCATCTCATTCAACATTTTTAAGTCAAAATTCAGCAATTAATTCATTTCAGTGCATACATTCAGATTCAAGCATTCACACTGCAGTTTCTTCAGAAAATGCACTTTCTAGTTTATATATATGTTTATTTTCTGTATTTATATTTTGGGAGCTTTTATTTTGTTTGTGTGACCTTTGACTTCCCACGAAGTCACTTCCTGTAGCTGCGCGCTATCCGGTTGTTCAGTGATGACGTGACGAATCCTACTTCCGGGCCGAAAGTAGTCTGCGTTTAATATGGCTTTTGTGTTGTTAACATGTTTAATGTTTTGTATTTTCTTCTATTTAATCTCAAAAAGCTCCTAAAACAGTCAGTGATCACTGTTGACCTCCCTCGGCTTTTATTACTGCTAATCATTTATTTAAGCTCAGTTTTTAAAACCTTACGATGTAACTACAGCACAGCCCATGCAGCAATATATGAATGACTAACCTCGTATTGTGGATGGATTATCTCACTTGTTCTCCTGGCTGAAGTTTAGTCCTTTTACAGCATCCTGCCATGCGATTACATTTGTTCCTGACCACCGAGAACACTCACGTTAACTTTTATCGAGTGGAAAAAAAGTTAGCTTGTTTATGTTATGCTAACATAGCTGTGTCGCTAGCGGTCACGTAGCACATCATTATATACCAGCTAGCCAAACTTCAGTAACCCTACAAACGTCACTGCTGTTTAGTTTTCTGTCATCATTTATGTTGGAAGTTATAGCAGAGCTGTACGTTTGAATTTTTTTCCAAAACCCCGCAGTCAGGACATGCTATATTGTATTTAGATAGAAGCTAGCGAGCTAACTTCCTGCTAACTTGTAACGCCGTTAAATGTCATGAATTCCATTTTCATGGATGCCTGGATGTTAAACTCAATTGTTACACCTGGTAGAGCAGAACACTGATCATTTTATTAAAGATGAAAGACTTTAGACAGTTTTTCAACTCTCAGTAATGCCACAGTGATCGTTTGATATATGGACCTGCAGCGGAGTTTAGGCCCAGACACGGCCAGTGACGTCAGACTGAACAACCGGATTTTCCTCAGTCGCCTAGAGGCCCTGCTGAGGAGAGGTGAGCGTACGCTAGTGTTCTCAGTAACAGAGTGAATAAACACAGTTAAAGTAACTAAAAGTAATTCAAACACTGCTCGTTCCCTTTGTGCATTTTGTCTCGCAGTTCTGTTCGATGTTTCAGTGTGAATTATTGTTTCTCTGTCGAGTACAGCACTTTATTGTAACATGCTAGTTAGCCATCCTCAGATGAGAGCATAGGAGCATGCAGGTGACTTCTCATGTGGTCCGCTATCCTTCTCTCTCCCTTGAAGGTGTTCATGCAGAAGTCCAGTAAAGTGAAGTCGCTGTACTGTTTTATTTTTATTTTAAACAGGTATGTGAGCTCCCTCTTTTATTTTTGTGTCATGTGTACTGGTTATATTTTTTGTTTGTGATTCATGTTCACTGTTTCAACTTACTGTTAGATATATGTAACTAAAAAAATATGTAAAATTGCCACCGGTAAATGAAGTTTCCCTAAACTATAATTTTGTTGTTGAGGTAATTGTCACTATATGGTCACGATGCAGTGCATTTTCATTTGTTATATATGATTATAAATACATTTTAGCAATATTATTTGTTAATTAGATTTTATTGTGATGTTGCACCTCAGTCGCCTAGAGGCCCCGCTGAGGAGAGGTGTACATGCAGAAGTCCAGTAAAGTGAAGTCGCTGTACTGTTTTATTTTTATTTTAAACAGTTATGGGAGAATAAATCCGTCCAGCTGGCAAAGTGAGAGCTGACTCCTCTGGTCATTTGCACAACACAATGCAGAGAACTAACGGCAATCACAGTTTAAGGCCAGACCGACTACATATACAAAGACGTGGTTTGCAAGTTTAACTTGGACTTTTTGCTGATGTTGTAAGGAGAATACATAGTCTTGATAAACATGTTTTCCAAAAAGGTTAGGGTTTTCCTAACAGCTTATTATGACCACATGAAGCTTAGCTGGTGACAACGAAAAAGTCTAGATGGAAATTTAATTTGAAGAGTCAATACTAAACCCAAAACATGATGGATCTGAGTACTTGAGAAATTTATGATCACAACTTGCCATAAGACAACTTATTGTAGAAACCATGGTAAAAGCACATGTGATTAAATTTGCTGAATAACCCTTTACAACTTTACATCAATAATCCTTAATGTTGTAAATAACAGCCTCCATCAAGATTTTCACTTCAAGCTGCGATATTTAGATTAACATTTAGATTAGGTTTAAAGTTGATTTGGTTAAACGTTTTCAAATGACGTTCAATTACCGGTATGTGTAAATGTTAAATGTTAAATTTCACATTGCTTTCTCTTGTCCTTAATGGAAAATGAAAAACATACTGTAAAAATAAGACTTATTATTAAGCATCCAATTTCAACCTACTCCTGTATTCTCAAAGGTGTAAATTTGACTTCTGTACTATTAAGTTAAACATTTGCATTGATTAAATATGCTAATATCATTGCTGAAAAGACCCAGCTTACACTGAGGAGCTCAGGTGAGAGGCACATATTAATTTTTAATAGAATGACCTTTATCTATACTGTAACTTCATGAGTGCTGCAATGCTGCTTTGCTCTCCTTATACCAGGGGTCACCAACACGGTGCCCGCGGGCACCAGGTCGCCCGCAAGGACCACATGAGTCGCCCGTGGGCCTGTTCTAAAAATAGCTCACCATAACAACTTACCAGTAAGCTGCATCTATTTTTATTTTTTCTTGCTATTTTTTTAAATCACAATTGCATTGGTGTCAATTTGTTAGAGACAATATATTAAAAAAAATATTATTAAATATTAGATCAGCGTTAGCTGGTCTCCACGGAAACAGTTGTCGTGAAGACCAGCAAAGGTGAGAGATGAGGAAAACATGGCGGAAAAAGAAAAGAAAACATATCATTTTCACAGTGAATGGGAGGAAGAGTTCTTTTTTACCACTGTGAAAGATTCATGCGTGTGTCTCATTTGCGGGGCGACTGTGGCAACGGCAAAGCGGCACAACGTGGAGAGACATTTCCGAACGTGTCACACAAGCTACCATGCTAACTACCCAAAGGGCAGCACACTGCGAGCGGAAAAGGCCCGCGAGTTAAAGGCAGGTTTGAGCAAACAGCAGTCTTTTTCACGAGACCGTGAAAAGCTCCCAAAAAGCAACCGAAGCCTCATTTAGAGCTACACATTTCATGATTAAGAAAAAGAAGGCATTTTTAGATGGAGAGGTTTTCAAAGAAGCAATGATGATAATTGCAAAAACTGTGCTTAAAGACGAGAAATATGGAAACGATGTAATCTCCACTCTCTCCGATGTCCAGCTGGGGGCAACTACAATTGTTAGAAGAGTGTCGGCTATGTCCGGGAACTTGGCCGATCAGTTGGATCAGGATCTGTCAAAGTGCAGGTGGTTTAGCATCCAGTGTGACGAGTCCGTGGACAGCAGCAGTACAGCACAGCTGATGGTCTTTATCCGGATGGTATTTGATGGTTTCTCCACAAAAGAAGAACTTCTGACACTACTGCTGCTAAAGACAACTACAAAGGGAATTGACATCTATAACGCGGTGAAGGAGTTTTTCGCGAAGAAAAAGGTACCGTTGGAAAAGCTGGTATCAGTGACTACTGACGGGGCTCCTGCTATGATCGGCCGACATACAGGATTCATCGCTCACTGTAAAGGTGACACAGAGTTCCCAAACTTCATGCATTACCACTGCATCATTCACCAGCAGGCGCTATGCGCAAAGGTGATCGGCTTCGAGCACGTCATGACTCCCGTCGTGAAGATCATAAACAGCATCCGCTCCAGAGCTAAACAGCACAGAACATTCAAGGTGCTATTGGAGGAGCTGTCAGCTGAATATGGTGACCTGCTACTACATACGGAAATCCGATGGCTCAGCAGGGGACGGATTTTGCTTCGTTTTTTGTCACTTTTGGGTGAAATCAAAGACTTCATGCAATCCAAAGGGGAAGACACATCTCTGCTGGAGGACACTGAGTGGACACTTGACCTTGCGTTTTTAACGGACATTACTGGGAAACTGAACCATTTGAACTGTGAGCTGCAAGGCAAAGGTAAGACTGTTGCTGACATGATAAGTGCTTTAAATGGATTTAAAGCCCAGATGAGCATCTTCTCTGTGCATTTACAGAGAAAAAAGGTGCTGCACTTTCCCTCTGTGCAGATGGTGCTGAAAGACAATGCTTCTGCATCTGAGACTTTTGACAAAGTTGCAGAAAAGTACACTCAAGTCATAAACCGACTTGGTCAAGAGTTTGAGAACAGGTTTTGTGACCTTGATCAGCTTGAGCCATGTGTCTCATTCGTTTCCAATCCCTTCATGAATGTGGACACAACATGCATTGCTGAGCAACTAAGTTCAATGTTCAGCTTGGATGCTGGACAGGTGGAAATCGAAATTGTAACATTGCAAAATGACGTCCACCTCAAAGCCTATCAGGGTGCACCAAACTTTTGGTGCCTTGTTGACACAGAAAAGTACAGTGGTGTATGCACAGCAGCTATGAAGGTTGCCAGCCTGTTTGGTTCAACCTATCTTTGTGAATCAGCCTTTTCTGACATGAACTTCATCAAGAACAAACACAGAACACGCCTCTCTGATGCACATCTGCAAGACTCACTCAGAGTTGCAGTGTCAAGTTATACCCCAGATTACAACACACTGGTGAACAGCATGTAATGCCAGGTTTCCCACTAACAGACAAAGAAAGCCATAATAGATGTTCTCAGTGGCAACATTACAGTGTCATGTCAAAGTTGAATTTAGTTATTGAAGAACAATTGTGTTTGTTAAGTGTGACATGTGATAATTTGTTTTAAAATGCTGCCAATTTGGTGAAAAGTTCTGTAAAATTTGAAAGTTGATTTTTGTATGTTACATACATACATTATTTTTGTATGTAACAGTGCATAATTTCCTAAAATTTGTTAGTGGTAAGTGAAAATGTCGTAGAAGTGATCACTTCAAATGTAAATACTTGCAGTGATATATAGAAATAAAGCGTTGCATATTGATATTTATGTTTCCTACCTTGATTCCTACTTGCATTCTTTATAATTATGGTGAAAAATAATTAAAATAATTAGTGTCTTTACATAGATGAATATTATTAATTATTAATGATAACACATAATTAAAGTTAAAATGAGGAAATTTGTTATTTGAGAAGTGTATGTCAAACTGGTAGCCCTTCACATTAATTGGTACCCAAGAAGTAGCTCTCACTTTCAAAAAGGTTGGTGATCCCTGCCTTATACAGTTCCTACCTTCTCCTGCATTGTAGGCGAGGATGGAACGAGTTCTGGTCTGCTTGCCCTCTGTGTTCTTTCCAGAGCAGGTATGGGAGCAGAGAGACCAGGAGCTCCAGGGGCTCAAGGCACAGTCCTTAGGGCAAGGCACCTCGCAGATAAATGGCATAGGAAGGATGGCATCCTGGCAGAGTTGTCGATCCACATATTCACCTGGGTGAATACAAACAGAATTAAGGCACTGTCCTAAATTTAAAATGTGTTATGAAGTTAAAAGATAATAATAACATTCATTAAATTAAACAGGGCTAACAAAGCAACATCAAATTTCCTTCAAAAAGTCACTTTAAAATAAAGGCTGTGAGCGTGAAATGTTGTTTTTCTTGGTTTGTTCTTAGGGTGGGACTGCCAAATGAGAGGTACAAGGCATAAAGGGAAAATTGCACTTTCTAATGTGGTAACTAATGTTAACAATTTTAAGACCAACATTATAAATTCTTTTGCACCACAGTTTTATTGCCTTAAATTAAAAAACAAAAAAACAGAAATAAACAGCAACAATAGATAACTTCCGGCGTCGCTCCGACCTGGCAGCCAGTATCAGCAGCTCCGACATGACGTAGTCCTTTTTTTCTCTTTCTTTGTTGTTATTGTGTTTCTTGTTCCTTTTTTTATATTGTGGACTGTACTACTCCACAATCGAGCTCAGAATTTTATGGACGATCGTGTTTTTTATCAAATTTTTTACGGCATCTGTGTCCGGAAAGCACTTGGAGGTCTGACCTCCCATTGTTTACAGCAGGAATCAGCTTGTTAGCCTTCAGGAGCTCCGCTGTTCTGCCTACCGCCGAGCGAGCCAACATCCCCCGCGAGGTGAGGGAGACGCGGCACTCGGGCCGGGATCGGGCATCACAGTAAGGTTAGGAGGTACCAGCCAGCGATTCCATCTGTTATTATGGGGAATGTGAGATCTCTCACCGTTAAGTGGTTGATTTGGTGGCTCTAACTCGACATCAGTGGAGCTACAGGGAGTGCAGCGTGATGTGCTTCACAGAGTCGTGGCTAACTGCGCTAACTCCGGACTCACACATAAACAGACGGTTTCCATCTGATCCGGCCCGGATATCCAAAGGGTCCTGCACAGTATCAGAGGGCCCAACTCTCCTGAGTTGGATGACCCCCAGTATCCTTAGAATCTATAATCTCCTGAGTTGAAGGGCCCTCAAGTATCCTGAGTGTGCAGTCTTAGTCTTATCTGTGCAGGAGCCAGTTTATTATTTTAATCTGAACCTCAACAAGGACAGCAAGCTGGTCAAGCTGGTTAACAATGTTTCCTAGCATTTGCTAAGATTATAGACACTTAACACAGCTCATTGCATATGGGAAAATTTGTTCACCCATGTTTATAATTATTTGCTATGGTGTCGGATGGTTTACCACTTTGCTAATGTAGCAGAATGAATATTATACTGGCTTTTGATACCACTATTAGTCAAACACATTAGGGAGTACTGCTATAAATAGTAGCTGCCATCTGAGCGTCCCTGAATCGCTCACCTGTTGTCATACCCATCTGGCTTTTCGGTCACCTGACTTCCCTCGGTGTTACAAAGATCACCCACGGATTACCTTCCTGAAGCATCCTATCGCGGCTGGCCATAGCTTCCTATGGGCCACTTTGTTAATAAATTGAACGACACCGTTTGATTGGAAGTGTGGGCCTCAGTGGGCAGCCGAATGCCTTACAGCGGGGCCGCTACTTCTTTTCCAAGCTACGCTGACAGCAGTGCCTATCGCAATAGTTTAATTTTTCTATCGAGAAAAAGTTATTTCGCAATACATATCGTTATCATTCTATCGCCCAGCTCTAACTGTAACTATTCGTTATAGTGGTAAAATGGCGTGATATGTGACGCTAACTAGCGGCTTGCTAATTAGCGCAGCTTACCGCGTTATGTGCTGTGATACCATGCTGTATGTTTAGCCCTGTGATTTTCAGTCAAAGCATGCTAATGCTAAATCGTTATGTGATAGCATTTGGTATTGTAGCTCAAGTGTTTTAATATGTTTAGAAGCCGAGGAACGCTGTGAAAGGCGAGGGAGAGAGAGGTTTCTGCCCGGATGGACCCTGCTGTTTTCTCGACCCTGACTGCCTTCCCTACTGGTGAACTAACTGCTAACTGCCCGTTTCTGATTGCCCCACTAACAAACTCATTGGACTCGTGAGTGCTAACTGGAACTAAAGTGCACGTATTTTGTTTATTGCTCAGTTTGAGTGAAGCGGCCATCAGTTTTAGGCCTCACCGCACCCGAACTTCGAATCAGGCCTGCAACAAGCACTGTGCTACAGGTGTAGTGTGGACAGGTTAAAGTGTGTGTGTGTGTGTGTGTGTGTGTGGGCCCACTGTTACAAATTTGGTTAAATTGAATAAGTGTGTAGTTGTAATCAAAGTTATTTTCAAAGGTTGAAATTCATCCCTTTTAAAGGTGTGAGCAGTTGTAACCGAAATAACACTTGGCACCTAAGAAAGAGTTATTTTGTTTTGATAATCTTTTATTTATAACCCATGTAGTCACATTTAGAGTGGTTTTGTTTGTTTATTTGAATTCAGTTCATTTCATTTTATAAAAGTAACGGTTTATTTCATTTATTTCTTTGCTGTCTAAATAAATACCCGGTGAGGGATACATTAGTTTAAAATACAGTTGTGGTGGTCCTTATTAATTCAATTAGAGGGTATCAGGTATCAGTATTAGTAGCACTACGAACCCAGGCCCAGTCTCATTGTACTATATACTCTAGCTTTACCATAGCTACGTGGGACCTGGGTTACAATTATCTTCTGTCTACTCAGAGAGACCTTATGACTACAGAAAATCATCAGTGTTTTTAGTTTTCTACAGTATGACGATAGTACCCTGGGGATGGTTTTGCTAGCAGAGTGATGGATAATCTATGGAAAGTGTCAAAACACCATAGTAGCTTTTGCTTGGAACCAAAACTAAAAAGACTTTAGAGACCAGCTACTCCTAAAGCTCAGATAAATATGTTCACATATACTCACCATCACTATTGACACACTGGACTTGAGGGATCTGGGTTCCTGGTCCACACTTCTCCTCATTATCTGGGATACAGTCCTCCAGTTTAACCACCAGCCAGTCGTAGCAGTTCGGGTCTTCACATGGTATGGCCTCCACCAGGTGGGGGCAGTTTCCTGTCCCACCTGTTGGTTCATTGATGATTGTCCTCTTCCTCACTTTAAAGCCTTTGAGGGAACAACAGAAATCTAATGAGCTACATGATCTCAAACCAGCTCAAACTAATAAACTATGGCTACCCCTGTGTGTAAGCTTGTGTACAACTGTAGCATATTTTTTCACCAGATGTTTTTTTTTTTTTTTTTTTTAAATATTGCTTTTAACCAGGGGTGTCCAAACTCCGGCCATTTTTAATTGGCCCGCAAGTAATTTTATAAATAGAATAGAATATGGCCCGCACTTCAACTTTTGCTTGAGTGTATTGCACTTCTTAGTTTTAACACCAGGGGGAGCTACTGTTGATCAAGGCAGTTGCTCCACCAAAAAGGACAATCACAGAAGAAATTTACCCCAAGTTACTAAACATGGCAGAACCAAAGAAGCGAAAGGTAGAAAGTGAGTGCAGAAAATTTCAGACAGGGTGGGAGAGAATATTTCTTCAAAGAATTGAAGGGGAAGTGTCTGTTTTATCTGCACTGAAACTGTGGCAGTTATGAAAGAGTATAATGTACGACGTCATTATGAAACCAAACATCAGGCCTATGCATCCTACACTGGTGCTGAGCGAGAGCCAAAATTAAAACCGCAGTCAAGTGAGCCGTCATTTGTGAGCCGCAGTCAAGCCAGCCGCAGTCAAGCCAGCCGCCTCTTTTCTGTCGCATTAATATTCTTGCGCTTCTACACCGGCATTTATGGCAGCACCTTTTCTCCTTATTTCCCGATCGAAAGCATAGACCCGCGCACAAGTACGCGCGCACGCAGTCGCACGTGCATGCACATGCGGACTCAGGTATGCGCGCGCCTGCGCGCGCATACAATGCTTTGGGACAGCTCAAAGCAGGACAGTCGGGTTGCATATTCAAAAATTCATTAAAAATCATCCTAAATAGTTGATGTCCAACTTTCAACACATTCTTCCTCTGGGACACGTACTGTACCTCTGGGCCAAGTTTCATCCAGATTCACTGTAATATTCCTCAGAAATAACAGGAAACTACAGGAAAATACAGTCAATACAATAGAATTATGTCATTTTCAAAAATTCATAAAAAATCATCCTCAATAGTTGATGTCCAACTTTCAACACATTCTTACTCTGGGCCATGATAGGTTTGTAGTTTAAACCTATTCACTGGAACGTTGAAGACAATGTAATTACACAGCAAAAGCAAGACACCAGTAGGCAAAGCTCTTTATGTTTCTGTGCACGGGAGAGAACCGGACAAGCGCCTGTCAGGAAGAGAAAGATATTATTTGCTGCTATTTTTATAATCATCATTACCATTTCATGTTAATAGTGATGTTGTATTTAGATGCATTCAGATGTTCAAATATATTGGTATCATATTAGTCTTTATTACAGGTTCAGTATAACCACTTCAAACTGTTGAGTTGAATTTATAATTTTAGAGGCTTTTGAATGTTTTTATATTCTTACACATAGTCTTCAGTGGGTGAAGCACTCAAAGAGCAGGGACAGGAAACACGTCTGCAAGGCATGCTTTTGCAGAAGTGAAACCGAAAGCAGAGTGAGTGCAAGCCAAAGAGTAGGGTGTTTATTATGCATTTATCTTTGATTTAAGCTTTAAGTAGTTGGAAACAGTTGTTTTATACATTTTACATAGAAGTTAAGATCATTACACACAGGATGGTCTTAGCCTGGTTGCCTAAGTTGAGGTCAACTAAGGTTCAGAAAGCAGATGCAAACTCTGCACGCACAGACAGACGTGACATACACATACAGACACAAATAGTGAGAGGTCACGACACGTGACAGTACACAGCATGCACGCGCCCCGCACGTGTACGCACACACAGATAGACTCATTTAGTAGGTAAGAGTTTATGACTGCAAAGTTGTGCATGAGTGACATTTTGTGCAGAACGTGGACCAGATGTCCCAGAAGATAAGCGACAGCGAAGACAGCTGAGAGGAAGCACCTGGCGTCGACCCGAAGAAGATGTTCTGTTTTAGACTATGTTAAGAGTCATTGTGGTTTTGGAGTGACGTATGCTTTGTTTAACTCTGCCTGGTAACAGGAAGACTGCCAACCCTATAAAGTCTTTGTGCTGACGATTGTAGTTAGTCCAATACTGAATCTGAACAGTATTGGCTCCGCATATGTGTATTCATTAAAATGCCGTCTAATTGCACACCGGACCGGATCTGTGGTTATTTTTGGATTCCTCTCTCAACATTTGAACCTTAACACGCCGTTCCTTCGTTTGACCCCAGTTGCTCTCGTCTGCTCCCCCGTAACACTGCTCTTTTATTGAGGTTACATGAATATGCATAGGTTCATTAACATATGACGTATACACACAAAGAGTACCTTGCCAGTGCGTCGTGTAAGCATGTGTGTGTGTGGGGGGGGGTCAGAGTGTGACCCCATAAATGACTTCCCTAAACCTGCTGGTCTGGAAGTCCAGCAGTTCATCTAAACAAAAGGCACTTAGCCTAAAACAGATATAGATACGTTTATCCTACCATAAAACAATAAGAGAAGACCTCTCCCATGCTCCCAGAGTGCTCTGGAATGCACACAAAGTTTGCAGACTATTAAGGATCAAACCCTACAACTAATTATAAAACTCTAAGCATATATGAGTAGATATTTCTAAGCATAAATGACAATCCACTATATAAACCTAACAGGCCACCTACTCTACATCTGTGCCAAATATCATCCAGATTTACTGCACTATTACTCAAAAATTAAAGGACATGTATATTGAATTCAATCCACTTACTTAAATATTGCATCATATTCACAAATTCATAAAAAATCATCCATAATAGTTTATTTCCAACTTTCAACACCATTTTACTCTGGGCGACCTACTGTACCTCTGGGCCAAGTTACATCTCAATTTGCTGTAATCTTTATCAAAAATTGAAAGAACAATTATATGTCAAGGCTGGCTCTGTGCCTTTCAAAGTGACACTAAATAACAGAACTCAGGCACATCGGGGAATAATCCAAAAGGCGGTTTTATTAAACAAAAACAACATACAAAATATCCCTAACCCATACTACATAACCTAAAAAGAAACATAGTGGAAGCAAAGGGACACTTAGAAGCACAAGAAAACAATATTATACTGAAAGGGCAAGAGACACAGCCCAGACATAATCCACTAGTAAAACTCCAAAAGAACAAGTCATCCCACATAGCCGACGGGTCTTGCCTGGATCTGGTGTCAAGCCGGCACTGCTGGCTGACTTCTGGCATGGTAAGATGTATGTCATCCAGATGTGGGCCAGGCCTGCCATAAATGGCACTGTCTATGTGATGGCATGCTATATCTGGCCCGATTGTGGTTTGGTTTATGTGGCCCAGGCTCATAGAAAACAGGTCTGGCCCGGATCCGGCATCAAGCTGGCACTTCTGACTGACCGGTGTCATGGCAGGGTGTATGTCAACCAGATGTGGGCCAGGTCTGGCAATGATGGCAATATTTATCTTCATATTTTCCTATTTTAGTTAGAAGATCCAAATGCCATGTTGCAATACTATACATCTATGGTGGCCAACGTTTCAAATGCAGGTTTGTCAAGTTTGTGAGTGTACACTTTATCCAAAACCTACTGAGGGTTTACTCATGTTTGCCACTGGGTGGCTGTAGCTCAGGAGGTAGAGCAGGTCATCTAATGATCGGAAGGTTAGTGGTTTTATCCCTGGCTCCTCTAGGCTGCGTGTCAAGAGTGTGAATGTAGTTAGGAAACACTCAGTTTAGAGAAAGTGTGTGATTGGGTGAATGTGACATGTTGTATAGAGCATTTTGAGTAATATGGGAGAGTAAAAAAGCGCTATATAAGAATCAGTTCATTCACTGTCTGAACAGAGTTTCGTCATGTTACTTTTGCACTATTATGTTCTGGCACATGTTGTTATTACATGGCTTGATTAAGGTACACATTAGGCTGACATCTGGGGCCAGAGCTGAAAGTGTTCTGGGCCAGCACAGGGCCAGCAGTGTGTCTGCAACTGGCCTTGTGCTGGCCCATGTGTGGGCCACCTCTGGCAAACTAGATCTGGGCCACCAAAGGGCCGTCATTCTTTGTGGTACACAGGCCATGTGTAAGCACATTGTGTGGGACAGATCCGGGCCATACCAATTTTGCTATGTAGGAGGAATTATGTAAAAATAGAAACATCATAAAAATGAAAATGAACATAAAGTAAAATGTACTGAACAGAACATCAGTATGGCCATCATTATTTGCTTGGAAAGTCTAAAGTTCCATGGCTTTGAACAGCCAGAGAACACAATGCCCAGTTTAGAGCGACTAAAAGTAACTTCTTTTAACATTCTGTCATTCTGCTTCTATATCGAAAATCCACTAAAAATAGTCATTTGAAAAAAAATATTCGCCATTTTTCATCAGTTTGGGTTCCTCTGTTTATAGCAATTTTTAGAATAGAATCAAATACCTTTGTCACTATACAGTTGTACAGTGAGATACAGAGCATCTCCTACTCAGTGCAAACATGCTGGGGGGCTTGCTCTATCCGCCTTAGTGCAGCTGCCGTACCATACTGTGATGCAGTAAGTTAGCAGGCTCTCAATGGGCGAGTGGTGGTCAGCAGAGGATGTCTGGGATGATTGTCTTAAAGGCTGAGCTGTTGTCCACGAAGAGCATTCTGACGTAGCTCTGCCGCTATTCTAAGTGACTCAGCACCGAGTGGAGGGTGATGGCGTCTTCTGTGGATCTGTTTGCGCGGTATGCAAACTGGTGGGGGTCGAATTCTGGGGGGAGGTAATCCTTGGTGTGCTGAAGGACTAGTCTCTCAAAGCATTTCACGATTACCGGTGTGAGGGCCACAGGGCAATAATAGTTCAGGCTGGTGATGGGAGACTTCTTTGGCACTGGGATGATTGTGGGTGATTTTAGACAGGATGGGATGGCTGCTTCATCCAGTGAGAGGTTGAAGATGAGGGTGAAGATGAGGGTGAGCTGGTGGGCACATGCTCTTAGCACTTTACCACGTATTCCATCTGGACCGGCCGCCTTCCTGGGGTTCACTGCTAGGAACACACATCTGACATTGTGCTCCGTTACAGTGAATGGAGCGGTGCAGGAACCAGGTGAGGATGAGGATGGGAGCAGGGCTGAGGCAGATGAATGCTGCTGTTGTGGTGTTTCAAAGCGGGCGAAGAAGCTGTTTATTTCCTCTGCTAGCTGTACACTCAGGTTTTCTGTTTTCACAGTTCTGCCTCTGTGGTTTATGATGTCTATTATTCCCTGCCACACCTCCCGTGTGTTGCTGCTGGACAGGTGGGACCCCTTTTCAGGTCAGTTCGAGCAGCCCTGTACAGAGCTCTGTCATCTGACCTAAAGTCGGCATCGTGGACTTTGAGGAGTGTGCAGACCTCGCTGGTCATCCAGGGTTTTTGGTTTGGGAAAACCCGAATGCTTTTGTCCACAGTCACATTTGCAATACAGAACTTGATATAGTCCAGAACTGATCCTGTGAAAGTTTTTAATGCAATATATTATACTTTACCAATGTAACACTGCATGCCAAATCAATTTTGAAAATATCTGTGAATTCTGTATTGAAAAATGCAGGTATCTCTCAGAATTTATTTTTTACGTTATCAAAAATGTATTAAAAGTACAAGCATGAAAAATTACAAGAATGCAATAAAAAATATAACCAAACAAGCTTAATTTACAGTTTGAAATACAGAACATAATGAAAATATATAAATAACTAGCTATTAATCCCCATATCCAAATATCAAAAAGTGTAAAAACAAATTACATTCTTTCCTCTGTTTCTATTAATAAGACTTAAATTTACATGAAATTATTCAAAATTATATACATTATTCATAAGGTGACAAAGAATTCAGAAACAACACGGAGAATGTCTTGATGCATGCTCAATCATCCAGGTAATTAAATCCCTAAAGTTTGATTCTGTTCATCTGGACGTAGTGTTTTCAATGGGAGAAAAGTTTCGTCACTCATCCAAGTGACTTCTGCGGTCTCAGCTGACTGCAGGTTTCCCCAATCTTATAACAATATTAATAATAATAATAATAATAATATTGATAATAATAATAAAGGATTGCATTTATATAGCGCTTTTCGAGACCCTCAAAGCGCTTTACAATTCCACTATTCATTCACTTTCACATTCACACACTGGTGGATGCAAGCTACAGTTGTAGCCACAGCTGCCCTGGGGCAGACTGTCAGAAGCGAGGCTGTCATATCGCACCATCGGCCCCTCTGGCCATCACCAGTAGGCGGTAGGTGAAGTGTCTTGCCCAAGGACACAACAACCAAGACTGTGGGAGCCGGGGCTCGAACCGGCAACCTTCCGATTACAAGATGAACTGCCAACTCTTGAGCCCTGTAAATTATGCAATGTACTGTTTAAAAGAAAAAAAGTTTTTTAGCCTTGACAACATACATTTCTCTTCATTTCAAATAAGTAGTTATTTTTCACACAGAGGCACTGTGTGTGAAACCACTTTAAATAGCTCTCATGCAGGAACAAAGCAATTGTATAAAATGAAGTGAAGGAATGTAGCTATAAATAGATTAATATAGAGATATGAAAATAAACTTACATATAGACATAGGAACACAAGTTTTAACATTAATGTTTCTGCGATATAATAA
The DNA here is from genome assembly GCF_013358895.1 of Oreochromis aureus. Classification (NCBI taxonomy): domain Eukaryota; kingdom Metazoa; phylum Chordata; class Actinopteri; order Cichliformes; family Cichlidae; genus Oreochromis; species Oreochromis aureus. The sequence goes on along the minus strand of NC_052962.1, from coordinate 2,577,900 downwards.
ACAATATAAGCATACAGGTGTCTAAGCAATTGTGGCATACAAAGTGAGAAAGTGCAGTGAGTCATGTTTATTCCTGTTCAATATGTGTCTGACACAAGTGGATGAATTAAAAGGTCTGACAGCAGCAGCAACAACAGGCAATGCCTTCCTGATGACTTTCTATCTGTTTACATCCCTTTTCTATTATGCCTGTATCCCAGCTTGAAGAGTCCTGGACCCTTTTTCTAGTCAGTGGGTGTGTGGGCAAACAACTCTGGCTTGTCACCCAGTTGGATTTCCTGGTATTTGTAAGATGGCACTATCTACAAATCAGGACACATTAACTATGATATTAAAAAATGACATGATGACATAGTCCTTTGTCAGTTTACCAAGCATTTCTCAGTTTTGTTCTTTATAGTTCTGTTCATCATATCATTGTTTATGAGTCCTGGATTATTTGATGATATATATACATTATGTATTCTTTTGTTTTCAGTTCCATATTGCTTTTTAGTGTAGTTCTTCTTCAGCGTTCCACAAGTGGATGGAACACTTGTGAAAACACTCTAGTGTTAAAGCCAGTCTTGTCTTCATGTCTGTTTACGGTTTTGTCTGTGTCAAACTCGTGTCTCTTAGTCTGGGTTTTAGTTTGGTGGCCTCTTGTCTCTTTGTTGTGTTGAGTCTTACTTCCACTGTCTTCTTATTCCCAATGTATCCCTGCTGTGTTATGCAGCTGTCTCCAATTCCCCTAATTGCCATCCTATTTATACATTTTGCCAATCTCCCAGTCTGAAGTACATTATTCTATTCTATTCTTTTGTATTTATACAGCGCCAAATCACAACAACAGTCACCTCAAGGCGCTTTATATTGTAAGTTCAATTTTACAATTATACATGCAGAGAAAAACCCAACAAACATATTATTCCCTATAAGCAAGCACTTTGGCGACAGTGTTAAGGGAAAAACTCCCCTTTAACAGGAAGAAACTTCTGGCAGAACCAGGCTCAGGGCCATCTGCTGCGACCGGTTGGGGTAAGAGAGAAGGAAGACAGGATGAAAGGCATGCTATGGAAGAGAGCCAGAGATTAATAACAAGCATGAGTCAGCGCAGAGAGGCATATAAACACATAGTGAGTGAGAAAGGTGACTGAAAAGGAAAAACTCAGTGCACCGAGTGGCGTACGATCAGCACTGCGGCTGGATGGGCCGATTTACATACCCAGCACAGCTGATACTCACCAGAATAATTTACTAAAATTATATGCACTCCTGTTATTAAGTCCAGTTCAGTCTGTTAATGTTGATAACGGTTTCAAACGAACGTTAATAGGTGTGTTGCTAAGCCTAAGAACTTAAATAACAAACTTGAATTTTCCCCTTTATTGTTTTTTCTCTATGCTGTAAATCTTCTGTCCAAGAAGAAATCTGCTGCTGTTCTGAGAATGAGCTACCAAAGCTTTTTCTGAATAAATCAATAAAGATCCATTTATGGAAAGCTGTGATGAAGGCAGTTTTGTCTTTAATTATATTCAACAATATAACATATTTGACCACTTTTAAGTGATTTTTCTAACTTTAATACACTACAGTTAAGGTTATATACCTAATTTCTAGTAAGTGGCCCCGCCCCTCCTATATTTTTATGTATGTGGCCCTCAGTGAAAAAAGTTTGGACACCCCTGCTTTTAACAGTCCATTGTTATATGTAGCACAAGTGACTGAGATCATGCTTTTGCTGTAGCAGCTCCCAAACTGGAACGATCTCCCTTTAGAGATTTTTGGTTTTATTTTAGTTGTTTTTAGTTGATTCTGTGCTGTTTTATCTTGTTTTTTAATATAGGGCTGTTTTAATTTTTATGTATTGTGTGTTTTATTTATTTATTTTTGCTGTTTTCTATTATTCTATTGTTTTTGATCTATTTTCTGTACAGCACTTTGGTCCTGTGCTGGGTATTTTAAAGTGCTTTATAAATAAAATCGGATTGGATCGGATCGGATTAAGAGTTAAGTTAAAACAGATTCAAAGAACTTTGCATGATGAATAGCGTAATGCATATATCTATCACACCCGCTACATCCACAAAGCCACCAGCATTGTGGAAGACCCCCCGCCCCCCTCACACACAAACTTCAATCTGCTGCCTTCTGGCAAGAGGGACCGGGCCCTCACTGCCAGACTGCGAAACGGTTTCTTCCCCCAAGCCGCCAGACTCCTGAACACAGTGACTGGACTAACACACACACACACACACACACACACACACACACACACACACACACACACACACACACAAACACACACCTTCATATATCAAGTTACTTTCTGCACAACCTACTGTCATTGTTGCGCTTTTCTATTGCACTTTTGTGTCTGCACTGTCTTGTGCCTGTATTGTTCTGTTTCTTTTGCAATTTTTGAACATTTGCCCTTTATGTAGTCCTGCGTTGATTGTCTGTTATATGTTGCACATGACTAATGCCTGAAGAAATCCATTAATTAATTTGGGAAATTGTTTGATCGGCAAGAGTTGAGGTGGGGATTAGGGTTGTATAAACGAAGATGAGGACTGAATGCAAGGTATACTCTCAGTCATCACTGACTTGCTATCTGCAGACTGTATCATGGATGCAATAACTGAAAGACAGGAGTGAAGGCTATGTGATAGGCTATGAATCTTTGTTTTGACATGAAGATTTTGGCTCTATTTATTTTTAATTTTGCATTATTCATTGTGCCCTAAAACCATTTCACATTTTGAAAAGGCAACTGTCATCTACTAAATTCATTCAGCTGTGGCTAATTAACATTAATTAAGATGATAGCACTGCAGTTTTATCCAGGTCACATGTCTTATTCTTGAACACTGCTGACTGCATAAATTGAGGACACATAGCTTGGGACTTGGTCAAGGATGTCATAGGCTATCTATATAGTAAAACATGATGGCAACCTCCCTCTTTTGGAATTCAGAAAGTGAAATGTATGTGACATAGAAAACAAGTGCTCAGTTTGCTGTTCTGGTGTACATTTACTTTGATATAAATTTGACACTTTTTTTTACCGTTTTGCCACTGTACTGTAGCACGGTAGATTTTACTGGAAAAAGATGTGTGTGCAGAGTGAAGACTTTCAGTTTTAAAGGTTTAACAAAATTCCTTACATGCATTTTTATACATAGTCCCCTTTTTTCAGACGTCCAACTTTACATTCAAAACTGACTGAAAAGCAGTTTCTTTATTCAGTCATTTAGTCAGGCACAAATGACCTGAAGTTCAATTCAAGTGTTGAACTATTTGGTGGCTGTTCACTGTCAGCATGAGGTCCAAAGAGGTCTTGATGCAAGTCATTCATGAAAAATTGAAATAAACCTATGAGAGAGATAGAAAATACTTCAGGAGTGGCCAAGTCAGCAATTTGATGTATTCTTTATCCAGCTCTGTGACATCGGTGACATTGGAAGGACACAGGAGACAAATAAAGTGGCTGATCACAAAATACTTTCCTTGGTTAAGAACACTCTTGATGAGGTCATTTTTTGAATCTACAATCAGGAGACACCTTTCTGAATGAAATGCCTTCATGAATGAATCGTTGGGTTTACTGTAAAATTTCGCACCCCTGGTAAAACCCAACAACAGGAACACAAGATTAGATGTTGACAGAAAACATCTACAAGAGCCTGTATAGTTCTGAAAACAGACAAACAAACAAAACAAAAATAAAAACATATGAAAACAAGATTAAACTGAATCACAAGCAGAAGGAAGAGAAAAGCAAAGATAAGGAAAGGAACGCTTCATGATTCAAAAAATACCACATGGCATGGACATGTGAAACCAACTCACTAGTGTTTATTGATGATGTGACTGCTAAGTGAAGTTGCCAGATAATTTCTGAAGTGCACAGGTTATACTCAGGACGACAGCTGCAATAAAGGTCTGACAGAGTATCTCAAGGGAAGAAATGGACTGACAGTGACAGAAGGAGGATAAAAGTAAATAAAGCCAGAAGGATCCATTTCAAGAATTTCTAGTCATCCTTTTGATTTGATGTTCTTCATTAAGGCAGAGTCATGGTGGACACTGCTGTTCCAGGGATAATTAGAGATGAAGCAGTGACTGTGTCAACCCTACTGATGGACTAACATCACCACGACAGCAGTCAGAGACCCATTCCAACTGTATGGCTTCTGTTATTGATTTTGACTTTATTGTCAACATCAAGTTTAACATTTGTAATACACAATCAAAAACACATTAAAATACTATAGAATATGAAGGTAGAATGTTTTGTACATTGTAAATCTGGGTAATAGTCAATGCACTGCTATTTTTTTTTTGGCTTGTTTGCTTTATTGGGGCACAATAACAACTGTGGGGCAGATGGAGTGGTATGCAATTTTTAAAGGGAGATTTCAGGAAAGTAAACCCTACAGAACTCCTTTGATTAGTCACTTTATGACACAATATACTATTATAACTCTAACAGTATCTCTTACCTTTCTTGGCTACCTGGTCTTGACAGTTTTCATACGTGCAGGGTCCCCACATGCTCCACGAAGATACCTCACAATCAACAGGACAGCTTATGTGGCAGAGTTGGGTGGTGTTTGGAGGAATACCCAGACAGAGCTTACTGTCCACTGGCCGCAGTGCTATAGAGACCCAGACAAGGACAAAGACACAGTGTTAATCTATGCCAAAAAGGCTTTAAGACATAGTTTAAAAATAAACTAGCTCAATAAAATGGTAAATGGACTTATATAGTTCTTATATAGGACTTTTCTACTCTCCCTGATCACTCAAAGCCTTGTAAAGTGATCAGAAAGTACTCAGTTATCTGTTCAGTAAGTGGTGCAGAGGGTGGTAATCCATGTTTTTTCCGCATATACCCACAGTCATGTGACTTCTACAATACATGGCAGAGAAATCCAAACAGCATAGTGAGTCACACTGATTCCACATTGCAACCTCAGGGGAGAATTTACAAAACCAAATTTTTATTCTTTAAAAAAAAAGCTTGCTAGATGTTTGGCCTGATTGTCAGTTGACCTCTGCTCCATCAGCTGCAGATGGCTGTCTGCAAGGTCGTCAGGCTGATGAGTCATCCTAGTTGTGTCACAGCAGAACTCATGCACATACAAATTGCTTAGCCAAAGGTGTGTCCTTTAATAGCTTTGTTCAGTAGGCAGTAGACGACATGCCCTTGAGTGCTAATGTGGCAAAAGCTGGCGGATGAGCAATCCAGTCACTTTATCATGGAATACTGGTCGTTCTATTGTTAATATGTTGGGAAGGAGCGGGTAAGATAGAAAGCAGTCATTTTTTTTTCTCATAGATTGATAAGTGTTACAACCACCATGAGATGTTGGCCACTGCCTTGTGATGCCCCGGGTGAGTGTCTGTTTGTTCAGTAGAAACAGAACTGGGCCCCAGAGCAAGAGTTTGTCAGTTTGAGTCACTCTTGTCATATCTAATTTTCTTTCTTGCTAGAAAGTTCAGAAAGTACTTCAAGCTGAGATCTAGGCTGGCTTAACCTGACTTATAACCTGCCATTCAAAAGTTATTCAACATCAACAAAAAGCTTTTTCAAGCTTGCAATCAACAGCTGTTTGGAAATAGGTCCAGGGGATCTTGTGTAAATCTACAATTTTCCCTCTTGGATCTTCCTGTTCTCCTTCCAAGACATTTCATCTTTGCCTCTCTTTGTCTCCAAACTGTTCAGTTTGAGCTTTCCCTCTGATATACTGATTTCTAATCCTATTCCTCCTGATTACACCTGTTTTACAGGAGGAGATCACTGTCATAGGTTTTCATCATCAGGCTGTCCAACCTCTCCCTGACTCATGCCACTGTTCCTACCTGTCTGAGGGCCTGCACCATCATTCCCATCCCCAAAACACCGGAATGGACAGCCTCAGTGACTACAGACCTATAGCTCTCATGTCTGTGGTCATAAAGTGTTTCTCAGCACACCAGAGACTGCCTGCCTCCCTCCTCTTTCAACCCCCACCAGTTTGCTGAAGAAGCAAATCAGTCCACAGAGGATGCCATTACTATCACCCTTCACAGAGCACAGAGCCATCTTGAGAACAGAAAGATCTACTTGAGGATGCTCTCCATGGACTACAGCTCAGCGTTCAACAACACAATCCCAAACATCCTTATCACCAAACTGGGCCACCTTCAAATCGCCCCTGCCACCTGCTCCTGGATAGAAGACATCCTCACCATCTGGCCTCAATCAGTCCCCAACTTTCCCCTTCACTGTCACTCAGCACCGGACCCCACAGGGTTGCATTCTCAGATGACACAGCACACAGGGTGGAGGTAGAGAATTTGTCCCACTGCTGTTCAGAAACTGAATATCCTTAAAACAAAAGAACTCAGCACAGACTCCCAGATGCATAGACAGGTCTACTCCACCCTCATTGTAAATGAAGAATCTATCCCCACCTTCACGTTTTTGGGCACCCGTATCACTGCCAGCCTCACCTGGGCCCCCAACACCAAAGCCCTGGTAAAGAAGGCCCACCAGTGACTCCACTTCCTCCATGTCTTGAGAAAGAATAGTCTGGAGCAGAACCTGTTGCTGGCCTTCTACTGCTCTTCAGTGGAGAACATGCTTTCCTACTGTCAGGGTGTCTGGTATGCAGGTTCCACAATTGAGAACAGGAAGGCTGTGGAGAGGGTAATTAACGCAGCCCAAAAAATCAGCCTGCTCTCTGCCACCCTTGGAGGCCATTGGAGGCCAAATCCTCCTGTCTCTGGAAAACCCCTTGCATCCTGCCCACCATCTGTTTGACCTGCTGCCCTTTGGATGGCGCCTCACACCATTTAGATCTCACACATCCAGACTCACAAATAGCTTCTTCCCCTGGGCCATTCGGACTCCCACCTAACAATCTGGCCAATGGTCTGACTGACCCTCATCAATTAGGCCACTCGCAGATGGACTCTACTTAGACCAAGTCCAATGTAAGGTTGTTATTGTTAACAAAAATTAACAAAATAACGAACACTAGAAGTAAAAAAACACTTTTGTTGGATGGATGATGGATGTAGAAATAAAAATAAAAAACGAGACTTTGTAAAAAAAAAAAAAAAAAAAAAAAAAAAGGAAAACTAAAACTAAAACTGTAATGAGCTGTCATGGTCCGCGGCTCGGTGTCTGAGGAGCAGTTGGGATGCCCACGCCTATGGGTGTGGCTGTCGTCTTCACACCTGCATCCCATTCCAGGCGATCATCACGATCATCAGGAGGACTATTTAACTCCAAACGGCCGGCTGCTCCACGCCACTCCGTCAGTCGCCATTCAGTGGTAACTTGGTCCCTCGCGAAGGTTGATGTGGAATTTCTGGTTTCTATGAACTGTGTTAATCCTGTTACTGTGTGCTCAGGTTATTGTCCGGCATGTTCAAGCCTTGACCTGCCTGTCCTCCTGCCCGCCTGGAGTTCAGATAAACCACCTGTCATCATCCTCTCCGTCTCCCTGGAATCCTGTCCCGCGGACACTCACCCCTCCCTCCGGTTCCCACGGTCCGGCCCCGATCGTAAGATAAATAGCTCTACCCCGTTGTATGCTGTTGTCTCCCTGCTCCCCAGTAACTCTCTCCCTTGCAGCCTCTCACGGTCCTGATCATGGCGTTCCCGAATCGTTTATCTCCCGGTCTCTTCTGTTCTAACATTAAAACAGCGTGTTCCCTTTGGTTATTCTGGGTCACCTTTAGTTAAGAAATAAAGTTTATTCTGCGTACATTTCCTGCGTATTGTGTTTGCTTGTGGGTCCAGCTTGTGTGTTAGAACTACGGTTCTTGACATGAGCTTTCACAAAGCTAACCAAAATTAACTGAATTTATATCGAAAATGTGTTTAGTTTTCGATGATGTGTGTGTTTGTCATACATTTGTCCAGACACGTGCAGAGGGTGGGGGCGAAAGGGGCTTGAGCACCGGCCCCTTTCCTGATGGTGCCCCATTTTTCTTTTTACTTATTTGAACCATTGCATTAATCAGCAGCATTTGCAGAGTTCCCTATTGACTTGTCTGATGCATACGAATATGTAGAAAAAATCTACCTACATTATTGCCTGATGTTGTAATTGTGTCTACTAAATTCGTCTTAATTACAAAGTTACTCTGCCATATATCTTTTATAGTTACCTGATATCACTGGATGTTCATCTGCCCTACATTAATATTTTCTTTGGAAAGAGCCTATAGGTTCATAGGTGTGAATGTGGGTTGTCTGTGTTAGCCCTGCTACAGATTGGTGACCTGCCTCTCACCCTATTAGCTGGGATAGGCTCCTGGGATAGACGTCTTCCTGATGTATGTATTCCTCGTTTGTATATAATCCTCTTGTTGTACATACTACTCTTGTCTGATATTTATTCTTGCTGTTCAACTATTTATATTTGTATTCCATGCACAGTTGGTGAGGTGAATCCACAATTTTGCTGTATGTGTGCAATAACAAGGCTTTTCTACTCTATTCTATTCTATTCTATTTTTTCCTCTTTTTTTTTTTTTTTTTTTTTTTTTTTTACTAGGTTTCCCTTTGGCAGTGCTGACACAGGCAATAAATGGAGTCTACAAAGGTTGCACAGGTAGTCCAGCCCCTCCATGATGGCACCTGAAGGTTTGCTATGTCTTCCAGCACAGTCTCAAGAGCATGGAGGAGATCCTCTGTGCAAGGAAGAACAGGATGGGCAATCTCAGAGCTCCACCAGTGGAGTCAGTTCTAGATTCCTCCTGGTGCATGACAATACCTCAAATGCCTCTATGCAGGCACCATGCTCTTCTGACCTAAACCCTTCTGGGACACTATCTTTCAGTCCATCCAACACTGCTAGGTTGCACCTCAGATTATCCAGCAGCTCAGTGATACCCTGCTCTAGATTTGGAAGGAGACCTCCCAGTATCAATGATACTGAAAATAGCTGTACATAATGTAATTTCTGTGAGACTGTTCTGAATAATGTTTTTTCTAACAGTTAAAATTCTATTTGTGAAGAAACTGATGAAGTCATTACCAGTCAAGTTTAAAAGAATGCTTGGCTCAACAGAGCTCTGACTCTTTGTGACTCATTCTTCTTTGTGCTGTACTTCCCAACACCAGAGGGCACTGCTCTGTGCTGCTATGCACCAGCTGACTAATAACCTAATTGCCAGTTCCTTTCCAGATGAGGATTCATTGCATCAGAGTTACACAGCTATTATATATAGCATGCCACAGTTTCATGAGAAGAGTTTCATCTCTTTCTTGTCAAGGTAATACACAGAGGAATGTAAACAGCTTAGAATTTTGTTAGAATTTTGTGAGCTAAAAGCCTGGGTCAAAGGTCTGAGAGACAAAGTAACCACAGTGTCCAAAGACAATAAACAACTGAAACAAATGGTACTTTGTGTACACTCAAAGAGAGACAATATCGTTCTTTCTGGCATCCCTGAATTCCCTAACCAGTCTTCACATGACCCTGACGAAAGCTTATGACAGGGTTGGACTGGTGTATATATATTTTTGGATCAATTATGATGGGCAACCTGCACCAAAAATGCCAGGGCCGATTTTTTGGTCTCAGCCCTGCCCTGTCAATGCGTCTCCGCATCTCAAGATCCCACTCGGTACAGTCTCCGTTTGACCAAATCCAGGCCCATTTAAAAAAGACCAAAAACATCCTAATAATAGAAATAAATTAACCCACAATAACATGAACCCCTCTTTTTTCCATAAATTCTTTTCTCTGCTTAATAACCTACCTAGCTCAGGAGTGATGATAGGAGGTGACTTTAATGGTATATTTGACCCAGTGGGCAAATGAAATATAACAAGCTGAACAATGCTGTGAGCCATAACTTTAAAACAGTACATGCCTTGGTGACAGTTGGAGGGGTTTCATAAAAACTGAAACTTGATGATCTAATTGACTAAAACACATCATTTCTCACTGAGTTGCTAATACAACATAAGTTTTAGTGCAATAATAAAAATTGTAGGCAAACTGAGAAAACATGAATAAAGAAAGAAAAACACATGAAAGTATTTTTACCTGATGGCTTCACTGCTAAGTTCTACAAACATTTCTGCTCATTTCCATCTCCACTATTTATAAGAATGACCTCAGATTTTAAAACCACGTCACCAGTTTCATCAAGTTTGAACACAGCAATGATCACCCTGCTTTTCAAACCAAATAAAGATTACACCAACCTCCCTGACTGCCGACTGCTTTCCCAAATTAATACAGACATTAAAATTATAAATGAGGCTCTGGCATCTAGACAAGATAAAATCATACTAATTCTAATTCATCCTGACCAGACTGATGTTATTAAAGGTAAACAACTTTTACTTATCAATAAATCTCACATTTTAACCTTATCATCACATGCAGAAAAAGCATTTGCCAAAGTCAACTCGAAATTAATCTCCACAAATTTCAGTTCAGAGAATGGTTTATTAACCTGATTAAGGCATTTGTATACTACACCCACAGTCGCATTCACCACCTCATGCTCCACAATGTTACCAGATAAAGACATCTTCTCTTTACTTTGCTCTTTACATTTTTCATAGAGCCAGTAGAGGATTTAATCAGACAAAATGAGAATATCAAAAATGTATTCAAACAGCCACCATAGACCATAAAACCATTTTTATGCAGATGATATTTTATTACTACTGCAAGATGCACACTCAAGTTTCCAGCTACTTAGTGAATTGGTCAAAATCCATTCTGCATAGCCCAGCAATGTGCTGCAGTCCTGGTATCACTTATCATCCTCACTTAGGCAACATTAAATATCTTGAAATCAATATTTCTCCCAAACTGTCAGAGTTATTCAGCATCAGTTTCTCTCAATTTTATATAAAAAAGTTCAAGACGATCTAAATCGATGCTCTAACTTCTCTATCTCAGTCTATGAATAAATAGCAACAATTAAAATGTGAGTTCTGCCAAAACAGTATTATCAGTTTTATTTTGTTTTAATTTTCCCAAGTAATACTGAAATCTCAAATCTGTTTTTGTCAAAATTCTATTGGAAAAATGAAAAATCTTTTATGAAGCTCATAAAGATACAAAAATCCCAACCTGACACTGCCTCATTAGATACTGAACAAGAACTTGCCCTCTTGTCACCACTCTGGAAAAACCTTTAGAAATGACTTCATAATAAATTACGGCACATTCAATTCAGATACTTGCAATAAAGAAAAAGGAATTACTGCTCTACATTTTTATTTCATGAAAACACTTTAAAAATTTTATAGCTTAAATATTTTAAAACTTTCAGACACTCAGAAAATCACTTTGGATATTTACAGAATTTTGAATAATGATGAAATCTTAATATCCTTCCACATCTCACAATGGGAAGACGATTTCTCAGTCTGCACTGACACTGACGTCTGGATTCAAATCTGTAGTAACATTTGCAGAAGCATCAAACAGATTTATAATTTCTGCACTATAAAAATATTAATTAAGCACACAACAGAAAGGAAAAACTCAATATAAAAATGTATCAAATGGGATTTTAGATGCATACACTGTTCCGAAAACACCCGTAACACCTAAATGCAACCTGGCAGTGTACCCCAGTCAAGCTAGTTTCCACCCAGATCACTGATCAGTATCTTCCTTGTTGGTTTGCCACATCCTGTTGTCTCCACAACACTGCGTTCTAAGTGACTGTCATCTGTTCAACTGCAAGGTTCCAGTGTAGCCCTTACTAATGCCAAGAAGGTACCAATTTTGACAACTTTTAAAGTGTAAATTACAAAATTATATAAGCATTGTGAAATAGAAGAATTGAAAGATCTTCTAATAAATCATATGCCTGGAGATGGAAACGTCTTAAGTTAACCAGATCAGGACCTTAATAAACAAAAATTATTTATTAAGTGTTTCTGACAGAGAAAAAGTTGCAAAGTACACAGAAAGAGTAAAATAAATAAGAACATTAAGTAACACAATAGTCAATAGACACAATAAAATAAACAGGTACTTTTAAAATGAATAATTAATGATTCAATAAACTAAAAGTAAGCTTTTTATTCCCAGGCCAGTGGTCTTGTCTAGTTCAACCAACCAAAACTACATTTACTCTAATCCACTGCCCCCTCAGGGTCAGTTCCACTGACTCTCAGTATCCCATTTCTGTCCAATCCAGTTAATTTTGGAATATTCTTGATCTCCTCATCTTAACCTACATGGCGAGGCAACACTGTACTGAGCCAAGTCAAGTTTAGCACATTTCTCTTCCTGTCTGTGTCCCTGGTTTCTGGTCATGAGGATGTTGTGTAATTGGTGTCTGTAGTTCACAAGGGTGTGAGTAGAGCCACGCCTTTCTTTTTTTGACCCTCCTCTCATCCCATTTGTAAAAGTACATTGATGTTTCTAGCAATATTAATGAATGGCTGAGTGCAACTGGCACTAATCAATATACTCAGGTCAGTACATGATCTAATTAATAGAAATACTTTGTGCTCCTTAAAGTAAATCATAAAATGTGTTTTTCTGGTTTTCAATAAAAGTTTAGTTTTATTAATTTTATTTTTTTTAAGCTGTTTCTTTTTCGATTTGCTCTCCAGGCTTGATGAAGGTGTTTCAGAGTTGTTCTTTGCTGGTTTTAAAGCCATTTTAGGCGATCGTGGCTCAAGAGTTGGGAGTTCGCCTTGTAATCGGAAGGTTGCCGGTTCGATCCCCGGCTCAGACAGTCTCGGTCGTTGTGTCCTTGGGCAAGACACTTCACCCGTTGCCTACTGGTGGTGGTCAGAGGGCCCGGTGGCGCCAGTGTCCGGCAGCCTCGCCTCTGTCAGTGCGCCCCAGGGTGGCTGCGGCTACAACGTAGCTTGCCATCACCAGTGTGTGAATGTGTGTGTGGATGACTGGATATGTAAAGCGCTTTGGGGTCCTTAGGGACTAGTAAAGCGCTATATAAATACAGGCCATTTACCATTTACCATTTTCAGTCCAATGCTCGTACCCAGTTTTAACCTTGCAACCATGCAATTGAAACTGTATTGGACCAGTGTGGATGCGGGTGGGTGTGAAACTCTTATCAACTGTTTGGGCTGAATTTTGTGGACCAGATAAACTAAACAGGCCTGTTTTGAGTTGTTAGATCATGCCATCAAGTGTAAATGACTTCTGCATATTTTTAAATTACACTTTATTATAAATTCAACATGATGTCACAAAGTTTGCAGAAGTCTTTCTGCATCAGGTTTATTAATGTACTCTGAACTGCATACTTTTTAGGACTGGGATTATGACAGTAATTTAAAAATCAGATGAAACTTCTATGATTATTTTAATCAAAGAACAAAACACATTAAATGCATTCAGTTAGAAAGTTCTACAAAAAGGCAGAGATGGGCGATGTCTGTAGAAAGAAACATCAGATCCTTAAGAAGTGACAATAGTTTCAATGTAATTAATTTGAATTACATTGACCATACTGTTGACCATAATATCCTATTAGAGCGATTAGAACATGCTGTAGGTATTACAGGTACTGCACTGCAGTGGTTTGTATCATATCTATCTAATAGACTCCAGTTTGTACATGTAAATGGAGAGTCCTCTTCAGACACTAAGGTCAATTATGGTGTTCCACAGGGTTCAGTGCTAGGACCAATTCTATTTACATTATACATGCTTCCCCTAGGCAACATCATTAGAAGACATAGCATAAATTTTCACTGCTATGCAGATGACACGCAGCTCTATCTATCCATGAAGCCAGGTAACACACACCAATTAGTTAAACTGCAGGAATGTCTTAAAGACATAAAGACCTGGATGGCGCTAACTTTCTGCTTCTTAATTCAGATAAAACTGAGGTTATTGTACTCGGCCCTGAAAATCTTAGAAATATGGTATCTAAGCAGATTCTTACTCTGGATGGCATTACCTTGGCCTCCAGTAACACTGTGAGAAACCTTGAGTCATTTTTGACCAGGACATGTCCTTCAATGCACATATTAAACAAATATGTAAGACTGCTTTCTTCCATTTGCGCAACATCTCTAAAATTAGAAATATCCTGTCTCAGAGTGATGATGAAAAACTAGTTCATGCATTTATTACTTCCAGGCTGGACTACTGTAATTCACTATTATCAGGATGTCCTAAAAACTCGCTGAAAAGCCTTCAGCTAATCCAAAATGCTGCAGCAAGAGTACTGACAGGGACTAGAAAGAGAGAGCATATTTCTCCTGTTTTGGCTTCCTTCATTGGCTTCCTGTTAAATCCAGAATTGAATTCAAAATCCTGCTCCTCACATACAAGGTCTTAAATAATCAGGCCCCATCTTATCTTAATGACCTTGTAGTACCATATCACCCTATTAGAGCACTTCGCTCTTGCACTGCAGGCCTACTTGTTGTTCCTAGAGTATTTAAAAGTAGAATGGGAGGCAGAGCCTTCAGTTTTCAGGCCCCTCTTCTGTGGAACCAACTTCCAGTTTGGATTCGGAGACAGACACTATCTCTACTTTCAAGATTAGGCTTAAAACTTTCCTTTTGCTAAAGCATATAGTTAGGGCTGGACCAGGTGACCCTGAATCCTCCCTTAGTTATGCTGCAATAGACGTGAGCTGCCGGGGATTCCCATGATGCATTGAGTTTTTCCTTCCAGTCACCTTTCTCACTCACTATGTGCTAATAGACCTCTCTGCATCGAATCATATCTGTTATTAATCTCTGTCTCTCTTCCACAGCATGTCTTTCATCCTGTTTTCCTTCTTTCACCCCAACCGGTCGCAGCAGATGGCGCCGCCTCTCCTGAGCCTGGTTCTGCGGAGGTTTCTTCCTGTTAAAGGGAGTTTTCCTTCCCACTGTCGCCAAAGTGCTTGCTCATAGGGGTCATATGATTGTTGGGTTTTTCTCTGTATTTATTATTGTGCTATCTACTGTACAATATAAAGCGCCTTGAGGCGACTTTTGTTGTGATTTGGCGCTATATAAATAAAATTGAATTGAATTGAATTGAATGACAAGGACTAAAATGAGACAAGCAAAAATTCCTAATTTTAACGTGTTCCTAAATGTTGGGAGCATACAAAGAAGAGGATTGGTTTTATAACATCCATAACAGGGCTGGAGCCTATCCCAGCTGTCATAGGGCGACAGACCCTGGACAGATCGCCATTCTATCGCAGACACCCATTCACACTCACATTCACACCTATGGGCAATTTAGAATCATTAAGGCATGTTATTTAACTAATTGCATGCCTTTGTAATGTGGGAGGAAGCCAGAGTAACTGGACAGAACCCACATGAACACGAACATGCAAACTCCACACAGAAAGGCCCCGGCCACATGGCGGAGTCAAACTCAGGAACTTCTTGCTGTGAGGCAACAGTGCTAACCACCGCACCACCGTGCTGCTCTTTTTCTTTAAAAACAGTGTTCTGTAGTGACCAAGACATTGATTTAGTGATCCACACTACTAGGATCTACAGCAATGACATCAGAATTTCATTCCTACAGGAGCATTGTAGTAGGGATGGTAACAAAGAGAGGGAAGGTAATCAGAACTGAGGGGAGAAGGCAACTGAGGCAAACACTGAGAACAGATACCTTGGAATCGCACAGGCAAATGGGAACCATGAACAGAACAGCTCTTTACTGTCATTGTACATGTACAACGAAAGAGGCTGCTAGAAAAGCCACAACCCCAAGTCGGCAGGAGGCTGTGGACTAGTGATTGACAGAACCACTATCCAGGATTAAACAACAAACATCTGTGAGTACATCAGGAAAATGGCCACAACTGATCATGTGCTTAGTGAATACCTCAGACAGCAGAAACCCAAGAAAGAAGTGGGGCAAGGAGTGGACACGTCATGGAAGAACAGGCCCCTGTATGGCATATACCACTGGCAGACAGCAGAAGCGACTGATATCAAAATTCCTACCAATAGCTTGACAAAGCTGAACACAGTGCACTGCATATGACAGCACAGGAGCAAGCTACATCGATAGAGGCTGCCATCGACCACACCAGGCAAGACTCGAGGTGCAGGATGTGTAAAGATGCCCCTGAAAGATTCCAGCACATACCAGCAGGGTGCAAGATGCTAGCAGGCAGGGCACACATGCAATGAAACCGGACAAGCAGAGGAAGAGGCCTCTAGTGATAGCTGTAGCTATACCAAATGGTAGCAACATCAGGAAGAGGGAACACAAGAAGCTTGAGAAATACCAAGGACTGAGAGAGGAGCTCGGGAAGATGTGGAATATGAAGGCAATAACTGCCATGCAAATTATATCCACTTGTATATCTCTTCTAAGTCCCAAAATGTATCTAAACTACAGATTTTACAAAGGTGATTGGACTCTATTAAACGTTGGATGGCTGACCATTTTTCCAGTTTAATGGAGAGAAAACAGAAGTCCTTGTTTGAACCTAAGGTTAAGGTAATGCAAACTCTCAGTCTTGCCATATTCACTAAATCTTCTAACACGAACCTTAGCAACTTTTAACGCAGCTTTCGCTTAGGTAACTTGTGTTAAATATCTGGCATTTATCACAAAAACTGTGTCACATTCTGAACTGTAAATTGTTATTGATGAATTTACTTCATCATGTCTACATGCATTATTTATTTGTATTAGAAAAACCTCCCTCACTAAGTCTTCACATTACACTCTTGTTAATTCAATTACACCAGCTTTCCATCAACGTCAAAGTCCAATTTAGAATTCTTTTTTGACTTTTAGACCTCTACATAGCCAAGCACCAATGTATATCAAGAACATTTACAGACGTACTTTTAATCCATACGTCCCAAGCAGGTCCCCGAGGGCTGCTCAGAGCCTGCTGACTGTGCAGCATGCAAAGCTGAAAACTATATTAGACAGAAACTTTGCCACCAGACTCTGGAATTCTCTCACTCAGCTAAAAATCATTTTAGCATTTTTGTTATGAAACACTTTTTATATTTATCTTGGAAGATGCTATATCAATAAAATTTTACTTATACTTACTTATCATTGTGTAGCTGTTACAGACTGAATTTGGAAATTTGGAAATTTTGTAAATTTGAATTTGCGTGAAATTTTCAAAACAAGCTGAGGAATTATTAACAAATACTAGACTTTTAATGTATAATTTGTTTTACTGTAAACATATTTAGAAAGCCCTTTTATAGTCTTCATGACCTCTTAAAGCACTTTAGACTATAACATTTATACAGCACCTGACATACGTGGCCTATTTACTACCAACATTGATATTTTTGGACTGTGAGGAATAAGCCAGAGTGCTCTGAACGCAGCAGGGCTTGAACCAGGAACCCTCTTAATAAGAAGTGACAGCACTAACCACAATGCCACCATTAAATGCTTAAAACTAGTGGTGTGCGATACTGCATATTTTGGTATCGATCCGATACCAAGTAAATACGGGCCAGTATCGCCGATACCAATACTTTTCTATAAATAAGGTGGATGTGTCATTGCATTGCTAAATCTCAATTAATTTTCATGACCTTAAGTGTCTTTTGTGATGTTTCCTTTTTTATTATTAAATAGTTAAAACTAAGGACATAATTAGGACAAAGTTTATAATTAAATAGAAAATGCTGTATTATCAATTTTGTTTTAGAAAAATCTTAAATCTTAAATCTTAAATCCATCCATCCATCCATCCTCATCCGCTTTATCCGAAGTCGGGTCGCGGGGGCAGCAGCCTAAGCAGAGAAGCCCAGACCTCCCTCTCCCCAGCCACCTCCTCCAGCTCATCCGGGGAACACCAAAGGCGTTCCCAGGCCAGCCGAGAGATATAATCTCTCCAGCGCGTCCTGGGTCTGCCCGGGGCCTCCTCCCGGTGGGACATGCCCGAACACCTCACCCAGGAGGCGCCCAGGGGCATCCTTGTCAGATGCCCGAACCACCTCAACTGGCTCCTTTCGATGTGGAGGAGCAGCGGCTCTACTCTGAGCCCCTCCCGGATGGCCGAACTTCTCACCCTATCTCTAAGGGAGGCCAGCCACCCTTCGGAGGAAGCTCATTTCTGCCGCTTGTACCCGCGATCTCGTTCTTTCGGTCACTACCCACAGCTCGTGGCCATAGGTGAGGTCGGGACGTGAGATCGACCGGTAAATTGAGAGCTTCGCTTTTACACTCAGCTCCCTCTTCACCACGACGGACCGGTGCAGCGTCCGCATCACTGCAGCCGCAGCACCAATCCGTCTGTCGATCTCCGGCTCCCTTCTCCCATCACTCGCGAACAAGACCCGAGATACTTGAACTCCTCCACTTGGGGCAGGAACTCATCCCGACCCGGAGTGGGCACTCCACCCTTTTCCGGCTGAGAACCATGGCCTCAGATTTGGAGGTGCTGATCCTCATTCCCGCTGCTTCACACTCGGCTGCGAACCGTTCCAGTGCGAGCTGGAGGCCCCACCGATGAAGCCATCAGAACCACATCATCCGCAAAAGCAGAGATGAGATTCTGAGGCCACCAAGTGAAAGCCCTCCGCCACTTGGCTGCGCCTAGAAATCCTGTCCATAAAAATTATGAACAGAATCGGTGACAAAGGGCAGCCCTGGCGGAGCCCATCGCCCACCGGAAACAAGTCCGACTTATTGCCGGCAATGCGAACCAAACTCTTGCAACGGTTGTATAGGGATCGAATGGCCCGTAACAGTGGGCCAGACACCCCATACTCCCATAACACCTCCCACAGGACACCCGAGGACACGGTCGAATGCCTTCTCCAAGTCCACAAAACACATGTAGACTGGTTGGGCAAACTCCCATGCACCCTCAAGTATCCTCGAGAGGATAAAGAGCTGGTCCAGTGTTCCGCGACCAGGGCGAAAACCGCATTGTTCCTCCTGTATCCGAGGTTCGACTAACGGACGAACTCTCCTTTCCAGCACCCTGGCATAGACTTTCCCAGGAGGCTGAGGAGTGTGATCCCCTGTAGTTGGAACACACCCTCCGGTCTCCCTTCTTAAAGATGGGGACCACCACCCCGGTCTGCCAGTCCAGGGTACTGCCCTGATCTCCACGCAACATTGTAGAGGCGTGTCAACCAGGACGGCCCTACAACGTCCAGAGCCTTCAGGAACTCGGGCGGACCTCATCAACACCAGGGGCTCTGCCACCGAGGAGTTGTTTAACTGCCTCAGTGACCTCGACCCCAGAAATTGGCGGGTCATTCCCTCATCCCCAGACTCTGCTTCCTCCTCGGAAGACGTGTCAGTGGGATTAAGGAGGTCCTCAGTATTCCTTCCACCGTCTGACAATTTTCTCAGTCGGCGTCAGCAGCGCACCGCCAGCACTATACACAGTGCAGGTAGAGCACCGCTTTCCCCTCCTGAGGCGCCTGACGGTTTGCCAGAATCTCTTCGAGGCAGTCCGAAAGTCTTTTTCCATGGTCTCTCGAACTCCTCCCACACCCGAGTTTTTGCTTCAGCCACTGCCCGAGCCGCATTCCGCTTGGCCTGTCGATACCTGTCAGCTGCCTCTGGAGTCCCACAGGCTAACCAAGCCCGATAGGGACTCCTTCTTCAGCCTGGTGGCTCCCTTCACCTCTGGTGTCCACCATTTGGTTCGGGGATTACCACCACGGCAGGCACCAACCACCTTGCGGCCGCAGCTCAATGCAGCAGCCGGGCAATGGAGACGCTGAACATGGTCCATTCGGACTCAATGTCCCCAGTCTCCCTCGGAATGTTGTTGAAGCTCTGCCGGAGGTGTGCGTTGAAGATCTCGCGGACTGGGGCCTCTGCTAGACGTTCCCAGCACACCCTCACTCACGCGTTTAGGTGCACCGGTCTGTCCAGCGTCCTCCCCGCCACCTGATCCAACTCACCACCAGGTGGTGATCAGTTGACAGCTCAGCCCCTCTCTTTACCCGAGTGTCCAGAACATATGGTCGCAGGTCTGGTGATACGATTACAAAATCGATCATCGACCTGCGGCCTAGAGCATCCTGGTGCCACGTGCACTTATGGACACTCTTATGTTCGAACAAGGTGTTCGTTATGGCCAAACTGTGATTTGCACAGAAGTCCAGTAACAAAACACCACTCGGGTTCAGATCAGGGAGGCCGTTCCTCCCAATCACGCCCCTCCAGGTCTCGCTGTCGTTACCCACGTGAGCATTGAAGTCTCCCAGTAGGACAACAGAGTCTCCAGGTGGGGCACCTTCCAGCACCCCCAGGGACTCTAAGAAGGCTGGGTACTCTGAACTGCCACTCGGCGCATAAGCGCAGATGACAGTCAGGACCCGTTCCCTGACCCTGAGGCGCAGGGAACAAACCCTCTCATCCACCGGAAAAAACCCCAGCGTGCCGGCAGCAAGCCGGGGATATTAGAATACCCACCCCAGCCCGCCGCCTCTCACCAGGGGCAACTCCAGACTGAGACAGAGTCCAGCCCCTCTCCAGGAGACTAGTTCCAGAGCCCAAGCCATGCGTGGAGGTGAGCCCGACTATATCTAGCCGGTACTTCTCAACCTCACGCACTAATTCAGGCTCCTTCCCCACCAGAGAGGTGACATTCCATGTCCCTATTGCCAGTCTTGGCAGCCGGGATCGGTCCGCCAGGGCCTCCGCTCCTGGCCGCCGCCCGACACACATTGCACCCGACCCCTATGGCGCCTCCTGCGGGTGGTGGGCCTGCGGGAGGATGGGCCCATGTCTCCTCTTCGGGCTGTGCCCGGCCGGGCCCCATGGACTAAGGCCCGCCACCAGGCGCTTCGCCCTCGGGCACCCTCCCGGGCCTGGCTCCAGGGCGGGGCCCCGGTAACCCTATCCCGGGCAGGGTAAACTGTTCCCTCGATGTTCTTTTCATACGGGTCTTCTGAATCGCTCTTTGTCTGGTCCCTCACCCAGGACCAATTTGCCATGGGAGACCCTACCAGGGGGCAAAAGCCCCCAGACAACATAGCCCCTGGGATCCCTGTGACACACAAACCCCTCCACCACGATAAGGTAGCGATTCACGGAGAGGATCTTAAATCTTAATCTTAAAATCTTAAATGGAAGTGAAAATGAAAGCGGAGTGACGCAAACCGGTAAACAAATTAAAACAAACAAGTACTGTTGAGAAACTATAATACAAAAATAACAATTTAAATTCTCAACAACAAAAACAACTGGTGAAAATATAAATAATATGTCAACCCCCAAAGCGTCACGTCACGTGACAGCGCAACATCTAAACACAAGAGGGGGGAGGGGGAGCAAAGTGTGCCTGCTCTGCGCTGACACAGGAGCGGCGAGTCCGGCGACCTGGCTGTTTCGTCTTTGCCGAAAGCAGAGCATTGCAGACAAGAGCGGAACTTAAAGTAAAGAATTGATCTCACCAGGCTAGTATCAATCCGATACCGATGACGACTTGGTATTGATACAATCAATATTTGGATCGATCCGCCACCACTACTTAAAACCAGCAACCAAAGAGTACAGAAAACCTGGCACATGCCTTTGACCAACAACAACTTGGTTTAAAAACAACATAAGTTGCAGAGGTGGAAAGTGACAAAGTACAAATACTTTGTTACTGTAGTTAAGTAGAATATTCAGGTATCTGTACTTTACCTCAGTAGTTATTTTTCTTGTTTTTTAATTTTTACTTTTACCCCCTACATTTCAACACAAATGTCTGTACTTTCTACTCCTGACATTTTCAAATCAGGCTCATTACTTTAGGTTCAAAGGTATAATTTATAGCATTATACTCGGTAGTTAAAGTGGGTGCACGATCTGATATCGTCGTGTTGGTGTTGTTCCCAGATCATCATGCTAAATGTTGTTCCAGGATCAACATTGCAAGTGACCAATCAGAATGTTGTGACGTCATACTTTTGCGACTTCGGGAAAAACCGCCGTAAAACAAAAAACTGTACTTAAGCTGCGAGAAACTGCCTCTGTCCACCGATCAACGGACCCTGACCCTAATCCTAACCCTAACCCTTTAATAAACGGTAAGTAGAATTGATATTGACAACATTGGAATTTCATAAATGCACGAATGGCTTGGCGTGCAAAACAATAACGTCACAACAATGTGATTGGTCACTTGCAATCTTGAACCTGGAACAACATTTTGATGATGATCTGGGAACAACACCAACACGACGATATCAGATCATCCTAAAGTGGGCCGGGAACGAGTGCAGGTGTCTGTATGTTGTAGTGAGCATCTAGCTTAAGAGGGAATAAGCATAAAGGGAATATTGTTTTTACATTAAATAACGTTTCTACAACATTTCTATTAGCTCAACAAACATCAGCAAACAAACAAACAATTTGAATACAGGCTGTTGCACAGTGTGTTGGTAGCTAAAGTTCCTGACTTAGTTCCAGGAAGAAAAATGAAAGAGAGCTAACTTCACTCAGAAATGGTGAAAGATCTAAGAAAGGGCAAAACAGGAGAGGAAGAAGAGAGGTTACATTTAAATGTAAGGGCTGCTTAGTAACACTGCAGATTTAAAAATTATATGTAATGTCATGTGAAGCATCCTGCAAAAAGTAAGTCTACTAATTTTGTGTTATTCAAATGCTGTATTACATTCTGGGTAATTTTGTACAGGATAAACAGGTTAGCTGTTTATCCTGATTTTTTACAGTAAAGCACTGTGTTGTGCACTGATACACAGTGGCTATGGTGCTTATGGCTACTGTTGGGTTACATCAAGTGTAGCAGAGATTAATTTACATTTAAGATGATGATGCTTAGATTCATTCAGTGAATTCAATCATTATACTACCTTTATACTGTTTATTATAAAGAAAGTATACAGTATACTATTAGCGTATGATATGAAATTCAGCCACGATTAGAAGCTTAGAAGCATCTAATTCCATCTTGTTGAATTCAGATGTGTAAATCCACAAAGAGCAGCAGATCAGTTGATCACAGCTTGTCCACTAAGAAAATCTGTCGGAGTTCACGTTAGAAATTATTGTGAGTTGCTGATATTTTCCCCATGCTGAGCCACTACAACAGAACTTAGTGTTTCCTCACTTGCAGAATCTCACTTAACCCCTCATTGTTCTCATTGTTCTGTTTAGGTGTGGAAGCAAAGTCCCACTCTACCAAGAGAAAATAGTATTTTTTTTTCCATTCTTTTACTGCTTGTGTCCTAGGTAACAGACTTAAGTACATTCATTAGAATTTAGGTTTGAATAAAATTAGTATTCTCATGTACTAATATTATATTTGCAGAAGGTCCAGTTACCTGTGCATGAAAATAGATGATAGAATTGTCCTTCAATGAGCTACTTTTTACTTGCTTGCTTCATGCCTATGGTATTCATTTTTACTTGAGTAAAGAAATTGACTCAGTACTTCAAATTTTACTGGAGTATTTCTTAACACAAGTATCTGTACTATAGAATGTCTGTACTATGCATGTCACCTCTGTTGAAATAGCATGCATATATAAAAAATTAGTATGAGAATTACAACACAAAATGCTTTCTCAATCTAGATTTAAGCAACACTTCAAGTAATACATAGTGCTGTCATTCAGACAGATATTTTCCCCCATTCATTCTATTCCTTTGCTGTTTGATTGTCTTACCTTTGATTTCAGCACTGATTAGGTAAATGAGTTCTTGTAAGGATGATAGTGGTTTTAAGATACAATGAAACAAGCCTTAATCAGACAATGAAACCGGTTGGAGGTTAATTTTGAAAAAGACCAATGCAATGACAACATTTACCTTCCCATGAGTGTTTTTGTTTAATAAAACAGAAAAATTACCTTCTTTGCTCCTGAGAGGGCTAAGGTTTGATGGTGTATCAGTGCTGGCTTGCACACAGTACACCTCCCTAGTCTGAGTACCACCTCCACACATTCCTGTATGGTTTCCACGTCGGCGGTCCTGCTGGCTCAGTAGCAAGTCCACCTTGCACTCTGTCCATTCTGTGGTCTTCCAGCTGTACCTGCAGACAGGTTCGACAACAAGAAGAATATATGGGTATATCTCCTTTGTGAATCAGTAAATAAACTGATAACATGCAACAACATTTTTGCTCAACAGTTTTGAAGAGAGATACAGATACAACCAAAAACTATCAAACTGCAATGGTAAACTGCAGCTATTGAAACCATTAATCAGCGAGTCGCAAAGTCTGCTTGATAATAGGCTTCATTTTCTGACTATCAAACATATTTTCAGCTTTAAGGAGCTGAGCAGGTCTTCTGTGCCATTGACAAGCTGCTGCTTGTCTTCCTGCAGCGACTGATGACATATTAATTGAGTGTTTCTGACCATGAAACAACTGTCAGAATAGAATCAAATCAAACTAGCACATGACTTCCAGTAAATATATGGTTTATAAAAAGAATGTATAAACATGCATCATGAAGGGGCTCATAGAGACCAAAACAGAGTAAAATTGCTGTATATTATTTATATAGGTGTGTGAGTTGATTTGATTATTATGTGAAGTTAATCCTTTAAATAAGGAAAGAAGAAAAGAAAAAGGTGCTAGCAAGAGATTTAAAAGTAATTAGAAAAAGGAAAGCATTTTTGAAAATGACAGAAAGGAAGAGAAAGACTGTAACTAAAGTGGAGTGAGTGTCATGGTCCCCGTGTCTGTCCGGCCGGCCCCGTAAGGCTGCATGTGTTTTTGTTTACTCTCTCTTTCTCTCGCCTGTCCGCCTGGGCAGAGCTCACTGCAGGCTCCCACCCTTGGCCCACACAACTGTTGCCCATCAGGCTGCCATTATGTGTTTGCCATTTAAGGCCGGGACGCAGACAGTCTCAACGCTGGATGATTGTGCGAGACACGTTAGTGAGCCTCTAACCTCAGTGAAGTTTTTGTGTAAATCTGTGATTCTGCGTAACCGATCTCTCTTGTGAATATTTTTCCCGGACCCGTAACCTATCCACTGTGTGGACATGTGTGAAGAAGAGAGCGTGTGTGAGAGACCTTCCCCTTCCCGGTTTTTCCACCTGGACCCTAGGAACCCCAAATTTCCCCCACTGTATATATTTTGCACCTGGTGATTGTGTAAATAAAACTCTGTTTTTGGAACTGAACTCTGCTCTGCGCTTGTCCCCACCATCGCTTCTGACAGTGAGCTGATCCTGAGATATGCAAATCAGTCATTTGGATCAAATGATGCTCCGCCCCATATGGCAGTGCAGATGTAGGCCTTAAGCAATTAATGATCCACTAAGTGTGACTAGAAAAGGAAAATGTAAAAGAGAAAATCTTGCTAAACACCAATGGGCATGCCCTCCAGTGGACTAACTTGACTATAAGTGATTCATGAGTTAATAACAAGTATAACTAGAAGCAAAAACCTTATGACCACGCATGTATAAGCAAAACAAGAAATTAGATGTGACCGAGCATGCTTGAATGTGGACATTGTTAGGGATAGTAATGTTTATATAGGAGCATTGACTGTGATTGCTGAAATTAACAATCTATAATCTAAGGGTAGTGGTGAATAATATATTGGTGATACAATGTAATCAGGACAAAATTGATAATAAAGTTATGGATAAACAACCGGAATAAATAAATAAATAAGGCAAATTAAACAAGATATGATATAAATGCAATAAAAAATAGGCTAAATACTGTAATATGTAAAACTGATATTAAACAATAATGGGATATCTATATAGAAAAGAGGGAAGCAGCAGTAAAGATGAAATAATTGCCTGAACATAAACTCAAGACAAACAGAAACTCAAGGAATGAGAACACATTTTTGGGTTAAGTATTGGATATCCAGATGATGCTTGGTAAACACATCATTGCAGACATGTTTACCAAAGCCAGGCTGCAGTAATCGAGCTGACTGTGTAATCAGCCACACTCACAGCAACCCTAGAGTTAAATCCATTTTTGGGAATTCCAGAGGTTTTTGGAATGAAAGATGTAAATAGCATCATGTGAACACCTTTTCCTACACTAACACAGTCTCTGATAGTCAGAGAGGTGAATGACCCCATAATTCTAAATGTTCCAGGAAGTTTGGCTCCTTGGTCACAGGAGAGGAAAGGCTGGTTAAGAGCACAGAAGCATCTTGTGACAGCAGAGTGGCTGAAGAGCTGTCAGCATTGAAGGACTGGATGGAGTACACAAGGAGCGAAAAAAAGAATGCTGACCAAATAGCAGGCAGAGCTGACCAACTGGAAAATGAAATTAGAGAAACAATGGAAGCTGAGAAACAACCAGATAGAATAGATCAGCACTTGAACCAGACACACCCTATTTGGTAGAGAAATTAATAATCCAGAGATGTTGGAAGAAATTTCACACATGTAAAAAGTGTGGTCGAGGGGATACAAAATGAGAGAGCTGGAGCAAAATTCAGCCCCTGTGGCATCCCTCACCAGATCTGGGGGTCCAAAGGCTCATTGAGTGGAACTGGTAGGGATCGTAAAAGCAAACTCTCCAAAAAGAAAAGCAACGACATAAACACATCCTTCACTTTCCCAATGACTTTTCTCATCACAGAGTGAATCCTTTTAAAAGTCCATTAATGAATCAAAATAATAATCATTAGTGCCAGAAGGAAGTCCTTTTGATCACTCTTCTGGACCAAAAGAAGTTCTCATCCTACTGCAATCTAGGGTTGGCAGATAAGCTGCCAGACCTCACTGAGGGAGCAAGTAATTTATCAATGCTTTAGAGGAGACTGTTGGAGTAATGCTGGTGCTAATGCATGTGGTAGGTAAACGCGTTGCTGTGTTTACCAAGGCTAACCTCCCACAGTTATGTCAAAGTAAAGCCTATGACAGTGAAGGGTTTGGAGGACATCACACAGACATGTAGGAGGCACTGAGACTATTTTATCCAGAAAGAGTAGACCCCTCCAGAGTGAAGATGAGTAATATCTTTCCAAATTTCTTCACAACTTTCAAAGCAGATTCAAAGGTGAAACAGGCAGTATCTGGAACAGAAACCCTGTTTAAGGTAATAACAGTGGAGGCCATGCTACATGAAATGCAAAAGTGAGTGGAGAATGTAGTGGGGCTGAATAAGCTAGCATGGCTGTTGGTTGTAGATCATATTGTCCATCATGTTAATAATTATAGGAAGGAAAAACAACAAGCAAAGAAAACGAACAAACACTTGACTAATAAACTGACCCAACTAAAGCTGGGAAAACTAACCAAACAAAAGAAAGACAAGATTAAAGCCCAGGCGCTGTTGGTCACCACTGATCCAGAAGCAAGCCACAAGCACTAGCTCTAGCTGTAGCAATGCTGCAGCCTTCAGCACACCATTAATCCAACAGGTCCTTGAGGCAGATGAAGTATGAGTTAACATGAACGATAGAAAAGGCAGCAGCAGACAGATCAACAACCAGGACTAAGGCAGTCTGGACAACACCAAGTGTATAATCATTCTCATTGTACACCTCAACAGAATGAAGCACTCATTGTTATTTATTCCTGCTGTCTTACTATTTATATTTTATTCCTGCACATTTGGCGTGGAGCACCCATAATTTTGTTGTACACATACAATGGCAATAAAGGGCTATTCTATTTTAGTGCAAATAATGTATGTTGGGGTTACAATTAGCATGGTCATTGAAGGAGAGACTGTCCCATTAAACAATAGATCGACTCTGGTATGACATGAATTTAACTTAGTATTATCAATACTAGAGGAAGACCCATCATGCATTGGTGATGCCGTGCTTGAATTGAATCACATAAACTAGGTCCCATGGTGGAATCTGCTCTGAAAGTACTTGAGTGGATTCCACCTCAAAATAAACAAATTCATGTTTCAGCAGCAACAAGTGGTACCATTAGAATATCGATAAAAGTTTGTGATGAGAGCATGGCAGCCAAAATCCTGATGAGTAAGACAACCATGGAAATTACTCCACATCAAGCAGTATCCCCTAACACAGCAAGCAATAGGTATCCGCCCCTCTATTGAAGTGTTAATAAATCACAAGTTTCTGCAATACAATCATTTTTGCAATTAAAAATCATGACTCCAAAGACTATTGTTTGGTCCAGTGCCTCAGAGCAATCAGTGCATCATGAAACACCGCTTCACACTGAAACACCTGTTGTTTCTGATGCTCAGCTGTATACTGTGATTGATTTGTGTTCAGCTTTTTTCATTTACCCTTGCACCTTGATTCACAATTTCTCTTGGCCTTCACTGATAAAGGACAGCAGTACACCTATACCACGTGGCCTAGGTTTGAACCAGTCTCCATCCATCTTCAACCATATGTTAGCACAGAATTTGCAGCAGATTGATGTACCCAACACTGTTGCATTATGCAGATGACGTTCTCATTTGTAGTATCACTAAAGAAAATAGTGAGAAAGACGTCTGTTTCTTTTCTACCTACATTGGCAGTGGGGGGGACCATAAAGTAAGCAGAGACAAATTGCAATTCAGCCAACAAACACACACAGAGGTATCTTGGTAGACAACTTTGTGGGGAAAGGAGGCTAATTGCTCCTTCCCAAACAGAAGCTGTGACCAAAGCACCCAAACAGTTAACCATGGGCCAGGTGTTTTCTTTCCTGTGAATGGCAGAATATAGCAGCCTGTGTATCAGCTATAATATGGACAATAGGTCAAAGCAACGATAAAGCCATGCTGCAATGGACAGAAGGTGCAGAAGGAGTCTTTGAGGCACTGAAGAAAGATATGCAGTCTACCCCACCACTGGGCAATGGCTACTGATTACTTTAAGCCAATATATAAATGAAACTGAATTAAATTGAAATGCTGTACTCATGCAAGACACCCCTATGTATGCACCCTCTAGCCTGTTACTGCACTAAACTTGACAACATGGAAGCTGGCCTGCCACCCATTTACAGTGTTGGGAAGGTTACTTTTAAAATGTATTCCACTACAGAATACTGAATACATGCCCCAAAATGTATTCTGTAACGTATTCCGTTACGTTACTCAATGAGAGTAACGTATTCTGAATACTTTGGATTACTTAATATATTATCATGCTGTTTACAACTACGTGAATGTACTATTGCTGTGATTTATTACTGATACTGAAGGTCCGCGGCTCCGAACCGTAGTAAAGGGACCTCTGGCTAATACGTCGGGTTCCGTGTCGGGCTGGTAGCCGAAAACTAGCTTTACTTTGTTGTCTGGGTCAACTTTGCTTGCCAGAGACAGAGAGAGCGTTGAAAGGCTGCTCCAACAGAACTTATTTTTCCGGAGGAAAACACGAACACAGTGTACAGTCAAGTCTTAATAGCTTACTTACAAATGGGCTCGTCAGGCACTCTTCTTGGCTGCAGTGGTTATTATTATATTTACATGCTTCCAGCTCCCGTTTTTGCTCCGTGACAGCTCGGACTTTTCCTTTCTCTCCCTTCCTCGCTCACAGACACATAACGGGTATGGCAGTCCATTCTCCCTGCAGCACGGACTACACTGCCCATGAGGCTACATTCTTTAGGGCCATGCCTGTAGCATTCTGCCTTTTAGCTTAGCACAACAACAACAACAAAAAAGCGCTCTCACCCAGGAAACACGCAGAGAGAGCGCGTCACCCTGTAACCATGGCAACCGTAACGCTGCCGCCTGGAACAACAGAACGTAGCTGTCAAACAAACCCAAACAGTCCTGACCCGCGACAATATGAAACAGGAAAGTACCGCCGTGTAATCCATTTATTTCAACAAAGTAACTGTATTCTGAATACCACCTTTTTAAACGGTAACTGTAACGGTCAGTTACTCATATTTTGTATTCTAAATACGTAACGGCGGTACATGTATTCCGTTACTCCCCAACACTGCCCATTTATCAGGACCAGGCAGCTGCAGCTTTTGCTTTTAAAAAGGCATCTTTATTGACAGTTAGCTACCTAGTGATACTTTATACATCACACCAGTTTACTGCTCCAGATTTGTTTCTACCCAACCAAGGCGTACAGGCTACGAAGGCAATTCTCAAAGTTCCAGAACTGAACAACTGGTGCAACACTGCGAACCCTGCAACCAGGATGATGTTGCCAACTGATAGGAACTCACATAATTGTTACAGCAAACTGAGAAGCTAAGCACATGAGGATTTGCACAATAAAAACAATAGCTGCTGATCTTATTTTATTTGTGGACAATTCCTGTTTTCAGGATGAAAATGTTGACCATGCTGGTTATGCCGCTGTTCAACTAAACTCTGCTGTTGAGACTTTCACAACCATACAAGCACGAATGGTTGATCAGCTGTGCTCTCCATAACCTGACAGCTGCCTGTAAAATAGCTACAGGTAAAAGATTAAATGTTTACTCCAATTTGCTTGTGCTATGTGCCATGTCAGCGCTAACAACTGAAAGCAGAGAGGCTTCCATCGAGCAGATGGAACACCAATAGCACATGGGGAAGCTGTCTCACAATTAACAGAAGCTCTACAACTCCCCTCTGTTGTACTAGCAATTAAATGCCCAGCACATCAGAAAAATGACACCATTGTAGCTAAAGGCAACGGTGTAGCAGATGAAGTAGCAAAACAGGCAGCAGTGAGAGCCATGATGGCACCTGCATTAACAGATGCAGTTGCTGACCCTTAGTCAATCTGAATTCGATTATAGTTGCACAGGAAAAGGCTAACGAGCAAAAAAAACCCCATCCTTGGATACAGTGAGGTGCACTCAGAACCATTCAACCACCTGATGTTGGTCTTACTGAGAAGTAGTCACAGACATTTTGTGCGGAGGAAATAAAGCTAAAAGGGGTTGTCAGCTAATAACCCTAACCATACGAACCCTCCTACTCTGTATGAGTAGCAATGGACAGGAACAGGAGATACTAACAACTAGTGAAATTGTGCAGAGATCAATTGCTTGTGTGTTAGCAATAGGATTCCACATTCAAGAGCTTTATTGTCAATACAGCAGTATACACAGTATACAGTGTACCGAAATTCTGTTTCACCCCAAGCCCCCCATGGTGCATTCTTAAGTATATAGGATTTTGGAGTTAGTTATAGGAGTTAGAGTTGCAGAAAAGGGGAAGCCGCCTATAGGAGAAATTATGACATTTACACATGGAAAGTTTGTTGTGTCTAATCAAACAGTAGAATCAGGCCAAAATAATGTCATATTAAACGTTTTTAATTATGCTAAAAACTCACACTCTGTCATTGTGCATTACTCTGGTAACAGTAGAGACTATGTGCAAGTTGGGGTACTGCCAGGACATTAATAGCAGCAAAAAGGAATTACCTCAGAGAAAGCATCTGTAATGATAAAGCTATTTTACAGACCAAAAGGAAATGTAAAGGAAAATCACCAGCTGTACACCACTGTATTAAAATGATCAAGATAGGTATCTAACACATTCTACCGATGGTTAAAATTCTCTGCTAAAATATTAGGAAAGCAAGACAAAAGATGAAGAAAACTCCTCTAGGTGTTACCAGTT
The DNA here is from genome assembly GCF_013358895.1 of Oreochromis aureus. Taxonomy (NCBI): domain Eukaryota; kingdom Metazoa; phylum Chordata; class Actinopteri; order Cichliformes; family Cichlidae; genus Oreochromis; species Oreochromis aureus. The sequence goes on along the minus strand of NC_052962.1, from coordinate 2,546,526 downwards.
CCATTGGATGGGGTGCAACAGTGTTGTGCAAACCCAGGCCAAATGTCTTTTGCTTCTTGTGGGTGACAACGAGGAAATATAATTATGACTATACACTACAGACATGCAAAGCAAACTTAAGCCTTTCATTGCACCTCGTATTACACCATATAACTCTAAAGGACAGACGTGTCCTATAACATAAAAAAAATCCATACCACCTGTGGCTACATGATAAAAACACAATTTTCCCTTTTTGCATGGTCCAGGGGGAGTAACATGAGAATATCACAAAAAATGACACCCGTGATATGAGTAAGATGATGCTGATATCATCCAAAACCCAAACATGAGTGGAATCTTTAAGACAAGTAACACCACTAAACAGTGGTATTTTTCTGGGTCAACACGCTGACACAAGAATACTGTGTCAGCGTGTATGGAGCAGAAGAGGAAGACTGTTTAGATTTATAACAGGCCACAATAAACCTCGTGCACAGTGCTTGCAAGTTTATGATGTAAGCAATAGCACATGGCTGTTAGATGTTGTTTTTTGGTTGTGTGATAAAGATAAATGCATAAATTCAGTATTACCACCTAACTGGACAGACATATGTGCACCAGTCATGTTAACAGGACAATCAACTAGCCAGCAACAAAATTTATGAGATTCCAGATGCCTCACCTTATTATGTCTTTATGGAAAATTTTAGCTATTTAGCACTTTTAAAGTACCTCAAGATTGTTTGATCATGCCAGGCCATGCAGTAGAGTAGTAACTTACATTTGCGTACTCTGTTAAATAATATTAACCCTATAACGCCCCTTTGTATCATATTTGATACATGAGTTTCTGAGACCTCTATCTCATCAACATGATCAATACTTGCCATAATTTCAAAATGTTACAGACAAAATTCTTTTTTTGTCTAAGATGAACATTGTTGTTAACAAAAAGTTGCCAAAAATGGCCAATGTATCAAACGCGATACAAAAAATATATAATAAATATATAATAAAAATATATCATGAACAACATGATATAGCAAAAACATCTTGTGGATTTTGTCATAAGGGTTAATAAACATCTCAGTTCCAAAAACATCAGAATTTTCCAGCTATTGTTTGATGGGTTCGGTCTTACAGGGTTAACTCCCAGAGTTATTCCCCCTGAAATATTGTTTTGAGAGTAGTTAATCATTTATGTTCATTTCAATAAAGTGGTACAGGAAAGTCAAATTGGTGGTGGGGTTACTAATCCTACTCCTATCAACAGTGTATAAATTCTGAGTGATCTGAACAGGGACCAAGTCAGAGGGAGTCCCCTGAAAACCTCTGCCACCTTGACAATCCTATTCAGTGGTCCCTCGTTTATTGCGGGAGTTATGTTCTAAAAATAACCCGCGATAGGTGAAATCTGCAAAGTTGCCAACTTTATTTTTTACAATTATTATAGATATTTTCTCACTACACACTTTATACACTTTTCTCAGACAGGCATCGACATTTTCACACGTTTCTCTCTTGTTTAAACTCTCAAAGTTCAAACCTGCACAGAAAAACAAGTCCAGTATTATAGAATGAAACCAAAGGTCAAACCCTGTTTTCAGGTCCAGAACATGGGAATAGAGCAGCTGCAAGAGAATTCAACATTAATGAATCAATGGTACAGAAGTAGAAGAAGCAAGAAGAATGAGTTGAGTAAAGTTTGACTTATCTGACTGTTTTGTTTCGCTTAATGCGTCTTATAATCCGAAAATTACGCTAACTTCTATCTTCCTTTAGCATGTCCAGAAGACCAGCTTTTTGTGCGATGGTTAGCATCGTCCTCTGCCTTTTGGGAGCTACCGCAGGTACCTTTGATGGTGCAAAACGTTTCATCGACATTGTTGTTTGTTGGGGAGAAAACTTACAAACATACAGTACAGCACTGCAGAGTCACACTGCTAGGATCGAAGATTTATGTAAATCTGACAAGCTGAACACATTCTGTACTGTACAGGAGATGCGGCATGGAGGAGATTGATTGACAGTGGTCTACAGCTGATCAGGACGCAAAACACGATGCACCGTAAAAAAAAAAAAAAAAAAAGCATGCAAAATTGCAAAAAAACCCAGCAAGGCTGTGAAAGGTGAACCGCATTATAGCGAGGGACCACTGTACTACTAGTGTTACAGCCTGGCCTATAGGGGAACCAGAGCACAGCTTGAAAATGGAAGGATTAGTGCTACAGTGAGATTTGCAGTCTCAAAAACAGAATAGTTTATTTTTCATTTAATGTAGAAAACATCAGGGTAGGCACAGCCAAAACAACAAACAAAACAATCTAGAATGAAAACACAACTAACTTACTTACCATGAAAATCCAAAAATTAAATACAGGCGTCTAAACTCACTCCCTAGCCTAGACGGGAGAAAAGGTTTTAAAGAAAAAGGTTTCCCACCCCTACAGCTACCAGGTCTATTTGCTTTATAAATACTACTGTATACTTTATGATATATACTGTAAATATTATAAAAATATTATTCATAATATTTTTATAATATTTACAGTATATAGAGAAAAAAAACTAATATAGCTCTTCTAGATGCAGAAACTTGGTCACACAATACACAGCTAAACACACAACACAGCCTTGCTGGAAACAGAAAGTAGGCGGGCCAGCTGGCCTTGACATATTCCAATTCATAGCCAGCCCCATTCAGTCTCCAAACAATGGTCAGTGTCAAATCACAACAACAGTCACCTCAATCAACCGTCAACCCATCTATGAGAGAGTCATGGCATCCCAACCAATTCCAGTTGTTGTTCGGGCAGCTGGAACCAGGCCATTCTTCAAAAACTGGATTCCACAGGCTGGACGAATTACCAACTACCCTCCTGCTGCCCCATTTCCCCATTCAAAATCAAACTACATGCACCTTAACCCCCAGAGTCAGCGGCCTCCAATCCCTGCATCACCAGTTAAGAGAATAAATTTGATATTCACCTACAGTCTTTGACATGGCACTTGCCTTCCTGCCTGCTTTTGGAAGTCCTCATTCACCATTAGCTATGAATGAATGATGCAACCAGTCATGGAGCGTGCAGATTTATATACTAAATACTGGTTGTTAAGAGGATTTGGAAAACACCCACAGAGAACTTCAGTCTAATAGACGTTGTACCTGGCTGGCTCCAAGATTTGTTGTTGTTGACAATCCATCCTCCTACGACAATAATAACAACTCAGGACTCCACACCCCCAGTGTCTCACCTCTAGTTCCACATCCTCATTGCTGCAGTTGTAGCCCTGCACACAGGTCACATCACTCCAGCTGTCTGGCTCAACACCTGCCCCTCCTCTGCCTGAGGATCTGGTGATGAGGGTGGGCTGGCAAATCTTATCCCTGGCCACCCACTCACCAGACAACCACCACTAGCCAATTCTTTGCTGCCACAGCAACCTGCTTCCTGTATGAGGAAGCTTGGTTCTCAGTGGTGGAAGTGAGACCAACTGCCAGTGACCATCACCATCTCAGATCGTCTGGCCTCTTGGACCTAGTTCCTAGCCTTTTTCCCACAAGCTCTTTCTTCCAGGAGGAAGCAAGGTTCCCATTGTAGTCACTCAATGCTCCTAGAGCCCACTTCACTACCTGCATCTGCTGACGGCGACCCCCAGCCAGAGCTCGCTTTTCTGCCTGCATCAGCTATCGGTTTCGAGGCATCACCACCACAGTGAGTAAAAATAATTAATTCCTGTTTTTTTCTCCTGACGCAGCAGGCACTAAAAATAAACATGAGTTTTCTGTTTTTGAGCCAGTGAGTTTCATGTTAGTGTTTTTTGTTTCTTCACTGGTAAATCGTGAATTTTCTTTCTTTGGCTAGCAGTAATATCCATTTCTATGTCTGGGTTTTCAGTTTTTGAGGAGGCAGATATGATGAAAGTTGTCACTGAGATCTCAGTTTCTGAGTCAGTCCATATAAAAACTGAGTTTTGTGTTTCAGACTCTGGCAATGTCTCTACCAAGTTAATTGTGTTCGATCTTTCTCATTTAAAGACAGATTTTTGTTTTTCTGGGTCAGTATGCAGGAAGTGGGGTTTTTTTCAGGAATAACACAGGAAAAAAAAGAAAAAAAGAATTGAGTTTTGTGTTTTGAAGCCTGAGATGGACGAAACCGTTACTCCGCCCTGTACCACCCCAGAGAACGAGGTGGGAAAGAGGTGAGGTACAACCTGGCCTTGTTCTCTGTCTACAACAGGGAGGTATGGTGTATAAGTTCATAATAATGAGTCACTTTCTGCTGCTTTAAGAAAATCGTACATTAAGTAAAGTCTGTTAAAGCACAAGTACTTACGTAATGCAGGGTGGTACCACGTCACTCTGGGGGGTGCAGGGTTCCTTCTCCTCCAACTCTGGACAATCTATTCCTCCACCCACAGGGAACTGGGTCACTTTTCTAGTGCGAGTCCGCACCGCCTTGGGACTGGTGGGGTCATAGCACTCCTTGGTGCAAGCAGACCATTTGGACCATTCAGTCACATCACAGTCTTTGGTTATCACACAAGCCTGGAAGGTCACTGGCAAAGTCTCCTGAGAGCATAGACTGTAGAATATGAAAATAAAGACAGCAATGTACTCAATGTAACCACAAAAAATGTAATAAAACATGTTTAGAACTGTGCAAAAGTCACAATCGATCCACATTTTTTATATTTTGTAGGAAAAATAGATATATTGTATATACTGTAACTGATATAACAGCTATTAAAAAGAACAGGCTGTATGATGTGTTGAAATTTGCTTTCATGTAAAGAAAGAATATTTGAATGCGTATAATTATGCAATATTTTATCTGTGTGCAAAATGACTGCACCGTAAGCACAAAGGTATGACAGATGTATCACTGAAACATCACTGATCATATTTATAGTATAAACAGATGTTTCATGAAAAATGCTTTTTCCTGGTTTATTAAGAAGCAGAGTGAACGAATGGTAACAACAGAAATGACCAGTGAAATGCAGCACAGAGTTCTAAGGTTTTTCTCTGTCTGAGTCAGCTAATGTGATAATCGGCATATTAAAGTTCCAAATATAAAAAATCATTTATCTGTATTTTCTGTGGCTGCTTCCACAGGCCATGGCCTTGTTTGAAGACAGGACTTTAAAATTGCTGTTGTTGTTTTTATCACTGTGTTTGCTTTACTTTTTCAAAAGAAAATTATTTGGTATAATGATGCGATGCTTCTCTCTTTTTTCAGCTTCTCTAACAGTTCCATTTTTCTTCTTTTAGATTTTAACACACACACTTTCTTTCCTTTTCTGTGTTAGTTTAACTGTTTTATTTTACTTTCATTTTTGCCCCAATTTACCTGCAAGCCTCTGCACCATGTTTTGATTATGACCATGTGAAACTTTACACGTTAAACAGCCTATTTCTTATTATGGTTTATATGGCCCATGTTAACATACTGCACTGCTCTTCATCTCAGTGATTTGGTGAATGGAGTCACACAAAGCACATACGCTGTAGCCAGTTGAACTGTGTTGAATTTTCCTTATAATCAGGGGTGCACATAAGTGGTCCGCAGGTGTGCATTCGCTGTCAAAATAAAAGACGCGCACCAGGTAAGAAGTTGCAACGTGCGTTTGCGTACATATTAAAGGCGCTGTTTTTGTCCGCTAGAGTGGGATTTTCACGGCATATTCTGCACCACATCTCTGTGTGTTCATCATTTGTTTGAAGCCAGCTCACCTCCTGCAACCACTTTTCCGAGAATACGCGCTTCTTTTGCGGTTCGGACTCCTTCTGACATTTCTTTGGAGGTGGAGGAACACCAAAGTAATTGCTTAAAGGAGCTTGCTTCTTCGACATCTTTAAGAGTTCTAAACAAATGTCTGTCCTCCTCCAGAAAATCTTATGTACGCAAACGTGTGTTGCAACTTCTTATCTGGTGCGCGTCTTTTATTTTGACAGCGAATGCACACCTGCGGACCACTTATGTGCACCCCTGCTTATATACTACATCTCAGTGAGTAATTACTTGTTCATAACATCCTTACTCTGCTTAGATTTTATTGATCATGACAACCATCTTGCCCTGCTTACAAATACAGTAGTTTTGATTTTCTACACCTGAAATCTGAATTATGGAGACAGCGTTCAGAAAACCATCCAACAGATAGTTTTTGTAATTCTCTCATGTTTTTTTGAAACTAGACAAACAACCTGTTTAGTCATTAAGAGATTGTTAGCTTGTTATGAGTGTAAAGTTGGACAGGACATAAAATACTGAAAATCAGTCAGTTTACTAAAAGTAATGAGCCAAATGGAAATACAATGGAAAACCTGAAGTTTTTATATTCTACTCATGAATTATTTTTGGCATACACAGAAACAATTGTTTGGCAGAAGTTGGAAACTACTATAAAATTTTACATTTCAGACTCAAAGTTAACACTGTATATATCCCCCAGTCCTCTAGCCTGTGGTTAGTCGATCAAAGCTAACAATTATTTGCCACAGTGACTGACATTGACCATTTTCAGCCCTTGACTTACTAGCCTTTTTAATAATTTACTGTTATTATCCATAGTTAAACTAGTTAAAGTTAAAAACAAGCAAACAAAGAAATCAGCAACTGTATTTGGGAAAATATGGCGGTTATTGGATGGCTCATACATTTAATACCATCCATCCATTCGCTTCCGCTTATCCTTTTCAGGGTCGCGGGGGGCGCTGGAGCCTATCCCAGCTGTCACAGGGCGAGAGGCGGGGTACACCCTGGACAGGTCGCCAGTCTGTCGCAGGGCCAACACACAGGGACAGACAACCATTCACACTCACATTCACACCTAGTGACAATTTCAATTATCCAATTAACCTATCCCCACAAGCTGCATGTCTTTGGACGGTGGGAGGAAGCCGGAGTACCCGGAGGGAACCCACGCAAACACGGGGAGAACATGCAAACTCCACACAGAAAGACCCCGGCCTGATGGTGGAATTGAACTCAGGACCTTCTTGCTGTGCGGCAACAGTGCTAACCACCGTGCCACCGTGCTGCCATTTAATACCACTTAGTTTAATTCAGAGTTAACATTCTCAAATATCAAAACATCAGCACCAACCTAACTTATCAAGGCAGCTAAAAACTAACCAGTTGTGTGTATTACTTAACTTATATGATCTTTAAGTTACTTAAACACTGACAGCAACAACTTTGTCAACTCTGTGTCTCTGATATCCCTGCAGGCCAGCTAGTGAATCAGGTTGTGGTTTATGGTGTGCTATAACCACATCAGCCTATTCCTGCCTCAGCTTTTGATGGATGCAAGGCAAGTTACATCGTTAAAAGAAAAAAAAAAGAAAGTCCTTTTCACATTTGATCAACTTTCCCCATAATTTTAAGAATATCAGAATGACTTTAATGAGTACAAAAACATTGATTGAGCTTGCAGAAGATGTCTATATTAATTGTGTTACATTCTCATGAATTAAAACTAATAGTAATCTTGTTAATGGGGGCATGATAAAATATTTATAAAACACATTTTTGGGTGATATTTCATCTTTATTAAATAAATAAAATGAAATTGAGTTTAATTTAAAAACAATAATGAATAGAATAACAATCATCAACTCTAACACAAGCTCAAAGATCAAATCTCAAAGATTTAGCTATAGCTCTCAGTCTCTAACTGATTTAAAAAAGAAAAAGAAGACAAGCTAACATGCTGACAAAGAAAATTATATCAATACTCTATGAAGGATAGAACCATGACCATGGTAGAAAATCTGTGGTGACACAAATAACAGTTTGTTATTTTCTTTATTATATTTCAGTCATTGTTACCTGAGAGCTTCGACAGCCCCACTCTTATGCACACAGGTCACTTCTCTGGTCTGAAAACTGATTTGTAGGTCCCAGAACTTTCCTCCCGGGCGGTTCTGACGATTCTTGTTCCTCTTCTTTTTGATGAGTTCTCTGGTCTCAGGATCCTTTGCTTTGCCCCTCTCCCTTAACCTCTCTTGGACTTTCTCTCTTAATTTCTCTCTTTTTTCTTTGTTTTTCGCTTTTTTCTGTCGTTTCGGCCGATCAGCCAGTCGCAATGGCCTATCTGATTTCCTATTCCTGTTTCCCCAGCCCAGTTTTCTTTTGGATTTAAGTGGATTTTCGCCCTCTTTGGGCTGTTTGTCTCCTTCTTTTGACTGTTTTTCACCCTCTCTGGTCTGTTTGCCATCTCCTCTGGGTGGTTTTTCACCCTCTTTGGAGAGTTTGTCTCCCTCATTAGAAAGTTTATCACTTTCCCTGGGTTGTTTTTCACTCTCTCTTGGTGGTTTGTCTGCCTGTCTGGTTTGCCTTGACAGTGGAACAGTGCATGGGCCCCAGGGACCCACCCTGAGACTGTAAAGGCTCTCTTCTCCCTGACAGGGACCTAGCTGGCATGTCTGAAATTCAGTCAGATTTGGGCAGGCTGCCCCACCAAACAATGGTGGTGCCAGAACAAAGCGAATCCGGTTCTGTAACCCTATCCCGCAGGTTTTAGAACAGGGAGTCCATGGGCTAAACTCAGACACCACACAGTCCTGAGGACATGGGATAAGACAGGCCTGCTCTAGGCGTGGTTTGGGCTCAAAGTATTCACAGATTGCATCTTCTGCAGGCTCACCCTTTGCTTTTTGAACACAGCCCACCTCACGGGTCTGAATTCCTTCCTCTCCCTGAGTGCACATAGTAGGACGCTGCACCCTTGCACTGCGCATCACTGGCACACACTGGTTCCAGGCACCCAGCTGCCAGTCATATAGCTCTTTGTGCCAGTCACACACCCTGAAGCAGCTCTGCTGGTTGTCTGGTCGTTCTGCTTGGTCACAGTTGGTATGCAGGGTGGTCCAACCTTCAGAATGAGCACACCATACTGCCCTACTCTGGCTGCCTCCAGGACCACATTCACTTCCCATACAACGACCCCATGGACCTGTGAAATGTACAAATACAGAGAGGTCAGAGAAGAATCAGATGAGCGGTCATGCTTTTTGCAAAGAGAAAGTCACAGTTTTCATTAGCCATTTGTTTTGATACATTTCGTTTCATATTTTAACCTTGTGTTTCTTGTTCTAACACTGTACTAATCATTTTAACAAGTTAGGTCTGAGCAACAACTGTATAAAAATGTACAACATGGCTCCATTTCCTCTCACTGTATAAAAGTGAAGCCAAAGTTTTCCAGTTACAGGGGCTGCCAGGTCACATTTTTGAAGCAAGATCAGACTGCATCAGACTCCCACCCACACACCCACTGGATGTGATCACACAAACATCCCCCTGCACTTTTTACACAGCTTGGGTGCTCCGGTTTTAACGATCTCTGCTGATGGTTTTACTGTGTCTAATGACTCGTTAAACTAAGGTAAATACAATCACGTTGCTATATGATGTGTACGTGTTTACATCTTATAGAGCTATACAACATGTAGCATCATTCTGAAGCTCCTATTGTTAATGCGTTAGCTAGGTTAGCCGCTAGCATACACACTATGTTATAGTGTTGTTGTTAGCCATCCTAAACACCTGTGTTGCTGTCAATAATTAAATAATTTGTCACTCCTTAGTTTTTGTTACCATCATTTTAAACAGAGAGGGAGGCCTTTGAGATTGAGACTGACAATAATAAACAAACAGATTTAAACAGTTTTACATCCAGATGTAGAGCCCTCTACAGCCTGGTAGCATAGAGATAGAAAACTTTCAACTAAATGTTAGATTTAAAAACACAGCAGTTGAAAGTTTTATAGAATTTTAATTTGTTACAGGTTGTCACAGGAGCAGAACTCTGTAGGCCCACCCAGAAGACAGACAAAACTAGAACTTCAATAACAGTGTGACAGCTACCTTTGCTTTGTGTTATGTTACAAGTACTGCACATCATCATTAGATGAAGCTGAGAGTCTGGACTGTAACATAATGATGTTCTATTCAGTCATGTAGAGGTAGAGGACCCGAGATAGATATTCTGGTAGCTTAGCCTCTGTACTTTTGTCATCAGCTAATTTTGGAGTTACAACAAATTTACTCCCATATTCACTTAGTGTATTAAGCATTAAGAGTAAACATACAAAGATATGACATCTTGTTGAGCACAGTGTTACTATAACAAGAAGCACAATTAGATGATTACTTTTTAACAACTACAGTCTGAAAAAGCTAATTTTTTTTATTTTTTTTCCTATTGAATAGATTATAAAGAATAGATAAACATAAAACCAAGAACTTGTCAAAATGGTAACATTTCACTGTGAGCCTTTCATAACCCTTTCCAGTAGAGGCCATTCAATTCCAGTCATTAAGAGCTGACTGTAAAAGAGCCCATCAAAATAACATTCATTATCAATGTTAGCATTATAGAGAACCACATTAGCAATTTAAAAGCTAAGTGCTCCCTGGTAAAATAATAATGCACTGACAAATACACGCTGTTCTAATTGTTCTTTTTCAATACTGCAATTCCACTTCCACTGGATTTACCGTGAGAACTAAATTATAGGTCCACACAAACATCAACTTTAAGGACAAAAGCCTGTTAGTGGCACAGCAAAGGAGCCTAAGGTCAGTCATTACATAAAAACATGTTTATGCCAGGAATGGTGTAACCTTGTGTATCATTAGCTGTGTATGGTGTTACATTATGTGTAAGACCAGACTTTTCAAGTAATCTCACATACACTAATTAGAATTCTAGAAGTCATAACACAGATACTGGGAAAAGTAATTGTACAACAATAAATCAAATTAAAATATTGATCGTTAATAGCTAAAAATGCAATTTTATTCATTAATTCACTCACACATAATAAGAGTTATAAAAAGTAGACATGCATCCACAAACACATACTGCTTCTTCACCCTCATTAGTCTATCTTCAAGACACCACTTCAATACCATAATTGAAGTGACAAAGTTTTTGACAAAGTCATCTTTGCTTTTCTTATCAACAAGCTCCAGAAATTTGGATGTTGAGAATCATTCATTTAGTGGATCAAAACTCTTAACCACTCAACATCTGCAGCTGTTGTAACTAATAACCACACCTCGACACAGATTCACATAACAGTGAGGTCGAGGTATGTGACTGCCTCTAAGGAAAACACACATATAACTGGTATACAATCAAGTCCCTTTCACCATAGAATCAGCTACACTGGTGACATTCTGTTACATTATTAAGTGTAACAGAATGTCATTGGTGTGTTAAAATCCTTCAACAGCTATTCTCAAAGCCCTCAATATATGATTCACATTCTTAACTGTCACTACTCTAGTGGTCCAAAACTAAACTTCCAACAGTGTGCATCTAAAGGAAGGGCTGCATCTAATCTCCTAACTAATAATAACCACAGGTAACATCAAATGTCTTAGTATGAATGTTTACACAATCCAAATGAGTTCATCTAAACTACTTACCATTACTGAATAGCATAGATGAAGATCTCAATAACTAGGATAACTGTCTCTGTCTCACTAACTGAAAGAACAGCAGCAATAAAAATGACAATAAGATGAAGAATCATGCTGGCAATCTGATGGATGAGTCTGGGTTTGGTGGTTGCCAAAGAATGGTACTTTCTGCCAAGTGTTAAGTTTGGTGTAGGGGGAATTTTGGTGTGGGGGTATTGGGCTTGGCCCCTTTGTTGCGCTCCACTGTTCTTGAACTGTAATAAGTATACTCTTACTACAGTTCAGTGTACCTTGCTTAATAACAGTATATTTAACTTACCACTTCATTAAACTGTGTGTATAACTTACCCATAGCTAGTTCAGCCTATCACAGAAAAATGTCTTCTTTTAATGTGTCTGTGAAGGTTCTCAGTCATCCAGGTCATCGTAGTCTAAGGAGCTTGGAAAGAAAAGTGTCTGGATGTCTTTAAGTTTTCTTGAAGACGTTTGATCCGAGAAGCTTCTTGAGTTCTAAGAGCAATTGGTGGAGAGTCCCACATTTTAAGCCCTATGGGAGTGTCCCCCAAAACCTTGGTTGATTGTGCCCTCACATGTTTTCACACCTTGGCTCATGTGATTAGGTACAGGATCAATAGGGGGTCCATGACCCTCTTGAGGACACTCCTATAGGGCTTAATGTTTTTGGACTCTCCACCAATTGCGCTTAGAACTGAAAAAGCTTTTCGGATAAGAGGTGAATCGTCTTCAAGAATACTTGAAGAAGTCCAGGTGCTTGTCTTTGCAAGCTCCAAGCTTCCAAAACTTCTTCCTTTAATGTCTTTAATTATTTCTTTACTTCCTGACTGAGCAGACGGATACACAACACCACTGTCAGTACCCAGGCGGTGCCATACTCTGAATATATGGACTTCCAAAGATCAAAGAAGGAGTCCCACACAGACCCATTGTTAGCAGTATAAATTCAGTCGCCTACAACATTTTCAAGCACCTCGCCACCTAGCTACCTTTTTGGGGAACACAACCCATCACAACAAAATCTTTAAATACAACTAGGGTTTCTACAGACATCAACATGGATGTGCCATGGGCTCCCCAGTGTCACCAATGGTAGCCAACATTTACATTGAGGAAGTGGAAAGTAAAGCTCTTGGCTATTTTAGAGGGACAGCACCTATTCACTGGTACGTGGATGACACCTAAGCCAAAATCAAAACCCAAGAAACCTTCACCATTTACATCAACTCAGTGGATAGAAACATAAAGTTTACCAGGGAAGACACAAAGGATAATATTTTGCCATTACTGGACTGTGCTGTCCACATTGAAGAGAATGGAAACCTCAACAGTGAAGTTTACCAGAAGCCCACACACAGAGACCAGTACCTCCTCTTTGAGTCCCATCACCCTCTGGAACACAAACTTGGAGTAATCAGGACCCTGCAACTCTGGGCAGAAAACATTCTCTCTAAAGCAGGGAGCTCTTTACATCTCAGACATCTACACTGGCAAAATCAAGCAGCCACTCCATAAATGCATGGCACAACAGAAGAGGCACCTTGACAGGACAAGACTCAGTGGTACATCTGCATCTGCATCTAAAGGATGGATTTGGTTTACCATACTGATAGCAAACACCAGAACTTCGCCCTCCTCCAACACACCCACCCTACAACTTGTCACCCTTAACATTTTAAGAATTTCTACTTTTCTACTACTGTTCTTTACATTGTTTCACAAATGTAGATCTGGGACAAAAGGGAGAGACTGGAATTGCTGGAGCAGTTTTGATGAATGATCTCAGGGTTAAGTAGAAAGGAAATTTGAGCAACAATGATGTTCTCAGTGGCAGATGACCTTATCAAGATTCTTGAGGGACTGGTGGCATGAAGCATCTGGACTTCTTGAAGATCTGAGTCAGAAAAGTAGTCCTGAGGAAGTACAAGAGACATGTGGTGACTGGGTGGAGAGAGAAGAAAAATGGCATCTGAGAGGAGATAGCCAGGTGACTCTTTTTGTGAAATCTGTCTATTAGTCATTAGTCAGTCTGGGCTATAAAGTGGAGAAGCAAACAAGATTGAATTAGGCTGGGTAACATGGGAAATTCACTCCCTGAGGTTGGGGGTGAAAGGATAAATAATAGGACGAGAGTGGTTCAAGACCTACTGAGGCAGGAATCATCAACTTTGCACTCAGCATAGAGACTAATCCACTTCCTCTTATCTGATTATGACACTCTACTTGGCAAGATGGGAAATGTCATCAGCACCTTGAGCCATTACCCTGCTGCTCTTTGTTTTCTGGAAGCAGAGGCTCCCAAATGTCTGTGGCGAGAAGTTCTCTTTGTTATGAGATGGTCACTACAAATCATAATTGGAGGCAAGGTTATTAAAATTTTTATGTCAGGGTGAAACCAGTTCTCTTTTTACATAATAAAATACTATTAAAAGGATTATATTGACCATATAACATATGAAAGTGCTAGATTACTAAAACAGTTTTAATACCCAAGTGGGTGAAATAATAGAGGATGTTTTAAAGCTGCATAAAAATAGGTGAAGGGTAGACAGATGTCCAATACTAAAACAGACCTTCTGCCTACTGCCAGGGAACAAAGCAGTGGCAGCAATGGTGGCGGTGCTGTGGGGGTTGGGTAGGATATGGTTGGATAGATTTCTTAAATGTCAGACGGGGTGAGGTGAGATTAGACAAAGGAGGAGATGGGGGTGGGTGGGACTGTTTTATTAAGACATGCCATGTCAAACCATGCATCTTTTCTTTAATAGACAAGCAAGCAACTCAGAAACAAATGTGCAGAAGATAACCTGATAGACCACAAGGTTTGACCACAAGGTTTACTGATGATTTAGATGGGTATAATAACAATGTTAGTTTGTACTATTTAATTCATTCATTCATGTTAGAATGTCACAAATACATTGTTTTATCAGAAATGTGTTCCTCTTTGTTGTAACTGTTCTATATGGTTTTCATTTAATATCACAGACAAGTCAAGATGAAATCTGTCTTGAAAATCAGTTTATACAGAAACTTTTACTACACTAATCAGCACAGAGAGATTCACGTCAGTTCTCTCCACTTTGTGCTTTTCCTCTTTACAAATATTTACACTTCATGACAACTTAAGTATCTTTCTTTTACAGGAAGAATTTTAGTGAGATAAGAATGAGAAAACATAAAGTGACTGATGTGAGCTCATCATTTCTAACAGCAGGTGTTACAGACGACTGTAGTTGTGTTAAAGTGACAGAGTGACAGTCTAAATGTAAATGACTTAAACCTTTGGAGTAGAGCCCAGTTGTGCTGGTTTAAACTGATTCAGGTTTGAGACTAAAACCTTTAAAAATGACGAAACTTGATTATCAGATAGAAGATAGTAAAGTGAGACATTTATCAATAAAAAAAATCTTTTATTTTTATGCATCTTTATTTTTCTTCACTTGGAATATATTGGGGTACATATTCAGTTTTTGTAAATATATACTTTTTTTCTTATTTTAATCAGTACACATTGTATGTATTAACTACCAGTACAGTTTTGTGCATGTTTTTCTTTTTGAATTTATGATAGTCCCAGTTCAATGCACAATGAAGAATTTGTTAAATTCCTTGCAGGACAATTTTCTAAACCCGAGTTTAATAACGTCAGATGTATTAAAGTGACTTAAACAGTTCAGCTACAGTCTACAGTTAACATAACCTTTGACTATCAAAAATCATCATTTAGCTTTAGCAAGCTAAACTTAATCATGTCAAGTTAATTGAATCTGTTTTCGGTAGATGTAAAGTTAATGTCATTTAACTATAACCTTCAGCATTTAATTAACAAAGCTTAGTTAGATTTACTTAAAATATCAAACAATTAATTGCATATAATTGCAATTAATTGTAATTACTTTTCCCATTGAAACAACTGAGTTTTGTGGCACCGGTTGCCATAATTTGATTAAGTAAATACAACATTTTATTTCTTAGAGTGAAGCATCGAAGAATTTTATCTGAATGCAGCTGAAAGAAATAAAAACCAAACCAAGTTCTATTTAAGCTCACCTCACTGTGTGTTTCTGTGCCATATCATCCACCTCGTAAATATACAAAGATGGTGTCATTAATTTGGTTCGTTTTTAGTGTAAATGTGACACATTGTCAAATATATATGTATTTTAATGTGATATTTAAAATCCATTAGTCAACTATTGCTGTGAGGTATGTAAAAGAAGTGCAAAAGAAATACCAAAGGTGGTCTGGGAAAATAAACCAGGGATCCCTGGCTTCTTCTCCACCACCTCCTGCTCAGGCAGCAGTGATGGGAATAACGGTGTTACAAGTAACGGCGTTACTTTTTTCAGTAACGAGTAATCTAACTAATTACTATTCCTATCGTTACAACGGCGTTACAGTTACTAACAAGGAAACGCGGTCCGTTACTATTTTTCAACAAACACACGTTGAAGCTGTGTTCAGCTTACCGCATCTTATATCAGCTGCAGGAAGTAGCTGTAAGTAATCTGGACGCTACAGCTTTAAGCAGCTGCGCGCTCCCGCGGACGGTAATCACGATCACTGTCTAGCACAACACCTGGAGCTCAGGGGGCAAAACAATCGCATGAGTGCTGCTGTTTGACTGAGGAAGAATAAAGTAGTCGTGGTAAGTTAATCACATGACAAAGCAACATGGTGATATATACCAGTTTATAAATTGTGTTGATAGGCCACGTAAAACCAGAGTCATGATAAACAAGATATACGCGGCGTTTTTTCCTCAATAGTTTCGCCACGTTAGCGCTAGCAAGCACTCTCTGCTTATGAGCAAAAAAAAAAACAAAAAAGTTTTAGGAGTGACGGAGAGAGAGAGAGAGAGAGAGAGAGAGAGAGAGAGAGAGAGAGAGAGAAAGAAAGAGAAAGAGAGAGAGAAAGAGAGGGAGAAAGAGAGCAGGAAAAGAGAGAGAGAGTTTTGAGATGTGAGATTTGTGACGTTTAGCGTGTTTGGAGTGTGTAGTTAATGTGTTGTCTTGTGTAGTTAGTGTGTAGTGTTGTGGATAGTTTTGTGTTGTGTGTCAGAACAATGAGGCGACTGCTGTCTCCAGGTAGAAACAGCAGTGATACACCTGCTGCTGTCAGACCTGCAGGTATCAGGCTGTGATGTTCTCCTTTATAGTGGACAGAAATTATTTTTTTGGAGTGGCACAAATAATTTGTGGCATCTTATTGAAGAACAGCTGATTGTTCTGTAAATAGTTTGAAATGGTTATTTAAAAAAGGGTAAAAGTAAATGGATGCAAATAACTTTGTTGTTTGCAAAACTTGTGCATAGGATTTTAAAATTGACAATTAATATTTGCATTTGAAGTTATGAAATATGATTCATTAAAGATGTTTATGGTTGTTACAGTAAAAATATAACTTTTTCTACTCTGATTTTATGTTTTTTGTCTGATTTTAGATCAATTCTGGTTATACAGTATGAGAAAATGAGAACATAACTGTAAATTCAGGCACGCGAGGTTGCGCTAAAAAGAATGATACCAAACAAGGCAAAGTAAATAGCTTTTAAAGGTAAAATGTGGAGAGAAAATCAAGAGTAGTAAAAAATGGCCAATTATACCCTGGACCCCAGAGGGTTACACGTTCTTTGTTTTTTTTTAAAGTAACGCAATAGTTACTTTTCCAAGTAATTAATTACTTTTAGAATATTGTAACTCAGTTACTTTTTTGAAGAAGTAACTAGTAACTATAATTGAATTACTATTTCAAAGTAACTTGCCCAACACTGTCAGGCAGTAAGTAGAGCACATGGGGTCCAGTGGCATGTAAGGGAGCACTGAAGAAATGAGGGTAGGAAGGTGGAGGGGTGTGGAGGTTGATGGATGAATGGAGGAGGTGTTGATTAGCCCACCATAGACTCACACACTGCATGTGATATATTTAGCTTCATGTTGCCAGTGAGGAGCTCAGCTCAGTATGCCAGGAGGGTTGGTATGTGCACCCCACAGATGATTTCTAGGCTCAGCTGCTTTAACACATTTACTTGGCTACTGTCACCCTCTCTGATGACTGATCTGGTTTTCTTCCATTTGAAGAACTATATTAAGTCACAGAGTGCAAATCTATTTTCCACTGGCCTTCATGCAAGGAGTTACCACACTGAACAGCTTTCAGGAAGAATTCCATTTGCACGACTGTCACTGAGAACACAGATCTTATAGCTTGGAAATGTCATATTATTACATGAATGCAATATTGTGGATTTATTTGAATTGAGCTGCACATTTGATATGACATGAGATATATCTCCATATGAGCAGGAATTTGGATGTACAGAGCACTTCAGGATTATTTCCGAACTGCTAACTGCTTATATTCTTTATTTAATGCATCAGAAAAAAGAACTGATGAAGACCAGTGGCCAGGAATCAAGACGAATGGACTTCAGCGTTAAAATTCAATTTCCCTGATGCTACAGAAAGTCTTGTTTCTGATCCAGAAGAATTTCATCCAAGGAAACTCCCGAGCTGTCATCACAGTTGATAATCTGCACATCAACAGCTCTATCGTGATCGGAACACCACTCCATGGCTGTACTGATCTTGTGTCAGGTTATCTATATCCACACAAAGCCCTTTGTGACTCTTTCCTTTTTATTTTCCTTTTCCACTGGTTTAATAGCATATTTTGTTTGGGGTTTTTTTTTTTTTTGCTTTGCTATTGTTGTGATTTTAAGTTACTTTGGAATTATTCTTTGATGGCTGCACTGTTTTGTTTCACTTATGTCACTTTTCACCTCTTTTCTCTTGTCTTTGCACTCAGAATTATGCTTGTTCTACCTTCAATGCTGGGATTTACTACACAAACATACAGCACAGACACATACATGTGCACATCTTTAGTGAGCGCCTAGCACTCCAACAGTTAGCTAAACATGAACACACTGAGATTTGGAATGGAAACTTGGAAACATGGAAACTTTGTGAAGTTCCAGAGAAATGAGGCTAAAATTTGCTAATCAGCTAAATTACTTATAGGCAGGTATTAGCTGTCAGACTCATATATATGTTCAAAACATGTGTACACATATACAACACTATAATTTATCTATTATTTTTTTATCTATTCAAAATATGGATTTATGAATATTACATGTATCTGACAACATTTGCAGTCTACAGACATTTTTTAACATTAGCTGAAAGATTCTTGTCTTTGCGATGGTCTCAGGCATTTTGTTTTTGCCAGTACACCACTCACATTCACATCATGATGGTTATCACAGACACTCATATTAAACCTATCACTATCAGTGATCATGCACCAGCTGTTATCGCTCTGACACCGAAAAAAGTCACACAAAAAATTAGGAGGACAATATTTCTTACTGAAAGATAAAGAAAAATCACTTATTAGAACGAAAAAAAATTAAGAATTAGATGCTGCCTTTGCAACAAGAGCGTATAATTACCAACCTCAGAAAACTAAAATTGTAATTAAATTAAGAAGACACAATCTTGTAATGGCTGTGTTTGGAGAACTCTGAATATGGGAATAAATCTAGAAAATTCATTGCTGTATAAAGTAGAGATGGACCGATCCGATATTACGTATCGGTATCGGTCCGATACTGACCTAAATTACTGGATCGGATATCGGCGAGAAATAAACAATGTAATCGATCCATTAAATATCAAAAAAACATCTCACAAAACTTGCAACACGGCGTAACTCGGCTCATAACCGTAGCACGTCGGAGCAGTGTGCGTCACGTGATAGAGCGGCTGTGTGTATTTGTAGCCTCGCTACCAAACCAGCATTTCATCTCCGAAGAAGTTATCCCAGAGAGAAGTAAAGCAAGTGTGTAAGTTCATCTCTGAATGTTTGTAAAGCGTTCCCACGTTAAGCTTAACAACCGATATATGGAGCGACTGCCTCTCTCTCTCTCTCTCTCCCTCTCCTGCTGCTACTTCAATCATGAAACTGATCAATGATCAGCTGATCGGCTTTTCTGTCGCGAGTCCGTCTCTCTTCTTTGTTTTTGGCCCACTTCGCGCCAGAAAGAGGAAACCAGCGGCTGAACAACAGCAGCACGTTTAAGCTTGATAAGCTGTTGTTAGAATTTATTTAATATTACTTTCTACACCAGGATCCTTTTCTACGTAGCTGACGGCTGGTAACTGTGCAGGGGCGGATCTAGCAAAGTTTAGCCAGGGGGCCGATAGGGCATGAACAGGGAAAAGGGGCACAAAGACATACTTTTCTTTCTTATTCTCATTTAAAATGTCTAGCTTTTAATAAATAATTATCTGAATCTTACACCCAAAGTTTTAATCTGATGTAAAATGTATAGAAGTCCATTACTGTATATAGTAACTGGTAAGTCTAATATACCCTAGTAAGCTATAGTACTTTTTCCTTTGGGAAGGTACCGTCTTATTTATTTACAATGTTACCCATCTTACTAAAGAGGAAATGATTCTATAACTTGCTCCAGCTGTATAACTGAACTGTTTTGTCTAAACAGCACGAGGAAACCCAATTAAAACATTTACAGCATTGTCTCCATAGTAGAAACTGCAGTGCAAGTCATAAAATCTTCTTATTTTGAGGCCTGTGTGTGACTCAGACTGAACACATATACAGTGGCTTGCAAAAGTATTCGGCCCCCTTGAACTTTCCCACATTTTGTCACATTACAGCCACAAACATGAATCAATGTTATTGGAATTCCACGTGAAAGACCAATACAAAGTGGTGTACACGTGAGAAGTGGAACGAAAATCATACATGATTCCAAACATTTTTTACAAATAAATAACTGAAAAGTGGGGTGTCTAATTTGAAATTGAATTTATGGTTTGAAAATGATCATCACTAAATTGAAATTGAATTTTATATATTGAAAATGAATTCATTTGCTTTGAATGACTTCTGAAGTCTTAATTCAGCTCAAGATGCTGACGCTCCCGTCAGTAACACTTTCGGTCCGCTAGTAAAACGCAGTTCTATTAATCTGCGCTCGTTTACTCTTGAACCGGAACTGGATGTAAGTTCCAAAAAACTGAATTGTAGAACTGAAACTGATTGGTGAGAAGTGAATCTGAAATTATTCGAGAGCTAAATTTTTAAAGGATAAAATACAGTTTCAAAGCAAATCAATTCATTTTCAAACCATAAATTCAATTTCAAATTAGACTAATTCAAATTCAGTTTTCAAAAGCATTTATTCAAGTTACAATTCAGATTCAATCTGAGCAATTCAAATTCAAATTTAACTTATTCAAATTCAGTTTCTGATGGCACAGATTTCTGCCCATAGTAGATGTACTTACATTACTTTAGGTTTTAGTCAGTAAAAAGTGACAAAAACATTAGCGTCTGCTGTACACTTGCAAGAAAACTTGTATATAATTGTTACATACAATTTAATTTTTGCTTGATGCAATGTGCATAAAGTTAAAAGATTAAAACTAATCAAACAAGTTTTAAAAAGAGACTTTTTCATTTGAATCAATTTTATATGACGGATTATGCAGAAAAAATAGAATTGGGCTGAAAGGTCTGTAGCTTTATTACGTATTCAGGTTCTGTATCATGTTTTTAAAAAGTAACTAACTAAGTAATAAAGTAACTCATTACTTTTGAAAATAAGTAATCAGTAAAGGAACAGGATTACATTCTTGGAGAAGTAATCAGTAATTAATAAATAATTACTTTTTTCAAGTAACTTGACCAACATTGTTGGGGACCGCTGAATTTACATGATTGAATAAATGTTCTTTTCTGTAACACATGCAACACATCCACGACAGGATAGGCCAATTTCCAAAGACTCCTCAACACATGATGAACATGAATGATGCATCATCTCATATCATCCCCTTACAATGATCTGGATGAAAACCTAGCATTTACAATGTTTAGATGGGTGATAAACACATATCCAAACATTAGCAAAGACCATGTACATTTTCCATGTCAAAGGCACAACCAGAGAGCAGGCTGAGCATATAATACAACACTGTTTTATCTATAGCTTTATCTAAATACATTAAATAGGGAAACAATTTGGTCTGTTAAAAAAGATGCTCATATGTGAATGAATTTATCACAAAAGAAATAATTTATGATTTTTTTTCTGTATCAAATAGTTAAACACATTTCTTGATTTGCTTGTGTTTTACATAACATAAGCACTTTATTTTAAAGCTGAAGTGTAGCTTTTATTTTTCGATGGATAGAATATAAAATAGAATAGAATACAATAGAATAGAATAGAATAAATCTTTATTATCCCATGAATGAGAAATTTCGGTGTTACAGAGCTCTTACAGTAAGGGAAAATAAAATATAAAAGGAAGACGGATGGATGTTGGATGTTAGCTTAGACAACATCCTCTTCTCCCCAACCTGCTCGATGGACTTCAGCAGACAGTCCAGAACAGAAATCATTCATGTACCGGATCAATAAGTAGAGACTTCAGGGAGGATTAAAGTTTAAAATAAATAGTGTTAAATAACCACAAAGACTGCCTCAGAACCACATTTTTAATTATTTTATTTATTTATTTTTTTGTGAACACCAGTATTTAAAAAATACTACAACAACTTGCTCCATAGCTCAGCCTTTGATAAGCCATTTATTTCATCCAACTACCCCATTGTGGAAGCAGTAATAAAGAACAATAGTTAATTGGCTAATATTGCTTTTCATGCCTGAGTAGCTTGGATATTAACTTGGCTGGAGGAAACCCAGCGTTCTGTAGTCACACAGTAGGCTCTCCCTGTGGTTAGTACCCTGAGACTGCACATTTATTTCATCACCACAACCCCATCTCAATTGTCAGCACTGAATTTAATTATACCGGCGGCTTGAAATTACCCACAATGCCCATAAGTGCTCCCGATGGAGTTTGGGGGTGGAAGCATGGGACATTCTGAGCAGGACAGAGGAAAACACAATATGCATAGGATATGTAGGATGGACAAATGCTGCTTATGATGCGACAGACTGAACGTGAACGTAGCTTAACAACTTAAGCACGTAATTTACTGGGTTGTTTTTATTTCCATCTCTTATCTCATCATTTAACAGCCTGTGTGTGAAATTTTAAGATTTATGGACTGTCACCGCTTTTTACATTTATCTTTTTTTATTCTTAACAAATGGGAGGGGCGCCATGTGAAGCAGGTCTGCCAATTTCTGCTGTGGAGAATCAGCCTTACTGATACAGCCTCTAAAGGAACGTTCAGATGTGTCGGGATGTGTCTTTTATTTTTTAAAACATGAGGATGTAGAGCTTCAGACATGATATTTTGAAAAACTACCTTCAGCTTAGCACAAAAAACTCAAAGTCAAATTTATTTGGTTCAGTATTTCCCATTGTCTAAAACTTTGATTTAACATAAAACTGTTATGCAGCAGTATTCACTTAGAGAAGGGGTAGCTTTGCAACATATTATGTTGCAAAGCTACATAGTATACCTCATATAGATATAAACACACTGATCAGTGTGTTTATATCTATATGAGGTACTGTAGTGCTGTGAAAAGGTATTTTCTCCTTCCTGATTTCTTAGTTTTATTTGCAAATTTGCAAAATGTGACTATTTCATTGATTGAAAGTGAAAAAGTTTTAAAAAGCTATCCAAACCTACCTGGCCCTATGTGAAAAGGTAATTGCCCCCCTTGTTAAATCATGAATTAACTGTGATTAACTGTGATTTTCTGGAACGTTGAGTTTCATTTCTATAGCCACACCCAGGCCTGATGACTGCCAGTCCTCTTGATTCAACAACATGTCAGAAAAAAGTGAAACAGGCTAAAATATCTCAAAAGGCAACATATGCTGTGATCTAAAGGAACTCAATCATCATTTCTAAAATTCAGGACTCCAGCTAACATACTGAGAGCCGTTTTTTACAAATGGAGAAAAACATGAATAATGGTTTGCCTTCCAAGCATTAGCTGGCCTACCAGAATTTTTCATTTTACTCATCAATGACTGATCACAAGAGTACCCCGAACAACATTTAACAAACTGCCGGCTTCACTTGCCTCAGTTAAGGTCAACGTTCATAATTCTTCAATAAGAAAGAGACTGAGCAAACATGGCAACAACATTGATGTTTTCAATTTTTCACATTGTATCCATGTCTGACATTTAGGGAATTTGTGAAGTAATGAGTAAAAGTAAAACAAAAGGAACCAGATCAGGAACAACTGTGGGTAATATCTGTGCAATAATAACTGCATCAGTGTGGTTCTATTCTGTTTGACCGTGAACATCCTATAGTTACCATTAACACCAGCTGTTATTCAGTGAATGTCCTGTAAGGACATCTTCAGAGCTGCTGCTGTTTGTTTTCCATTGTACTGGACCTCGGGGAGAAACACTCTGTCTGAACAAAGGATTAAAGCAGCTCATACAAATTTCTTTAGCCACCTCCCTATTTGTTGTTTGGGTGCTGTCTAATAGCTCATCGCAAGTAGCAACAAGGTCGAATGGCTGTTAGGTTTTAATAATCATGATGAGTTCACAATGTAAAACTTTCTGCTCTCTCAGCAGCATGATTCTCTAAAACGTGTCTATATATTGAACTATTCTGCAGCACATGATGCACATTATGAATGGAAATGCGGAAAGAAGTGTGCCCACTGTGTAGCAACAAAAAGGGGGTTGGGTTTGTACAGCTCATGGCAAGGTATGAAACCCCCAGGCCTGGATGTAACCTCAGCGTAACAAGAAACTCCCCACTCCACCTCAACCCAAGAAAGAGCCAAAAAACTCTGGGCTATGCCAAAATAACACACAAAAGATCTCTAAAGGTCCCTAATCTGCCCTGCACAAAATACACGTCAAACAAAACAAAGTTTTCTAACCTTATCACTCCTACAAGGCTGCTGCACTGTTCAATGCATACAGTGAAAGAATAAGAGCTGTCTAATTTACAAAACTATTTACGAATATTTACAAAGATCTTAACCAGATCTCATAATCACAGACACACACAAATTTACTGACACTAATCACACACACACACACACACACTCACACAGACATGATCCACATGATCTTGGGTCATAACCAAGAATCTTTCATCCCTGCATTAGGCAGGGTTTTTTTTCAATTATCCTCTGGCTAGACTCAAAAATAACCTTTTCTAATATGGGGTCTAATTTACACAGTTAACATTATTTTAGTGCTTTGGTGCCTAAACGTAGCGAAACAGCAATTTCAAAAAATACAACTTTACAACCAGTTAAAAAAAAAAGCTCCCGTGTGGACACCACATGCTGTATAACTCTTAATAATGCTATAATGCTTAATACTATATTAAGATTAGACTCTTTCCTAAACATTTATTGTAAAAGCACAGTGATAAAGGGTAGCTCAGGGTTGTTCTTTTAGAACAAAGCACAGCAGGGCCAGTTAAAGTTAAGTCTTCATTAAGATCCCGTAAAACAGTTTGGTTGTAGGGAATCAGAACGGCTTCCCAAAGATTCAACTGGGATCACAGTAAATCTGATGGAATTTTTAATAAAACCTTTGGTGTTACTTTGTGCCTTCACACATTTGTGTTCAGTAGAATTTGTCAACTTATGTGTTGCCAGTTTCAGTCTCTTGTGTGCCCCCTGTAGCTACTGACCTTTAAAATCCATCTTAAAATCTTTCAGTAATAACCTACAGGGAGTGCAGAATTATTAGGCAAGTTGTATTTTTGAGGAATAATTTTATTATTGAACAACAACCATGTTCTCAATGAACCCAAAAAACTCATTAATATCAAAGCTGAATGTTTTTGGAAGTAGTTTTTAGTTTGTTTTAGTTTGAGCTATTTTAGGGGATATCTGTGTGTGCAGGTGACTATTACTGTGCATAATTATTAGGCAACTTAACAAAAACAAATATATACCCATTTCAATGACTTATTTTTACCAGTGAAACCAATATAACATCTCCACATTCACAAATATACATTTCTGACATTCAAAAACAAAACAAAAACAAATCAGTGACCAATATAGCCACCTTTCTTTGCAAGGACACTCAAAAGCCTGCCATCCATGGATTCTGTCAGTGTTTTGATCTGTTCACCATCAACATTGCGTGCAGCAGCAACCACAGCCTCCCAGACACTGTTCAGAGAGGTGTACTGTTTTCCCTCCTTGTAAATCTCACATTTGATGATGGACCACAGGTTCTCAATGGGGTTCAGATCAGGTGAACAAGGAGGCCATGTCATTAGTTTTTCTTCTTTTATACCCTTTCTTGCCAGCCACGCTGTGGAGTACTTGGACGCGCGTGTGATGGAGCATTGTCCTGCATGAAAATCATGTTTTTCTTGAAGGATGCAGACTTCTTCCTGTACCACTGCTTGAAGGTGTCTTGCAGAAACTGGCAGTAGGACTGGGAGTTGAGCTTGACTCCATCCTCAACCCGAAAAGGCCCCACAAGCTCATCTTTGATGATACCAGCCCAAACCAGTACTCCACCTCCACCTTGCTGGCGTCTGAGTCGGACTGGAGCTCTCTGCCCTTTACCAATCCAGCCACGGGCCCATCCATCTGGCCCATCAAGACTCACTCTCATTTCATCAGTCCATAAAACCTTAGAAAAATCAGTCTTGAGATATTTCTTGGCCCAGTCTTGACGTTTCAGCTTGTGTGTCTTGTTCAGTGGTGGTCGTCTTTCAGCCTTTCTTACCTTGGCCATGTCTCTGAGTATTGCACACCTTGTGCTTTTGGGCACTCCAGTGATGTTGCAGCTCTGAAATATGGCCAAACTGGTGGCAAGTGGCATCTTGGCAGCTGCACGCTTGACTTTTCTCAGTTCATGGGCAGTTATTTTGCGCCTTGGTTTTCCCACGCTTCTTGCGACCCTGTTGACTATTTTGAATGAAACGCTTGATTGTTCGATGATCACGCTTCAGGAGCTTTGCAATTTTAAGACTGCTGCATTCCTCTGCAAGATATCTCACTATTTTTGACTTTTCTGAGCCTGTCAAGTCCTTCTTTTGACCCATTTTGCCAAAGGAAAGGAAGTTGCCTAATAATTATGCACACCTGATATAGGGTGTTGATGTCTTTAGACCACACCCCTTCTCATTACAGAGATGCACATCACCTAATATGCTTAATTGGTAGTAGGCTTTCGAGCCTATACAGCTTGGAGTAAGACAACATGCATGAAGAGGATGATGTGGACAAAATACTCATTTGCCTAATAATTCTGCACTCCCTGTATGCTGTTGTGAGGCTAGAAATATGAGAATGAAGGTCCATCTTAGTCCATGTTGGTAGCACTTCACACCCACAGGAATAATACCAGCGTGACCAATGAAATTAACTGTTAGGTGCAAGCTCCATCCCACATAGCAAGCAGGTCTGGCCCGGATCTGGTATCAAGCCTGCACTGCTGGCTGACTTCCGGCATGATAAGACGTATGTCATCCAGATGTGGGCCAGGCCTGGCATAGATGGCACTGTTTATGTGATGGCATGCCACATCTGGCTCGATTATGGTTTGGTTTATGTGGCCCAGGCTCATAGAAAACAGGTCTGGCCCGGATCTGGCATCAAGCTGGCACTTCTGACTGACTGGTGTCATGGCAGGGTGTATGTCAACCAGATGTGGGCCAGGTCTGGCAATGATGGCACTATTTATGTTCCTATTTTCCTATTTTAGTTAGAAGACCCAAATGCCTTGTTGCAATACTATACTGCTATGGTAGCCAACGTTTCAAATGCAGGGTTGACAGGTTTGTGAGTGTACACTTCATCCAAAACCTAGTGAGGGTTTACTCATGTTTACCACTGGGTGGCTGTAGCTCAGGAGGTAGAGCGGGTCACCTACTGATCAGAAGGTTAGTGGTTTGATCCCTGGCTCCTCCAGTCTGCATGTCAGGAGTGTGAATGTGTATGAATGTAGTTAGGAAGCACTCAGTTTAGAGAAAGTGTGTGAATGTGGCATGTTGTATATCACACTTTGAGTAATCTGGGAGAGTAGAAAAATGCTATACTAGAATCAGTCCATTCACTGTCTGAGAAGAGTTTTGTCGTGTTATTTTTGCACTATTATGTTCTGGCACATGTTGTTATTACATGGCTTGATTAAGGTACACATTAGGCTGATATCTGAGGCCAGAGCTGAAACTGTTCTGGGCCAGCACAGGGCCAGCAGTGTGCCTGCAACTGGCCTTGTGCTGGCCCATGTGTGGGCCACCTCTGGCAAAGCAGACCTGGGCCACCAAAGGGCCGTCATTCTTTGTGGTATGTGGGCCATGTGTAAGCACATTGTGTGGGCCAGATCCGGACCATAACAATTTTGCTATGTGGGTAAGTGTCACGGGCTGACAAGTGCTCCACCTACTTACTATCGATGATTTTTTTCTCAGCCTTGTATGCTGAAAAACAAGAAAGCCCTGATCACATGACCTCAGGAACTGCTAGGGACATAGGACAGCGCAGCATGCAGACCATATTATTTTGTGGAATAAATATACTAGCTGTTATCCAGACACATAAACACACACAGAATGCAGTCACGTCAATAGGCTGGGAGTTCCTTGCAGACCTGCAGACACAATGCTCTCCCTAGTTCAAGAACAAATAACCTGACACAATGCTGGAATGTGACAGCATGACAATTATAAGGATGGAATAACAGCTGCTTTAAGGAACTGTGGCAGTGACACATCTTAGAAGCAGAACCTTTTAAGAGCTTCAAGGTTTTGTGACCGTAACGTTGGGGATCACCATGTATGAGTCAACATGTTCTGAGAATAAGTGGTGTGTGCTTTGTTAATGTGCAAACATGTGTACAAGTGTCTTTGTTTAATCATTTATATTGTTCTTCATTTAAAAAAGCTTTAGGTTCTTACTTTTTGCATAGTTGTGATAAGCAAGAACCTCATTTTAAGATTTGTAAAGTTTCTTTTCAGTTTTTACTCTAAAGATGCTAAGAAGTTAAATAAGTCTTCACATCACTCTTAACTAAGAGTAGTAACTGTAATTTGTGTACATATAATACTTGTAAAACACCTTGGGGCTTAAAAGATTTACATGTAATACTTTTACAATTTTCAGCTCGTTTCAGCGAGTTGATTCCAGCAGGCACAATTGTTTCACAATTAGTGATAATGTGCAGTTAATCATGGAAAACTAAAAACAATGACTCCCAAAAAACAAAGAAACAAAAAACCAAGATATTAAACAAATAAATAAAATTTAGAAACCTTACAGGAATTAGACAGAAAAATTAAAAACAGTAACGATCAGACAGACCACAGCCAGATTAAAGAAACTGAAAAGAAAAAAAATTATGTTCTACTTGAAGAGGTGGAAAAGAAGCATCTATTTTTAAAGAGGCGTTCCTATGAAATGGGCCAAGAATAAACAAAATGTCTACCAAGATGAATAAAGAAAAAGCAGGAGAGAAACACAGTACACAAAATTAAAGACCCACACTCAAATAAACTGAAAAAAGACATTTCATCATTACTATAACCACCTCTATACACCACCACCAGCTGAGAAAGATAATACAATGAATGGCTTTTTAGAGCAACTGGCTCTACCATCAGTGGAACTTTTTAAGATGAAATATATCAGAAATTACAGAGGAAAAAATAAACAATATAAAAAAAAATAAAAAACCAATTGGTAGTGAGGAGTAACCCAAAGAATAGTACAAAATATTTAACAAAGAATTAATATCAGTACTTCACGCCACTTTCAACTGGACTCAAAAAGATAAGATGCCACCATCATGGTCAGAAGTGATAATCACAGTAATACCGAAACCAAAAAAGAATAAGGAAGACTGGCTTGTAGTTTGTGCCATCTCCATGTTAAATATAGACTATAAAATATATACGTCAATCATTTCGGAAAAAAATGAACACATTGATATCAGAAAAAGATGAAGACCAGACAGACTATATAAAAGGCCACCAAGGTCATGGTAACATTTGGAGAACTGTGCCAAACAGAAAACCTGAGCAGTAGTGAGCATTGATGCTTAAAAGGCATTTGATTGGGTAAATTGTCAATTTCAAAAACATAACATTGAAAAAATTTGGATTCAATGCAAAAATAAAGATATTAAGGGAAAGTTATGATTCCTGTACATATCCTATACAGTCAAGAGACGACTACAGGAAGGAAATTCAGGTGGATCCCTACAGGACGACAAAGAGCTTGACATTCAGAAATGACCATTTGATTTTGGTCAGCATGGAGACATGCGCGCCACTGAAGGTGCACAGATGTGACTTGAAGAGACGCAGCTTTGCCCGGAATGCTTTCATGCACACATACGGCTTTGGTACTAGCTGCTCTTTGGGAAAAAAAATATTTTGCTGGGTTAGCAGGCTGTGATTTGCAGAATGGCAAATCAAACAAACACTTTCCCTTGGTTTCCATGAAAAAATATTCATTTTTCCACCTACTCTAAAATTTTCTGCACTCACTTGCGATCTTGCATTTCTTTCGTGCTGCCATTTCTGGTGACCCTGAGCCAGTTTTTTCTTTCATTGCTTGCTTGACAGTGACTCCACCTAATGCTGAAGCTAAGAAGTGCAATACAGTTAAGCACAAATGTTGTGTGTGAACCATAGTCTGTTATATTTTTAGAACGGGCCAATTAAAAATGTTTGGCGGGCTGCAGTTGGTTCGCGAGCCATAGTTTGGACAACCCTGAATTAGAGAATAAAACTGGGATAAAATATGTGCATAGCATGTCATACAACCACCAGTCGGAGAATCCAGGAGTTTACCTGGAAAAACGTGGTCCGATATATATTCACGCCAAGATTTAAAAGCAAATAGATAAGGAAACACAGAAATGCTGGAGAGAGTGTGGGCTCCATAATGTTGGCCACACACGTATTCTGGAAGTAACAAAGACTAAACGTGTTCTGAGGAACAATTAGTGAACTGATGAAACAGATATTTGGGGATACAATTCCTGGAAAAGGTAAAATCCTGTATCTCTGCTATCATAAGGAAGGAGTCATAGATAAGAAAGATATATTATTGATTTAGAAAAAACACAATAATTGGAGAAAGGTGGAAGCACCCACAACTCACAGACAATACTTCAAGAAGGAGAACTGGAAGACAAATGGAGAAAGAACTGACCCAGGCACACGCTTCACTGCTTTTTTGTTTTTTGTTTTTGTTTGTTGTTATTTTTACATTTTTCATATGATTTTCTTCTTTAACAGACAGAAAAGAGGACAAAATATACATATGAGTTTGACTGATAAATGAGATTACAGTGTAAGGGGCAACTAAGTGATTTTATCAAGGGTGTCTTTAGAAAGAATGGATGATGAGACCACAGGGTTCATCAAATTCACAATAAGCAACATTAAAATCTAAATCATTTGTGTGGGTCATAAAGTCAGCAAAATTATTTAAAGGATGCTCTTATAATTCTGATGCTTTTTTAACCATCAATTCTAAATGAAAATGTAGTTGAAAATGTTGAAAATGTTGAGCCATATAAGACTTGTTAGGCTTTCCAGTACAGGTGGCTTCTTCTGGTGACTGTGAACATTCCCTAAATCAAATCAGTGGTCGTGGTCAAATCTTTCTTTAAACAAAAAATGGATGGATTCACTGCAGTAGACATATAGGACCTGCTGAAGCCAAAAATCAGTTCCTTTTTACAAACAGCATTGCCAGAAAAAACATTGAAGTACTGAAACAAATACTTGCATATAAATACTAGTTAGATATTTTTGTTTTAGCAAACAAAATTGCAATATTGGGTTGGGAAGAGGTAATGGTTTGAATTCAAATACACAAAACTGCCCGTCTTATAGAGCTTCTCTGACACAAAGCACTGAAGGCAAACTTGCACATCCTAGAGATTAGCGATGTGTTCCTGCTCTCAGCTAAACCTGTTACCTTCTGGTAAGCAATGGGAGCATGCCAGCAGATTGGCCTAAGAAGTGTAAAGAGCTTTTCATCACCTGGCATCTTCTAAAGGCCCACCTCTATTAGTATTCACCTTCAAATGACACTCAGCTGACACAAGATCTAAAAGCTTTCTGAGCTTCCTGCTTGGACCTAGCACCGACCGTGCTACGTCCAAAGTTATTCAAATGATATATAAACACCATATGTAGAGTCTCAGACATACTGAGATTCATATGATTTGTGGATGATGCCAATATCTTTTTTACAAGTGACTCTCATGCTCAGCGTCTTGGTGATGTCACTGGGACCCAGGCATACCCACTAAATGAGTTCCTAAGATACAAACACAAGCAGAGACCACCAAGTGACCTCTTGTTATTTTATTTTTTTAGAAACACTAAAAGCTAGAGACACTCACTCTCTTGTTCCATTGGCAGATTTTTTTATTCCAACCAAAACTATCTTGTATTAAGTGAAAAAATCTGCCAATGGAACAATTAAAAATTATCTGTCTAAAAACAAGCTCCTATAGCTTACTGAAATGTTACTCTGTAGCTGATTGTGTCTTATTTTAAGTGTGATGAGATTATTTTGACAAATAAGACAAATATACTTGGTTCAAGATTGCAAGATTGGTACACGATTTTGAGTTTTTGCAGTGTTCAGCTGCCACTAACCAGGTAGAGGTTTTCTCAAGAAGCTGGGACGCCACACTTGGTGACTGTAGGGAGGAAGCATAGCCTGACAAACAAGCATGTGGTAAATCACCAGCCCATTCAGATTTCTAATGGATTATCCCAACTTGGTAACACACAAGTTTTTTTTTTTTTGGTCCCCTGAGCTGTGATAACATACACAGTTGCATGGCATCATTCCTTCGTCCTGAGCTTCATAAACAGTGTTGGGTATGTATTACAGATTACTTGTTATTTTTGCAACACAAAGCAAGGTTGAAAGCAAGCCCAGAAACGTTAACATATAAAATAGAAACATGTAGATGCAATTCTGCAAAGAAGAGTTGGATAAAATTGCTACACAGTGATGTGAAAGATTCACTGCCAGTTATTGGAGACAGTTGACTGTAGTTGTTGCTGAAAGAAGTCAGTTATTAAGTTTAGAAGGCAATTATAATTTTTAAATAGGGCCAGGCAGGTTTGGATAGGTTTTTCTCCCTCAGTAAATGAAATCAACATTTAAAAACTTCAAATACTGAAATTTGTTTGATGATCTGAAACATGTAAGTGTGACAAATATGCAAAAGCCTAATAAATCACTTTTCACAGCACTGCACAAATGGAGGATGCAACGCTACAAACCTGACTGCTTTTCACTGAGTTTGCTACATGTTCAAGACAAAACTGTGGCTGCTGGGGTCTTTATACACTCAGTTTTAACAACACTCTGGGTTTGTGGGTAGCTTTGTGTTAGCATACTCTCTGTAGAGATGAATGTTTGTGTCCTGGTGGCAGTTGGCTGGTTTCTTGTATTCAGTGAAAATAATGTTCATATCTCCTCTCCTGAAAAGCTGTGGACTACGCCACCATTTTTCTCCTCCAGCACATCAGTGAAATCAGCTGATTGTAGCACACTTGAGAAAGCATGTTTATGTGTTTTGTTCCTTTTCAATTCACCCAGCGTGCAGATAACGGAACAACCTTTGTTATGCAAGTATCAACAAAACTGTAAGTGTATTGTAATTATAGTACTACATTGCATTCAACACTGTTTATAAATAATTGGCAAATTTTCTGGGAACAAACTGATCATATTGGGAGAGATGGCATTCATGTTACTGTTAACTCAAGTTTGTCTTGAGTTAAACCATTTTTCATAAGTGTAATGTACAGCAGCCTATGCCTATTGCACCAGAACTAAGTTCACCTAACACACCCCTGATTATAAGCTTAGTCAGAGACCAAGGAGGAGTGACAGAAAGGCTCTATTCTATTAAACAACCAAACTTATAAAGAATGTTAGAACTGATGTGAAAACCTTCCTCTTTACGTCTACATTG
This sequence comes from Oreochromis aureus, assembly GCF_013358895.1. Taxonomy (NCBI): domain Eukaryota; kingdom Metazoa; phylum Chordata; class Actinopteri; order Cichliformes; family Cichlidae; genus Oreochromis; species Oreochromis aureus. The sequence goes on along the minus strand of NC_052962.1, from coordinate 2,513,153 downwards.
TCACTGAAAAATACAGACTATTTATCTGACTCTGAGTTCACTTGAGATTAAGTTGATATAGTGGGTGATTTTTAAGGATGTTCTCACATCTGCAGTTTTTAGTCCGTTTAAATTGAACTCTGGGTCATTTTCCTCCTTGTTGCAGGTACGAACAGGGTAAACGCACTGGGGTGTGACCCGAGACCCTTTGGAGGACATGGTCGAGGTACGGTTCAAAATGAACTCCAGTGGTTTGTTTATGATGTGAATATGATCCGACTGTGATCCCACCAACTACCAGGTGTACGTTACAAGTTTGAGCTAAAAATGTCCTTCCACAACATCTGCTTTATATTCTCAATGCAGCAAGGTACTATAGATGTGCAAAGGTCTACACGGGCTAGCAACTGGCTGTGAAATGAACATAAATGACCTTCGTCCTGTATTTACTTTAGCTGCTCTCACCCCAGATACATCTGAGCAATGAGCAGATAACACATTAGCTGGAGAGGAAATGTTTCCATATTTAGAAACCCTTTGTCTTTCCTGGAAAAATGTCTCTGACTTTAAGAAAAAGGCCTTTAAAGCTGGAACATTTCCCTATTTGTTAATGAAAGAGGAAAACAGGAACGACCTCAGGTTTCTTTTCAGCACTGCACAAAGGCATAAACTACAAAGTTGTGTTGTGTGGTCCTGTTCCTGATTTCCTTTTTTCTTGAATGTTTGTCACACTTAAATGATTCACATCAACAAACAAATGTTAATATTAAACAACGATAACATGAGAAAACACAACATGCAGTTTCTAAATGAAAGTGTTTATTATTAAGGGGAAAAACCTAACACTGGACCCACTCTTCTTTGCAGAATTGCTATAATTTAGACACACTGGAGGGTTTTTGAGCATGAACCACCTTTTCAAGGTGATGCCACAGCATGCCAGTCAGATTCAGACTAGGCCACTCCAGTCTTCAGTTTGATTTCTTAAGCCATTCAGAGGTAGACTGCTGTGTTTTGGATCATCATCCAAAAACCCAAGTGTGCTTCAGCTTGAGGTCACTTAGTGATAGACCGACATCCTTCAGAATTCATGGTTCCGTTTACCACAGCAAGTCCTCTAAGGTCCTGTGACAGCAAAATAGCCCCAGACCGTCACATCACCGTTATGTACCGTTGGTATGATGTTCCTTTTCTAAAATGCTGTGTTAGTTTTATGTCAGAAGTAATAGGTCTCAAGCTTTGCAAAAAGTTCAGCTTTAGTCTACAGACTATTTTCCCGAAAGTCAAGTCAAGATGTTTTTGGAAATTTGAGACAAGCCTTTGTGTTCTTTTTGATCTGCAGTAGTTTTCTCCTTCTTTAATGTTGTTCTAGGTTATTTTGTGACCACCTGAGTCTGCGATGTGCTCGTGGAACTGTGGTGAAGCTTCCTAGGAGTGACCAACCTACCAAAATTACTCCAAGTTTTCTCTATTTGTGTATAATGGCTCTCACTGTGGTTCGCTGCAGTCCCAAAGCCTTAGGATGGCTTTGTAACCCTTTCCAATGACTTTGTTTTCAGGTGTTTCTGTAGATTGTGGCATGAGGTGTTGCTTTTTGAGATCTGCTCCCGTTTGTCAGACAGGTTCTATTTAAGTGATTTCCTGATTTAATAAGCCTTCCAGTGATCAGGCCTAAGTGTGATTAGTGAAACTGAAGTCAGTTTTTTGAAAACTGTGGCTAATCACAGTTAATTCATGACTTAACAAGAAGGGCAATGACTTTTCCACACAGGACCAGGTAGGTTTGGATTGCATTTCTCCCTTAATCAATTTAAAAACTCATTTTGTATTTACTCTGGTTATCTTTGTCTAACATTAAAAATTTTTTGATGATCTGAAACATGTGTGACAAATATGCAAAACACTAGGAAACCAAGAAGGCAAACTGTTTTTCAAACTACTGTAAACTATGTCCAATTATTGGATGCATAAGTGACAGGTAGGAGAAAGAGGATAAAGTGCTCCTGGATTATTTCGTGGTGTGTTCTGTGAGAAACTGTCTGCTTCAGGATGTGACGGTGAAGATCAGACAGATTGAGATCAACATCTGAAGGAACAGGACAGCTACACACCAGTCTGTAATTCAATTCAATTCAATTCAATTCAATTCAATTTTATTTATATAGCGCCAAATCACAACAAAAGTCGCCTCAAGGCGCTTTATATGGAAGGGAAAAACTCAATGCATCATGGGAATCCCCGGCAGCCTACGTCTATTGCAGCATAACTAAGGGAGGATTCAGGGTCACCTGGTCCAGCCCTAACTATATGCTTTAGCAAAAAGGAAAGTTTGAAGCCTAATCTTGAAAGTAGAGATAGTGTCTGTCTCCCGAATCCAAACTGGAAGCTGGTTCCACAGAAGAGGGGCCTGAAAACTGAAGGCTCTGCCTCCCATTCTACTTTTAAATACTCTAGGAACAAGAGTATTGTATCTGGGATACAATGTTGGTGGAGGAGTATATATACCTGAGCATCCACACTGAAATCAGACTGAGCTGGAAGACCAATACAGAGACTGTATATAACAAAGTAGGCTATATTTCCTCACGAAACTGAAATCTTTAAACGGGACAGTTTTAAAAAATAATATTAATGATGATGATGCCAGTACTGGTACCCTGACATTCAAAATATTTTTATTACATCATCCTTAGTTATGATTAATTATGTCATCTTTTAACTGCTTAATGAAACTGGCCAGTGTAAATAGCTGAATGAAGCACTTGACCTAGAGAAACACTTGATCCAGCGAAGCAGCTTCAGCTTCAACTCCTGCCTCATTTTTAATGTTTATACTTTCAAGACCCCTCTCAGCTTGTAGGTTAAAGGTCACCTTGAGAGAGGGTGAGGGCTGAGGTTGGGGGATTGATTTTGTGGGGGTGAAGCAGAACAATAAGCAAGCCATGTGACTGGAGGTGAAGCCTCTTCTCTCTTTTGTGTGCCACATAGAGATGAGCATCTGCAGCAGAGAGCCTGAACAGAGCTGCATGCTGCATGCGAACAATGCCACAACACAGTGTTATTCTCTCTGTGTGTGATCTATACAGCATTAAATAACCTTCATTCATTGCTTCTTTCTGAAGCTGACTGAGTCTGGACAAGATGACCTGCCCCATCAAATTCCATCCTTCATTGCTCTGATTTGTACAGCTCTACAGAAACCTTTGTTGTTCCACGGTGGACCAAGCAGCACCCAACTGCATCACTTACACTGGCAGTTGTGTTTATGGCTCAAAGGTTGCTTTAAACAGATGAGTAAGTGCAGTGTGGACATATAAAGCACCAGTAACCGGTTTTCAGGACTGCCAGGAGCTGCTGCAGTGTCTGAAAATTTATCAAAACTGTTAAACATAGATGCTGTATACAGACCTCTATGTTTGTCTTCATTTATAAGACTTAACTATGTGAAAGGCCGAACTTAAATTTGTTGTTTTAGGTTTCTTATTGTTTCCAAAGGTAACAGAAAGGTTTAGCGATATAGTTATATAATTGCCCCCCAAAAAGAAAAGAAACTGAATATCTGAAATTTGTTTTGAAGTTATCTGTGCCATGTAATAACTTCAAAAACAGTGTCAGATGTTTTTCTTGTTCAAAATTACAAAAGATGACACTAAGTGGTCATGAATGAAAGTCTTTAGCTGTGTGACTGACTGGAGAGGAAACAGGGAGATAACATTTAAAGAGGAAGACCAGCTGATCCCAAACCTTCTGTTTGTGGCTTCTGTACTGCAGACCCGCTCAGACACAAATCTAGTCATCTGCCAAAAGACATCACACTGTGCCAAATTACACATTGTCACCAAATTCCATACATATGGGTGTAATGTGGAGGCTCATGACTCATCTGTTGGTTTCATGGTCCATTTTTGGTCTGGTTAAAAATGGCCTGCAGGGAATGATTTAACAGATTCTTTATTAATATTTCCATGTTCACTTCTGAACATATTGCTGCAGTCACCGGAGAACCCATGTCTTTCACATTAGTACTGTCGCAAATTTCAGCCACCCATCTGCACCATGGACAAAAATAGTGGGCTGCACCTCTTCATTTTTCAGTTCAGACTTAAGGCAGACTGCATGGTTAGGTGAAGTCTGTCAAAAACAGACTGTGCTAATGAATGTTAGCTTGTAAAAAAAAAAAAAATCATGCATTAGACGTGTGTGTTACTTAATTACTCCCAGGAGAAAGCAATATAAAGTAATATAAAATAATATAAAATAGTACCCATCCATTGTAAAATAATATTGATATCCATGCTATAGACTGTAACAATATCCTCCTCCTCTGGCACACATTGAAATCAGCTGATTGTGGCACAAGTGGAATCGATTCCTTTCCCTATAAGTGACCAGGACATTTGTTCATACACAATTTGACACTCAAAATAACTCTTTTCCTGAGATCTCAGCCGGTGGCTTTGTGTATTGTGTTGAGCATGTGGGAAAGAATCAGCAATGCCAAGAGTACTCATGAACGCTTCCAGCATCCCTGCATGGACAGTTTTGATACCTCCTAATCTGACAACATGGAATAAATGAAAAAATAATAAAATGATGAAGTGAGAATTTATTATTATCATACAGAAACCCGATTAGACAGTAACACCCCAGCATGCACAAAAACATTGACTGTTTTTTTTCTACACTGCTGCCATTGTTCTGTCAGGGTGACAAGAGCTGCACCCAAGTGCCAAGCACAGACACACTTAGGCCAAGAAGAGAGACGCCACACAAACATGTCTATACCGTATCTAGGTTAACTTTGTCTGGCCAATCTGCTCTGGTTTCTCTGCCCTTAATCTCATCCGCTGCTTTAACACAGTGGGAGGTACAGCACATAATACAAAAGGATTTCCATTCCTTTGCACATGGTGTGAACAATGAAGCTTGTAAACAGCAGCTATGGAAGGAATAAATAAATGATCTTTGATGAGAACGTATAGTGAGTGTGACCTATTTGTGTGTTATCTTATTGTGTTTTTATACTGGAGTAAACCGCTGGCAGAAGATTGGGAGAAAAAGGAAATGAATTTCTTTAGAGTGCATTTACTGCCAGATAATACAAACAAAGTCTCGGTTTTAAGGAAAGATTTTTTTTAAGTGCACACAGTCACACAGTCTAGTCTAGTGTTATCTTGTGAAGTCAGACCTGATTAAAATTATTTTACATCCTATATTGTGTTAAACCACTGATAATGTACACAACAAAATGAGTATTCTACATTAATATAAATAGAGGCCAGTCTGAGAACAAAATTACCTGAGCAATTCAGGAGCAATAAAGGAAGGGTTTCCATTAAAGAGACGATGATTTTGATGTATAAATCCAACTAATCAGAAAGTAAAATGAGGGTAATCGTTAAATGAAAGTAGTCCAAGTGTCAAATAAAACCAGCTCTAAAAGAAAAACCATTAAGCAATACTGGTGTTTCACTTCTACTAAGGAGGAAGCTAACCAAACAAAAGCAAAAACAGGTGAAAGTGCATATACCATCAACCTGCTACCATCATTTTCTACATAAAAATGAAAAGAAACTTTACAGCAATAGATGTTACACAGATGCTGGTATAAAGAAAAAAAGAATCATTTATTGTGAATGTTTTGCCTGGTGTCCCGAATACACATCTGGGCATCAGACTGGTTCCAAAATCTTAACCAATTAGGAGATGCAAACATTGTAGAAAATGTTTTTTTAAGATTCTTTTGGAAATATTTTTATTTCACTTGGACTTTAAAACCCCAAGGATGATTACTATGCTGCACATGCTATTCTTTATAAACAAATGATTGCAGATCATATTTTAGACTTCATCAAAAGCCATAATTGATCTCATGCAGGATGAGCTTTATTGCCAGGGTTATGCTCATTGATCAGTCCCTGGTGGTACAGCGGTTGCAGAATCCCAGTGAAACCAGGACATTGATCCAGAGAAAGAGAGATTAGACAGTAGAGAAAGAGAACATTCATCTCCAGCTGCCCCTAAAGGGCACATTTGTCTCAATGGGTCAACACGGTTCCACCCCCAATTCCTGCTTTCATCACTCCTCCTCTATCCTCCTCCCCTCTTTCTCCCTTGTGTCCTTCTGACCATGTGCTGCTCTCACAGAGTGAATGAACCTTGGATGGTGAGAGGCAACACCCTAAACAGCAGCAGTGAGGATCCTTGTATTGTGTTTAGACTGTAAAGCTGCTGTACTCACAAGTCATCAGCAGATACCAAAAACACCTGCATCAGTAGTCAATTACTATTTGTATTTGTGTCGCTTCCTTTGCAGCTAGCTTCTATTTTCCCCACTCAGAAACATAGTAACATATGCAGCTTTGGTACACACACAATTTCTTATCAATTGCACACATCTCAAAACGTGATAAATGAGTCCAATAGTAGCATAAGGCAATCAAAGTGTTCCAGCTGTCTCTGTCTGGGGGAGGCTCTGCCAAAAAGACAGGAGCACAATGCACATCTCCACCCCCCAAACGGGGGCAAAAGACCCATTCACTTCAGGGACTGCAGCAAATATGTTATCAAACTCTAGTGTAGCAAGATGGCTCCAGTGCATTAACCACAAAAAGACCATGAGAAAATAAACTTTTGGTTTGAAAAAAATATTAATTTATAAGATATATTGATCCAATCACAAAAAGTGAAAGAAACAAAAAAAGCATGTTCACCCTTTTCATTTTCCCTTATGTATTGTGTTACGTACACAAACATTTGCATATGAATATTTCATCAAGAGTGCAAGGTTAGAACATCCATCCAGTCACTCAGTGTCTCAGGGACCAGGACTGAAGGAGCAGAGAGGATGGACTGTACCTGTTCGCCAGATGTACATGGGTCTAGTTTCCACTGCAGTTTGTGCATCCAGTTCCCACATGGATAAAAACAGCAGCACTAACGTCCAGAGAGAGAGGAGTGGGGCTCCTTTCAAGACCTCTTGGATCCTTATACCTCTGCCGGCCATCCCCATGGCCACTGCACGGCAAATACTGCTGTTCCAAATGCAATCGAGAGGAAAATGTGAGCCTGGCCACAAGGTAGAGAGCGGGACTCAAGTGAATTTTCTGCTTTGTCCACGCCACCGCATCCAAGAAGTAATCCTGAGCAAGCAAGGGTGAGGTTTCCTCACGCTCTCCTCTCCCTCTGTGTTTCTCTTATTCCCCTGGCTACTTAATGAGTGCGAATGAGCTCTTGCGGTAATAAAACAGGGAACAATAGATCCCTAAGCCCAGCCTGCTCCTGCTGCTGTATGCCGGGTAATGCAGCGCCTCCCTTTCTCTCAGCTCTTTCTCTGCCTGTCTCATTCTCTCTTACACACACAAGCAGTTTATGCACACATTTACACACACATCCTGTCCACCCGCCCTGCTCACTCATCGCTCATGCTGTTTTACAAAGACCCGAGAGAAGTTCTAGGTAGCTGAATCAGGAATGTGGAGATGTGTTTGTTGGTGAAATAAACAAGTAAGCAGCAGCAGTTTTCCTATTAAAGCATTATTCTATTTTAACTTTTTATTACAATAAAAATTACCATGGATGGATGGATGTGTCAAAAGAAGGGTATGCAGATAATATTGTTATATACACCAATCAGCCAAAATATTCAAACCACCTGTCCAGTTTTGGTCAAAATCCCCACTAACTGGCAAACCAGCTCATAACTCTTGAAGCATTGCAGATTTCTGGGTGGGCTTGTTCTGGCACATCTAGTGGATTGGCATCTGGGAAAATCTGAATGGCAAGTCAGTGTCTTGAGCAATTCCAGTGCTGAGGTGCAGGATAGGGATATATAAGCTCCAGGATGGCTGATCGTCATAATCATCAGAGTACTTTTTATGACTTCTATTCAGCTTTAATAACTGACAAGCAGCTTCTGCAGTGAGGTGGATTTTGTTTGCACAGTTGCCTTGCTCTGTTTGGAGGATCAACATTTCCATGGACGTTCTTCAACAGAAACCAAAAGTATCATGACTGAGGTCATTTCAGACTGAAACTCGAGGTGTAATGTTGACTGACAACTTGATGGTTAGTATTTAATCTGCTTATTTTCTTGAGTTGATACTAAAAACTAAAAAGAATGAGGAACAATCTGTAATTTCAGTGCTTGCATCCCTGATTGTCTACTTTTTGATTAAATAAAGCAAATATTAATAATGAACATCTGCAAGAGTGTACATTATTGCACCAGCCTGTTTTACAGTTAAATAGCTGTTGAAAGAAAGGTTAAGGACACATGCGCACATTTTAAAAAACTAAACTAAAGGAAAAAAGGGCCCACCCTCCTGTAGGCCCACCACCAACAGGAGGAACTTTAGAGATTGGGGGCAGTGTTTGCATGGAATGTCACCTCTCTGGTAGGGAAAGAGCCAGAGCTAGTGCGTGAGCTTGAGAGGTACCAACTGTATAAGGTCAGGCTCATCTCACAGTCTCCTGGAGAGGGGCTGGTCCCAGTCTGGAGTTGCCCTTGGTGAGAGATGGTGGGCTGCGGTGAGTATTTTGGTATCCCCTCGGCTTGCTCCCTGTATGTTGAAGTTTCACTTGGTGGATGAAAGGATTTGCTCCCCCCCCACCTTCGGGAGGGAGAATGGGTCCTGACTGTTGCCTGCGCTTATGTTTTTGAATGACAGTTCAGAGTACCAGGTCATGAGCTCTGGGTAATGACCAAAAGAAGACTGGAGCAGATACAAGCGCTGGAAATGAGCTTTCTCTGAAGGGTAGGTGGTTTCTCTCTTGGAGATAGGGTGAGGAGCTCAGCCATCCAGGAGGGGCTCAGAGTAGAGCTGCTACTGCTCCACATCGAAAGGAGCCACTTGAGGTGATTCCAACATCTGACAAGGATGCCGCCTGGGTGAGGTGTTTCAGGTATCCCCCACTTAGAAAAAGGAAAAGCAGAAACTGTGGGTAAAGGAAATGATAAGAGAAAACACATGGACACAAGATGATGCTGGAAAGGGATCGGGTGTATGAAGACTAGGCTGCTGCTGGCCAGTCCATTTGAGAAAAGGCTGAAAGCCTTGTGAAGCTGCTGAATCCGCACCTATCTGCCTATTTACTTAGTGAAGAGCTTTTGAAATTTCATCATGGAACAGTACAGACAGAAATAGCAACTGTATTGTGACATAATTGTCACGTATTATGAGAATGGATGCAATACCAATTTTCACCCCATAAGAAGCATGCCATGAGACTGAACTTATTTCTGCATAATACAGGAAGGAGCAGAAACTTTGGAGCTCTACCATCTCCAAACTGTTACCCCTGATAATACCCCCAAATCTACTGATATGGACTTGGTAATGTGTTAGGGACAAAAATAATCCACATTGTTTGATGGAAATGAAAATTATAAACCTGCAGAGGCCTGAATTTAAAGACCCCCCACCCCCGTCACCCACAAGAAAAGATTTTTTAAAAATTTTATGTGTTTTTTCCTCTTTTCTTTTTACTCTGTATGTCATTGAATCACTGCAAGAACTCTTGTTGTTGTGTCCTGTAATTTTCCAAGTAATGTGTCCATTACTTTGTAAGTGATTGGGAAAGACAGCAGCTCATCCACAAAGTGATAAATCACATAAAATTAGAGCAGGGTCATTGGTGGCCAGGGTGTATCGTATGCAGAGGTCACCAATTTTCTGCAGAGTCGGTCGCTGCAAACTTTAAAATTCATGTGACCTTTAGACTAGCTCAAGAAAAGAGTGTATGTAGAGAGCTTGATAGAGTGGGTTTCCTTGGCCAAGCAGCATCTAAGCCTTACATCACCAAGTGCAATGCAAAGCATCAGATACAGTGGTGTAAAGCACGCCGCCACTGGACTGTACAGCAATGGAGGCATGTTCTCTGCAGTGACGAATCAGGCTTCTCTGTCTGGCATTCAGATGGTTGACCCTGGAGAGCCAGCCTAGGCCTTTGTACTGAGGTTTCCTGTTCCAAAATGACTACACAACAGTGCACAAAGCAAAGTCCATAAAGACATGGATGAGCAAGTTTGGTGTAGAAGAACTTGCTGGCCTCCACAGAGCCCTGACCTTAACCTAATAGAACATCTTTGGAATGAAATAGAGTAGAGACTGTGAGCCAGGGCTTCTCATCAAATATCAATGTCTGACCTGACAAATTCACTTCTGTGGAAACCCTTCCCAGAAGACTTGAAGCTGTTATATCTGCAAAGGGTGGGCTGACATCATATTAAACCCTGTCGATAAAAATGGGATGTCATTCAAGGTCATGTTCAAGGTCATGCATGTGAGGGCGTCAAGGCATCACACTGAAGGCATCAAAACTATGAATGAACACATATGGAATTATGTAGTAAATAAAAAAAGTGTGAAATAATTCAAAGCATGTTTTATATTTTAGATTCTTCAAAGTAGCCCCCCTTTGCTTTGATTACTGCTTTGCACACTCTCGGCATTCTCTCAATGAGCTTCATGAGGTCGTCACCTGAAATGGTTTTCAACAGTCTTGAAGGAGTTCCCACAGAGGCTGTAGCACTTGTTGGTCCTTTTGCCTTCACTCTGTGGTCCATCTCATCCCAAACCATGTGATCACTCTCCTTCTTGGTCAAATAGCCCTTACACAGCCTGGAGGTTGTGTTTGGGGTCGTTGTCCTGTTGAAAAATCTGTCGGGATGGCATGTGGCTGCAGGATGCTGTGGTAGCCATGCTGGTTCAGTGTACATTCAGTTTTGAATAAATCCCCAACAGTGTCACCACCAAAGCCCCCCACACCATCACACCTTCTCCTCATGCTTCACGATGGAAACCAGGCATGCAGAGACCATCAGTTCACAACTTCTGCGTTGCACAAAGACGCACTAGAACTCTGTGTGGCATCTATCTGGGCTCTAATCTGAGCTGCTGTTAACTTGTGATTTCTGAGGCTGGTGACTCAGATGAATGTATCCTCAGCAGCAGAGGGGACTCTTGGTCTTGCTTTCCTGGGGCGTCCTCATGTGAGACAGTTCCATCGTATTGTTTGATGGTTTTTGCGACTGCACTCGGGGACATACTCAAGGTTTTAGCAGTTTTCCAGACTGGCTGACCTTCAGTTTTTAAAGCAATGATGGACTGTTGTTTCTCTTTACTGAGCTGATTGGTTCTTGCCATAATATGAATTCTAACAGTTGTCAAGCACGGCTGTCAGCTGTGTACCAACCTGACTGCTGCACAACATGACTGATGGTCCCAACCCCATTAAAAAGGCAAGAAACTCCACAAACCAACCCTGACAGGCACACCTGGGAGGTGAAACGCTTTCAGGTGACTACATCATGAAGCTCATTGAGAGAAGGCCAAGGGTCTGCAGCACTAACTACAAAGGGCGGCTACTTTGAGGAATCTACAATATAAAACATATTTAGAGTTATTTATAAATTTTTTCTTTGCTACATAATTCCATATATCTTACTTCATATATGTGATGTCTTCAGTTTATATCTACAATGTACAAAGCAGTAAAAATAAAGAAAAACCATTAAATGAGAGGGTGTGTCTAGGGATGGGTATTGATAAGATTTTAACGATTCCGATTCCATTTTCGATTCTGTTTAACGATTCGATTCTTTATCGATTCTCTTATCGATTCTTATTTTTAAAAACGAGAACACTAAGGTCGATTAGCTTAGAATTTTGTTTTATATCTCCTCTTTGAACAAGATAGAAATTTAGGAGTAACATGGCCTTACAAACCCAACAGTGAGATCTTAAGAGATCCACAGCCTACGGCTCTTCAATGGGGTGTCACAGGGTCCCCAGGGAAAATTGTAAATGTAAAATAATAAAATAAATATTCTTCTGTAGCAATAACAAAGTATAACATAAATTATTCTGTAGCAATTACACAAGAATATCCAGTAATGTCCCTGCCTACAATTAAACACATTCACTTACCATCTGCTGTGGCAAATGGCTGCAAGGCTTTTACCACAAACTAGTCACTGCTCGGTGACATTAGGGCCTGAAAAGAGACGCTACCGGTGGACTGCAGCGACAACTGCCAGCGAGCGCCAGCCAGACTCTGTCTGTCTGTCTCATCACGGTCACCTAAATGCACAGTAATGGCAGGTTTTGTAATAAAGCAGATCGCCCTAACATAATATGCACTGTTAGTTGATTATTTACCTGCCGCATTAACGGGAGAGGACGTGCAAACCGCTGCTGCTGGGTTGAGATTCACGAGTCCGGAGTGGAATTAAAAACACGACATTCATTTAAGGTCATCGCGTGTTTTGTGAGCAAATGCTTTTGCATATTCGTAGTGTTTCCTCCCTTAAATGAAATATCTACTTTGCAAGTATTGCAAGTTGCCCTGTTGTCATCCGTTCTGGTAAATTATAACCAAACTTTTGAGCGTTTGAGCCGCTTAGGTGCCGTGTTTCCTGCCAGGTACGCTCCGACGCGCCGCAATGTGGTGACGTCATTCGGGGCGACTGGAATCGATAAGGGAATCGTTTGCAAAAATGGCAAACAATTCCAAGGAATTGAAACAGTGGGAACCGGTTCTCAACAAGAACCGGTTTTCGATACCCATCCCTAGGTGTGTCCAAACCTTTGACTGGTAGTATGTCTTGAAAAGTATATAAACCTAAGGTTTCATCATATATGAAACTTACGGTGTGTTCACACCGAACGCGATAGGCGCGAGCGAAAATGCCCCAAACGCCCCTAATTTGACGCGTGCACATTTGCACCTCAACGCGTGTCCAAGAAAAATCCATCGCGCGTCAAAATTGTATATTTTGACGCGCGTGAACCGGAAATGTGGGAGGGATGTGGGAGGAAGTTGTGCCAGACAGTATCTTTGCTAGATGGCAGCTGTCGAGCTAGCGTTTGAAGAGAGAGTCTCCCTCCTCTATTTACTGTGGAGAGCAGAGCAGCGGCGTTAAGGACGTCCTCGCCGTACCTGGGTCCATCAGGTCCTCCAGAGGCGTGAGCAGTTTGGTGAGTTTCACCACTTGCTCGAGGAGCAGCGCCTGGATGACGGCCGATTTCAGCGATATCACCGTCTTTCACTCGCCCAGTTTGAGGACCTGCTGTCCCGCGTCGGTCCCAGAATCGCCCGCCTAGACACCAACTACAGGCGCTCAATCCCACCTGCAGAGCGAGCGCCTGTCCATCTGCCTGAGGTTAGTAAAAGTGTTTAATATGGTAGTCCTTTATTGATACCTGTGCTAATATATGCTAAACTATCGTTTATACACTGCTAACATGGCTGTGGTATGCTAACAGTGAATGCCGTCGGTGTTTACTGATAGCAAACTGTGGTATGGAGACGACTGTTTATAATATTTCTAGTGATACTCGACAGTTCTCATCAAGTCCTGATTTAATTCAATTTATGCTGTTATCAGTGTTAGCAATGATAGCATGGCTGTGGTGTCTATCAATGTATGCTCTCAGTGTTTGCTGATATCAAACTGTGGTATGAGGACCACTGTGGGTAATCTTTGTAGTGATACTCACTCCTTTTTTAAATTTAGACCTGGTTTAATTCTGGTATAGTTGAATATTTGTATATAATCCTTGCAGCTGTCAGACTCTATAACAGGGGTCAGCAGCCTTTCTTTAAACTGAGAGCTAGATGAAATTGTGAACAGTTTGGTTCATCTTTAGTTATATGGTTCTATCTAGCATATTCTATCTTGATAAGCTGTCTTATCACAGGTTAATTTTTCAAAAATATTAACAATGATTTAAGCAAGGAAAGGGCTACATGTCAACATACAACTCTTTATTTCTATTAATGTCTTACTTCATTCCTACCTGATTGACATGTCTAGGAATTATGAGTGATTGGTACACTGTAGGGGTAAAAGTTGCTACCAATCAAATTATGATATGGTAAAGTTAAAACAAAACACAACTGACTGTTTTATATTATATCTAATATATGTTATGTAATTATCCTTATAATTACAAAATGTTTTATGTAAGATTTATGTTTTGTAATTTAAATCTGACATCACAAAAGTATTTTGGAATTTGAATAATGTATTTTGTAACTGCAGTACACATAATACTAATTTTGAACACTTTTGTCCAGGTCCCTTGCCACCGGGGACTCCTTCAGGACCATCGCGTTCAGTTTCAGAGTCGGTGTGTCCACAGTGTGCCAGATCACCCCCCAGGTAGCGACGGCCATCTGGGACTGTCTAGTGGACGACTTCATGGCTGTGCCTTCACCTGGAGACTGGCGGTCCATCACAGAGGGATTCCAGGAGTGCTGGAACTTTCCTCTCTGCTGTGGAGCTCTGGATGGGAAACACGTCCAGACAAAGGCACCCCATATATCACATAGGAGACACACACATTGATATACACGAAATATTTATTCCATTTCTTTTTTGTGGTGCCCAAATTTATGCACCTGCTTGATTTTGTTTAAACAATTATTGCACACTTTTGTAAATCCAGTAAACTTCTTTTCACTTCTCAAATATCACTGTGTGTGTCTCCTGTATGATATATTTAACTGACATTTTTATTGTAACAACCAACGATTTATACAGGAAAATAATGGCTATTAACAAGGTTGCCCAAACTTTTGCATCCCACTGTATTAGTATATTCTGTCATTAGTATAATATGAAATAAATTCTACATGTGTCAAGTCGTGTGCCAACATTTGCTGTGTAGTAGAACTGAGACATTAGTCATTATAAAAATTTATTTGAAATAACATTAAAATTCTCAAACAGAAAAACATTAAACATAAATATATAAAATATAAGTATTAACAGAGAGACAGGAATAAAAGGACCCAGCTGCTCTCCAGAGCAGGAACAAGGCTGAGGAGGAAATGCTCCATTGGAGACTGGCGTGGCCTCTTCAGGGACACCAGGATGGCCAGCTCCACCGCCGATGGACCGTCCTGGGACCAGTCCCTCATCTGCCTCGGAGCTGTCCTCCTCTCTGGGCCTGTAAAACAGCACAAAACACAAAGAAATGAGAAGGCTGCTACTAGATTTTAATTTCAACATTGAAAAAAACAACAACAAAAACAGGATATAATCAGATTAGTTGTAGATATTTAGTAAAGGTGATCACAAGGGAATCCCACCGAGTAAAAAGCTATCAGTGCTGCTGTACATCTGATGCTACAATTGCATACCTGTGGGTGCAGCAGCAGGAGCTCAGGGACTGGGGAGCAAGGAGAAGCAACAGGGGATGCTCTGCTGCAGAATCAGTTGGTTCTGTCAAGACAATATTAAATGTTAACAGGTTGAATACAATAATCATAGAGAAAGTATATACAGTGGTCCCTCATTTATTGCAGCAGGGGTTGTCAGAATAACTAGCCCCTCGCCACGCACTTTATACACTTTTTTCCCCACACACATGAACATTAGTCACAGTTCTCACAAGTTGATTCTCAAAGTGCAAACCTTTGTAGATTGCAAAACGTAAAAGTATTATGCCGTGTTTTGTCTTCATCTGCCTGCCACTTTCGTGCGCCTTTTTCCCTCGCGGTGCAGGTGTCTATTTCCGAATGAGGGTCATAGTTATGGGTGTTTTTGTGCTGTTTTATCTATTGGACGTGATGGTTATAAAAACAAAACATGATAAATTTGACAAGCGCAGGAGACACAGCACGGAGGAGATTTGTCAATCAGGCTGCAGAATGCAATGCTGTACTGTGCAAAAAAAAAAGAAAAAGAAATCAGCGAAAAAGCGAGGCAGTAACGGATGAGCACTGTGTGCTGTTTATTAATAAACAAAATATATTCCTATATGACAACATGCATAAAAGCAGAACGGTATTTGTACATCAGTGGGAAAATAGCGGTGGCTTGCTAGCTTTTGTGCGGCTTCCTCGGGTCAGTGAAAAATGTAAAAAGAGAAATGAATGAACTTACCAGGTTGCCCGATCTCTTCACATATCTTCCTCCAAGCTCGGTCCTTTATATTCCTGTCTCGGTACAGAAAGCAGCTGGTGTCGTACAGCTCCGGGTTGTTTGCTACGGCGTTGATTAGCCTTCCCTCCATTAAAGAATGAAGGGCTTTGGCTGGATCTGCCCCTTTGACCTAGGTCACAGCCACGTCACCAGGCTCCTGATTGGTTGTCGCGGCGCGATTTGACGCTGGAGTTCAGATTTTCCAACTCGAGCGGTAGAGGCGAAACACTCGTATGCACAAAATGCAACACAAAAATTCACGCTCGTGGTTTTTTTCGCGAGTCAAACGCGCCCCACGCGCTACACTGACGCGCGTTTCAGGCGTTTTGGCGTTTTCGCGACGCAAATCTGCCTCCGAATTTTCGCTGGACGCGCAATCGCGTGTCATCGCGCTCTTTCCATTGACTTTACATGTAAACCTGACGCTCTGGCCGCCTCTATCGCGTTCGGTGTGAACACACCGTTAGAACCATAACATTGTCTTGTGCAAATTAGAGGTTTAATAGAAAATGTTCTAAATATTCAATCAGTGACTCAGGTCACAACAATGAAACATATGCACATATTTAACAAAATTATTTTCAGAGTTAAAATTAGAGCACCATTTGGACACTGCAGCATTTTGTTCTGGTTGCATTAGACTAATGATATTTTGGCTTTTTGTGGGACAAATTATCATATTTGCTTAATCCAGCATGAAAAATAAATGGCATGTTAAAAGGATTCCACATGCGTCATTTTGTAACATATATGTATAAGTATATGAATTTAATCATATCTGGACTATAATGTGTTTTTATGCAAATTAGAGATGGCTGAGCAGGAAACGTTCTAAAAAATTGTCTGATTTAAGCTGAAAGGACTCTGCTGTATGCACAATGACACAACTACAAAGAATGTTTTAGCCTTGTTTGATTCCAGGACTGATGAAGTAATTTGTACAAATGATTGATTACCTACCTTGTATGATAATTTAAGTTAAACACCTCAGCAAACTGTTTCTAGTTTTCACAATGCCTGCTTAATAACAGTTAAGCAGGCATTGTGTGTGCTCCTCTATCACAGTCTGGTATGGTGCAGCCACTAAACAGGACAGGTGCAGACTGCAGCGGACTGTACAGGCAGCAGAAAGGATCATCGGCGTCCCCCTGCCCTCCATCCAGGACCTGTACCTCTCAAGAACCAGGAAACGGGCAGGGAAAATCATCACAGACCCCTCACACCCTGGACACAGACCTTTTGATCTGCTGCCCTCTGGCAGACGATATAGAAGCCTGCAGACCAGGACCACCCGACACAGGAACAGTTTCTTTCCCCTCGCCATCTCCCTTCTAAACATTCAAACTGTCACATTGCTCCCACTGCCAGACTGCACCTGCACCTTATGTACATTCTGTAGTATTCATTTCATCTTTCATTTCTGTCATCCTGTATTTTATGTATATAAGATTCAGATTGGTTATTTATGGTTGGTTTACACAGCTTTGTGTATGTTTGTGTACATGTATATATCCACACGTGTGTGTGTGTGTGTGTGTGTGTGTCTGTGTGTGTGTGTCTGTGTGTGTGTGTGTGTGTGTGTGTGTGTGTGTGTGTGTGTGTGTGTGTTGTGTTGCTTACATTGTTGAGATTTACATTGCTGTGCTTGGGAGTCACCATCTACCGGAACCAAATTCCTTGTATGTGTCTGCGCATATACATGGCCAATAAACGTGATTCTGATTCTGATTCTGAAGTTTACATACAAGCTCATATTGATGAAAAACAGCACTTTGTTTTTCTGTTGTATAAATCTGATCTGAGCCTGAAGTTAAATCTGCTGTTTACTGAATTTGAAAGGCACAAAAATATGGAGGTTGAAGGACAGTTCCTTGAACAATTAACATTCCCTTTTGGGAATTCCCAAAATAACATTAACAATGTTAATTTGGGACTTAACATTCCCAAAAGGGAATGTTAATTTTTGCCTGCTTCATTAGCATTCCCATTTGAAAATATTAATTCACACATGTCTGATCCAACAGTTATATACAAAGATGCTACAGGAAGTTTATTCAGAAATATTCAGTGCCCTCACTGGACCTGTGGTGCTGACAGGTTTCTCCTACCAAGGAGAAAGCAGATGCTATGAAGCACACTACAGTATAAATTTCCTTTAATTTAGATTTACCGTAGTATAGATTGATTTTTTTCTTAGAAGTGGATCAACACTTTGTTCCACCAATGCAATAAACCTCCTCCAGGCTGAACCATAAGTGGGATTTGTTCTTCAAGCCTAATGTCATGAAAGAGGCTAAGTGGCTCACTTCAACACCATAGTTGCATCATTTGATGTAGTCGGCAGAAAGTCCAGGAGCCAAGGAGAAAGAGTCCTCGGCTGTCTGTGTCGACAGACACACAGAAAAAAGGGGTAAGGGAAGGGAAGGGGACTCCAAGCTAAGCTAAAGGCTATCCCCTACAAACTGACATTCCTGGTTCTTTTGCTTGCCAACACACAGTCACATAATAACAAAATAGATGAGCTTCAACTACACATTATTTAGTGCAGTTTGAAGCACTGTGTCATCAGAACAGCCCATATTCTGCTGACTTCAGAGCAGATAGTACTAATCAGTTTGGTAACTGCAGCTAGGTTAGCTATGAACAAGCTACATCACTTAGTTACTTAGTATATATCAGCTGATCCTGACAGCACTGTTATAACAACAAGAGAGTTTAATCATGCAAACCTGTTTCATGCAAAAAGTTTTCTGACAAAAGAAAAGAGCATTTTTGATCAAGTCTACAAAAACCAGCCTTTTGCTGCATCTGGGACTCTGAGATCATCTCTCTCATCTCCTGGTGTTTTAGCTCTCGTGTGGCCTCCTGTGAATTTGACCCTATGGGTTTGTCTTTTTTCTCTGTGTCATATCTCATTATTACCAGAGATGGGCAGTAACGCATTACAGGTAACGCAAGTAACGTGTTACTTTAATCCAATTACTTTTTTCAAGTAAGGAGTAAAGTAAGGGATTACTGTTGCAAAAAAGGTAATTAGATTACTGTTACTTTCCCGTAAGCATGCTAAACCGTGATTTCGTTTGCGAGTGTCTCATGACAATGATGTAAGCGAGTGGGACGTTCATGGCAACAGCTGTGTGCAGATCAACAATGGATAATATATCGAGTGGGGGAGAGAGTATGAGCGTGCAGCATTTAAAGCGTGGAAGTACTGACCGTACTTTGAGTTTGATTCCGTAAAAAGTGACCAAAACATTAGCATCTGCTGTGCGTGGGAAGAAAACTTCTTTTTACAGCGAAAAAACCCCTAAACTTCTGAGCAAGCACCGAGTACGCTGCCATGGGAATGTGAAATTCATAGAGAAACTCCCAGATCCCCTCACTGACATGATGGCTGCGACCAGTAGCGGTTTTTGGTTTGGGCGACACGGGCGGTTGCCCGGGGCGGCATCATGGTGGGGGGCGGCATCACGGGCATCGGCAAAAAAAAAAAAAAAAAAATTGCTCGTACTCATGCTGCCCCGACATCAGCCAGCGCATATTGGGGATGGCATAGGCAATGGTCGGTTTTCTATCGCCCATTTGCTGGGAGTAAGGGCGCCCTCCGTTAGCGAGGTGCGCCTGCTGCTTACGGCACAGGAAGGAGAGGGCGGGGCGGCGGGGAGCAGCATCTAATAACCAACTCGCAAAATAAAACAAAATAAAAACAAAACACCAGACATCATGATACAGACTTAAAATTTTGTTTTTTCGAAATTCTATACGCGAAAAGTGAGCGCGAGAGCCCTCGGTGCGCCTGCTCGCTGCTGAAGTCAAAGTAAACTTTATTGTCATCTCCGCTACATACAGTCCAGTATATAGAGAGACGAGACGACGAGGCTCCAGTTACAGCAGTGCAAGTAAACAAACAATAAATATATATATATATATATATATATATATATATATATATAGATATACTAGAGGTAATCTATAACAGGTTATAACAGAGGATCAATAACAATTTAAAATGTATAATTTACAGTTTGATGATTTAAAGTTTCACACACAACCCGTCGAAAGGGGAGGGGGGGCAGCTGCTTCCAGATAGAGCGCATTTCATTCATAATGATGTAAATCCAAGCCCATTATGTATTCATGATTTGAATCCTGGGTTGTGTGAAATCCCAGAAATACACCTTAGACAAAGTGAATCTGTGAACTAAGGTGTAGGTCTGTTAGGTTATGTTGTGGTGATCCTCGGGTTGGGGGATGGGTGTTCATACTGGAGTGCAAAATTAAAACCAGTGGAAGATGGACAAGAAAAGTTCAAAGCCATCAGGTGCTCAGTTTAGAAAAAATAGAAAAGAAGAGGAGGCGAAATGAGCAAAAGATACAGGTAAGCAGATGTGTCTTTGGATAATGGCAGGTCATCCTGAACCATTCAGAATCAGAATACTTTATTAATCCCTGCGGAAATAATGTGGGTTACAGTTGCTCCAAAAAGAAATGGTTGATTATTACACATAATGAGGGCGAGTGGGGGCAATCTTTATTTATGGATATCTGTGGTTTGATTTATCTGCATGTGTGAGTTCAATGGGTTGTTACCAGCATCTGGTGAGAATGCCATGTCAATAGGGCCTGTAGGAATATATTTCATTAGAAAATCAGTGACTTGTTCACACCTATTTTACCTGCTGTATGTTGAGGCATCTGAGAATCAGGAGATTTCAGGACTTCTGCTAAACCACTTTAGTACAAATGTCATATTATAAATTGTCTTTCTTCTTTTTCCCTGCCAAGGAGGTTATGTACTTGCACACAGTCGATGATAAGTGTATAAAATGTAACCTTACTAGCACAAGTAAGGTTGTATTTTTTCTCATCATGGTTCTTTCAAAACATATTTTTCTTTCCAAATTGGTCTTCTCCTCAAAAGTAAACTGGACTGGTGAGAAAACACTCTGTACAAGAAGACCCAAAGTTGGCTTCATCTGCTGGGCAGCCTGTGGTCCTTGGGAGTGTGCAGAGCCTTTTATGACACGTTCATGGCGTAAGCAAATTTTATATGTGGTTGTCTGCTGGAGAGGTGGTACCACGGAGACTGACACAAAATAATTTAATAGACTGGTGCAGAGAGCCAGCTCTGTCCTGACCAGTCCACTAGCTTCTACAGAGGAGGTGGGTGAGAAGAGAATATTAGACAAGCTACGGTCCATTATGGACAACACCTCTGAACCAATGCATGAGACTGCGGAGGCCCTGAGCAGCTCCTTCAGCAGTAGATTGTTACAGCTACAGTGAAAGATGGAGCATTATCATAGACACGTGTCTTCATCCCAGCAGCAGTCAAACTGTACAATGCACACGTTCAATAGATACCTGCTAAAATATGCATGTATATTACCACTCCTAATGCACTTTTATGTAAATATGTTATCTCAGGAAACCTTGGGTCCAGGCATTCATGTGGATGTTACTTTGAAACTTCCCTTTACATTCTTGGAAACCAGGTGGTTATACACCTCTCCGCATGTAATTATTTGTTATTATTAATCTCTGGCTCTCTTCAGAGAGTGTCTTTTGTCCTGCAGATGGCCCCCTCTCCCTGAGTCTGGGAGGGGCGGGGCCATCTGCTGGAGGTTTCTTCCTGTTGAAAGGGAGTTTTTCCTTCCCACTGTTGCCAAAGTGCTTGTTCATAGGGAGTCACATGATTGTTAAGGTTTTGTCTGTTGTTTTGTATTACTGTAAGGTCTTTAGCTTACAATATGAAGATGGCTTGAGGCAGCTGTTGTTTTTATTTGGCGCTATATCAATAAAAACAAATTCAAATGAAATAAGGCCATTTTTAAGTATCCACAGGAGATATCATTACATTGTAGAGTATTTTGTGTGTGTGTGTGTCATGATGTCAAAAATTGTTTGTAAAAGCTTGTGTATTGCATAACAGACTGGCAATGTCAACAGAAGCAAAGGCAGAATAAGGAATATGCTAGCAATACTGCAAAGAGTACAGTGGCCCTGAGAGGCCAAACGGACTGCAACTTAAGAAAACACCAGCAATAAGTAAAACGCTGCAAAAGCACACAAAACACAACGGAAATAGGAAAAACGACAACAGAAATAAGAAAAAACAGATTTCCAAAAGCACAAAGGAAGTGTTTCTGGGGAGACAATAACCCGACTGACCAGTTGCAGGAACCAAAATATGCTAAGAATTGCGCTGGGAGACACTTAAAAGAAGTGGAGGATCTATCGGTTTTGTGAGGAAAGAAAAGATGAGAGGTAAGTGTGTTAGCCTAACTATTAGCCTAAAAATCCATCATCAGTATTATATGAATCATGATAAAACACGCCTACCATGTTTTGGGTTCCTGCAACTGATCCGTCGGGTTATTGTCTCCCCAGAAACACTTCCCTTGTGTTTTTTCCTATTTCCGTTGTCGTTTTTCCTAGTTCCGTTGTGTTTTGTGTGCTTTTGCAGCATTTTTCTTATTGCTGGTGTTTTCTTAAGTTGCAGTCCTTTTGGCCTCTCAGGGCCACCGTAAAAAAGTGCTATAAACACGATCTCTCCCTGCTGGTAATGCAGCTACTGCATGCACTAATGCAACTTCTGCATGCATGTAGATTTCAATGTTTTGGAGATGCAAAGCATGAAATGGACATGGTGGACCGGTTTGTCTATTACACGCTTTGTTGTGATATCGGGTTTCACACAACGCTCTGACGGCCTGTGACCATCAGGCACCAAAAGGCTAATCACAACTACTGCAACTAATGCACAACACCTAAATTTCATTGTTTCAAAGGCTTAGCCTACCATCTATGTGCAATTACTGAACATATCACAGTATGCCATGTAATAGCCCCCTGCCCCACGGAAGCAAATGTTATTACAGTCTCCATTAGCAAGGCATCATCATAACTCAGAGCTGCTGCTGTAACATGAGGCTCTAAATGACAGCAGAGTAGTTTCTACTTACGCTAACATCTTAACACTCGCTCTCTTTTCTTCCCCCCTTTGTCTTAGCAGGATAGTTCTTCTTGCTATTCTTGCTAAGAATCCTAGCAAGATTAGAAGACACAAATAAAATCTTAAGTTTCTTGTGGTGCTGAAAAACAATACAAACACATAATAAATAACTACACCACATAAGGAACAAGCATTTACCAAAGTATACAAAATCAATGACACCAACAGAACAAATGTTCAGAGAAGCATCTGATGCAGCACTGACCGAAGACAAACAATGATTTTTTGCAGCATTAATCTTTTATTTGTACCATTGTTAGAGTTTACTGTTATATTTTTTATGTTCAATTTACATTTTGATCAACATTTTATCGTTTTTGATGGAAACACATTCCAAATTCATAATTCATATAAGAAAATTAAAGTTAAATTAAAGTAAATTTTAAAATATTTTTTGAGTTTATTTAATAAAAACAATATTGTACTGATAACTATACTTGATTAAGGTGTAATTTTGTTTTCTAAAGAAATGGTTATTCTCATAAACTCTGAATCTGTTAATCCATTAAAATTACATAAGAGTGTGTTCTGGTTTGTGGAAACCTCCATGTTGAACACAGTGACGGTTTCAACTAAAGAGCTCTTAGTGTTTGTGTCTGCACCTTCAAACTCAAGATATGAAGAACTCTACCTGTGTTTGATCACCTAAGAAGTGGGCCCCTTCACCGAAAAGGGAAAACAGAGGAAAGAGACAATGTGGCATCTGGATAATATGTCCTCCTGCTCCTCCTCACCTCACCTCAAGCTAACATACAAGAACAGAGTTAAACTTGCTTATTTATTCCAGATATTGTCATAATCACTTATTATTAGCAGATTAGATATACCACCCTCCTGTCTCTGGACAGCTGTCAACAATTTTAGGCTTCGGTGTCCAAAAAATTACACTTTCGCTCTGATAAACAACTTTTCTACATTCTGACATTGTACAACTGACTGGAACAATGTTGTATCCAGTTCAAAGAAAGTTTTAAAAACTCCCCTTAAAATTGCAGTCATTGGACAGAAGTGAGCTTCACTGACTCATATCAGACTCCTTTCACAAACTTTTCAAGTATCCTTCAGAGTCAATAAACATGTACACGTTTGATAGCTGCAGTAAACAGTGGACTGACAGACACACACACACTCTAACATCTGCCTTGTCTTCTTGTATGTCTTTGATAATGTTTTCTTATCCCTCATTAGCAGCCCCATGAAAGCCACTACACATGCATAACAGCTCTCCACATGCAAGTCATACTTTGTTCTTAAACCATAGGCTACACAAACACAGCTCCAGATCATATCCTGTATACACACACATAAAACACAAATGCTTTCTGCTTATGCTGCCTTCAACTCTAGTTGCTTGGAATGTACATGTATTTGTTCACAGGCAAAAAGACAACAATTCTGACGGTCATAGCAAAATTAAAAGTAAAACTCTCCTCCTACAGGAAATCTGATCTTATTGCAAACTCACAACAGCTTTTAACGTAATATAAGGCATTCACAATCTGCCAAATTAATAACAGGAATATATTTGGAGGATGTTGGTCTCAGCATGTCTGAGGACTGAAAACTGTAACAAACAAGGAGTATACTCTTTTCTTTCCAGTACAACAATCATTTTCTTGAAAATATGTTTTTTCTTACAGGTAATTCTGTTTTTGAAAACAACTTTTAGAATACATCCTAAGTGAGCACACACCCCTCACTGCTGAATGATTTTTGAATCATCTTCCACAATTTAATATCTCCCTGTTGATGGATTTATCAGGAAAGAGTGAACAAACTTCATGCAAACAAATGATTCTCCTGATACATTTCTCTCTTTACTTTGCGAAACAGTGGGAAGTAAAACAGTCATGTGGTCAAAAGTGAATCCATTCATTTAAAAAAATGTAAATTTATAAATAAAGGTAAAAATGTTCCTTTTAAAGTATTGTAATGCAAAAGAGGCTGAAACAACTAAGAGTTATTAACTTTGCTCAGAAGGATGTAATAATACTGCCTGTACAAACTAGCTAATTTCAATCCATGATGCACTTGATGGGGCTGAAACATAATCCATGTGTTTGATTAGTCATGCCTGCACCTGCTGGAAGGGGGCGCTGTGGCCATGATGCCTCATTTGGAATGAAGCAGAAGGAGAAGCATAGCGTCCCAGCGTCTTCGCTGATTTATCCCCTTTTCAGGTACAGAATGATATCGACTGAGAACAACAGCATCTGATTTTAATATGGAAAACAAATTACATTCAAAGATGCAAAATGTGGGGTGACTTTAGGTCAGGAAGTAGCGTGTGTTATCAGTTACTTTGGAAGGGTGGTGGTTCGGTCCCTAGCTGCTCCAGTCTGCACACTTTATATCCTTGGGCAGCATACTAACCCCCAGTTGTTCTCTGTTGGGTTTGTTAAGAGGAAAGATTCCCCGTACATAACCATGAGCCACTGGTAATTTTACTGTTAATGTTTTCATGGTGGTTGCACATGGGGGTTAAATTGGGATATAGTAGGTGGGGGAACCCTTACAAGTGTAGTGGTCCAGCATGGGGGGAAGGATGACTCAGGCATGAGTCTCATCATTTGTTTAGTGAGCTCCAACAGATTTTTGTTGTTCACTGCTCTTTGCGTATTTAGCCAGCTGAATTATGGTCATGAGAACAATCAGATTGTAAGCATTTTTATTTCTTTTTGCTCTGTACTGTTTCTAGCACATTTCCAGTATGTGGTGAGTGGGGGTGGGTTACAAGGCTGTGGGGGGAGGTGTGGGAGTTGGACTGCAGGGCCAAGCCAAGCACATCCAATTTAAATATGCAAATGTTATCACAGGGAGTGGTAACAAGAAACATGGTACCAATGAGGGAGAACAGAGAACAACACAGGACTTAATATAATTAAATGTTTGCCTCTGTCGGCCTGCCTGATCAAGAATCAGTTATCTCATTTAGAAGTTGTAGAAAACATTTCTTCTTAAACACCTCCAGGGGAAAATATAAATAAATGTTTTGTATTATATATAACCTAATCCTGACTTCACAAGTGAGCAGTCTGAAGACCCTAAACCTGTTTGTTCACAAGAAGAGGGGTTTAAGAGATTTATATGGCACAGCTTTGTAGATTTCCTGAAGCCAGGAGTCTCTAGCAAATAATTTAGATCAGAAACCTTACAGAGCACTGTAAAGGAACCACTGTCTTTCACCTGAAAGGCGAGGTAGCAAAGAACAAAAGTGCAAGGACACAGTCTCCAAGACTGAACTGGCATTCCACAGCCTGCCTGTCATAGATTTTATTCATCTTTTCCGATGAGCTCTCCAACCTCTCTTTAGCCATTTTACCTGCCGTATGCTGCCATCCAAGCGACGTCTTTTTCAGGGACATCTCTGCTTATTTCAGCAGGACAATGCAATTCTGCTGATTCATCTCTTTTCAGCGCAACTTATTGCTTCTTTACCTCTTTTCTGCAGAAATTCTGCTGATTTACCTGTTTTCTGCAAAATTTTCAGCCTTTTCACCTCTTCTCAGCACAATTCTCAGCAGCTTCTGCTCATTTTAGCAGAATTGTCGGTCTCTCCTCCTGTTTTTTGAGAGAATGAGTTTAGCTCAGTGAGATGAGTAGCTCCCTTGAGACCAGGAGGGCCAGGTTCGAATCCTGCTCAGGCGACATGTTTTTTTTCACCACCATACAACTTTTTTGCAACTTTTCATCTTTTTCAGCTTTTCAGCAGACAGCTTCAGCGTTATAGGCATCCACACAGCATTTTCGCGAGGAAATGCAAATTTTCTAGTTCTTTATTCTACTTTATTCTAGTTGCTTCCGTACGTTTTTTGGCGCTTAACTACTCCCTCAGTTTTCAGCCGATTTTCTCAGTTCAAACTTTAAAAAATTCTGCTCTTTCTGCTAATGTGCGCTATGACTTTTGGTGCTCATAACTTCTATACTTTTTGAGATATTGAATTTTTTTTGCAATATTTTTTGCCCATTTCTGCCATATTATCAGTGGTGTCACTGATTTTCCTTGCCGGGCTGAGCTGTGTTTTTTAGCTCAGTGAGATGAGCATCCGTTCTCAGACTGGGAGGCCCGGGTTCAAATCCCACTTATGGCAACATTTCTTTCAGTTAACAGTTAAACTTTTTTAACTCAATTTCAGCTTTTTCACCCCTTTTCAGCAAAATTTTCAGTTTTTTCACCAGTTTTCAGCACAAATCCCAGCCTTTTCAGCTATTTTCAGCAAAAACATCTTTTCAGCAGAATTCTGAAAAGAGTTCTGCAGGAACTCTTTTTGAACTCTTTTCAGCAGAATTTTCACCTCTTTTAAGGCCAAATTCTGCTTATTCACCTCTTCTGCAAAATTTTCAGCCTTTTCACCTCTTATTAGCACAAATCTCAGCTGTTTTCAGAAAAAAGACTTTTGAGCAAAAAATTCTGCTGATTCATGTCTTTTCAGCGCAACTTTCTGCTTCGTTACCTCTTTTCAGCAGAAATTCTGTTGATTCACCTGTTTTCTGCAAAATTTTCAGCCTTTCCTCCTCTTATCAGCACAATTCTCAGCAGCTTCTGCTCATTTCAGCAGAGTTGTCCGTCTCTCCACCTCTTCTTGGTCAGAGTGAGTTTAGCTCAGTGAGATGAGTAGCTGCCTTGAGACCAGGAGGGCCAGGTTCGAATCCTGCTCATGGCAATGTTTTTTTTTTTTTCACCACCATACAACTTTTTGCAAGTTTTCAGCTTTTTCAGCTTTTCAGCAGACAGCTTCAGTGTTAAGGCATCCACACAGCATTTTCGCAGGAAATGCAAATTTTTCTAGTTGTGTGGATGCCCTAAAAGGGCTTCCACACTATTGTTTTCCTGTTTCTCTTTATTCTTTATTGTGTGGATGCCCTAAAAGGGCTTCCACACTATTGTTTTCCTGTTTCTCTTTATTCTTTATTATTCTTGGGGTTTCCGTACACTTTTTGCCGCTTAACTACTGCCTCAGTTTTCAGCCGATTTTCTCAGTTCAAACTTTAAAAAATTCTGCTCTTTCTGCTAATGTGTGCTATGACTTTTGGTGCTCATAACTTCTATACTTTTTGAGATATTGAATTTTTTTGCAATATTTTTGCCCATTTTTGCACATTATCAGTGGGGTCACTAGTTTTCCTTGCCGGTTGAGCCGTGTTTTAGCTCAGTGAGATGAGCAGCCGTTCTCAGACTGGGAGGCCCGGGTTCAAATCCCGCTTATGGCAACATTTCTTTCAGTTAACAGTTAAACTTTTTTAACTCTTTTCAACACAAATTTCAGCTTTTCCACCCCTTTTCAGCAAAATTTTCAGTTTTTTCACCACTTTTCAGCACAAATCCCAGCTTTTTCAGCTGTTTTAAGCAAAAAAAACTCTTTTCAGCAGAATTCTGAAAAGAGTTCTGCAGAACTCTTTTCAGCAGAAATTCTGCTGATTGAACTCTTTTCAGCAGAATTTTCACCTCTTTTCAGCCCAAATTCTGCTTATTCACCTCTTCTGCAAAATTTTCAGCCTTTTCACCTCTTATTAGCACAAGTCTCAGCTGTTTTCAGGAAAAACTCTTTTGAGCAGAAATTCTGCTGATTCATCTCTTTTCAGCGCAACGTTCTGCTTCTTTGCCTCTTTTCAGCAGAAATTCTGCTGATTCACCTCTTTTCTGCAAAATTTTCAGCCTTTTCACTTCTTATCAGCACAATTCTCAGCAGCTTCTGCTCATTTCAGCAGAGTTGTCCGTCTCTCCACCTCTTCTTGGTCAGAGTGAGTTTAGCTCAGTGAGATGAGTGGCTGCCTTGAGATCTGCAAGGCCAGGTTCGAATCCAGCTCAGGGCATTTTTTTTTTTTTTTCGCCACCATACAACTTTTTGCAAGTTTTCATCTTTTTCAGCTTTTCAGCAGACAGCTTCAGCGTTAAGGCATCCACACAGCATTTTCGCAGGAAATGCAAATTTTTCTAGTTTTTCTAGTTGTGTGGATGCCCTAAAAGGGCTTCCACACTATTGAGTTCCTGTTTCTCTTTATTGTGTGGATGCTTTAAGCATCCACACTATTGAGTTCCTGTTTCTCTTTATTCTTTATTATTCTAGTTGCGTTCCGTACACTTTTTGGCACTTAACTAGTGCCACAATTTTCAGCCGATTTTCACCGTTCAAATTTTAAACTATTCTGCTATTTCTGCTAATGTGCGCTATATCTTTTGGTATTTTATACTGTTATACTTTTTAAAATATTAAGCTTTTGTGCTTATTTTTGTCCCATTGAAATGAATGGGAAACTTCCGCAAATTCTGCTAAAACTTGCTTGTTTTTGAAACTTAACTACTTTTTCCTACTTTCACGTAGAACAACCATTCAAACTTTAAAATGTTCTCAAATTATTGGGCTATTCAGGAATAAATCAGCTTTTTCAAATCTTTTACCGTTTTACTTTTATGCCTCTTAAAGTTTTGAGTTGCAAAATGGTGATTTTTCACAAAATACATGCGTTGTTATGGTTGCTATGCACTTGGCTTCCAGTGTGCCACTGAAGGTTTTGCAGTCTTCTCTTCATGTCCGAACAACTTCTTGCTACTTGCTCAATTTTCACTCAACTTCCACAAATTATACATCAAAACGTAGGTATTTTTGCTGGCTTTCAGAAAATGTCACCATCATTGTTGTGAGATTTATAGAATTTTGGCAAATCTCCTCAGACCAACACAAAGTCTCAAAAATCCCCATAGAAAGTCAATGGAGAGCTTGTTCAAAATCACAGCTTGATTTCTGTAATGAGAGGCATATTCGAATCGTCATATCTCCTTAACGAAGCGAAGTTAAAACATGAGGCTTGTCCCAGTATATCTTCAGACACTCCTGACACTCACAATTCAAGAATTTC
The DNA here is from genome assembly GCF_013358895.1 of Oreochromis aureus. Taxonomy (NCBI): domain Eukaryota; kingdom Metazoa; phylum Chordata; class Actinopteri; order Cichliformes; family Cichlidae; genus Oreochromis; species Oreochromis aureus. The sequence goes on along the minus strand of NC_052962.1, from coordinate 2,483,367 downwards.
TTTCTCACCTATTACCATTCTGAAATGAGTTAGACTTGTTTGAGGGTAGGAAATTCGTCCTTCGCTCAGATTTCTTCAGATTTCAAACTCTGGAAATGATCCACTTTTTCTCTCGTCATATCTTTTTAATGGATATCAACAGAGACCTGAAAATTTCAAGATTGTTCACCAAAGCCTGCTGTCTCTTACGGTGAAAAAATGATATTGATACTCCAAATAGATTTAGAGTTAGAAAGCGTTGTTTGAGGGCAAGTCAAGGCAGTTTTGCTTTGCTCTACTCAGTTATGGTGCATTAGAAGTCAAATATCTTTAATAATTCATATTTTAATGATAAATTGTCAACACTTTAAGATTCCCTGATCTCTTCTGAACAAAACGGTGTAAGAATGACCGTTCTAGCCCCTACGGTTAGGAAATTATGGCCATTTGTTTGCGAGGAATCCTCACTATGAGAAATTCACTGCAGAAATCCTGTCTCTGTGCTCTGTGTGTGTAAAAACGGCTGCACCTGTTTTGGCGGGAAAAAAAAGTATACAGCCTCTCTGATTGGTGGATTCAAATTCAGCAGCTCCCAGGCTGCTTGACTGACCTAGAAACTTACTTCTCTCTCCTGTGTGTGTGTGTGTGTGTGTGTGTGTGTGTGTGTGTGTGTGTGTGTGAGAGAGAGAGAGAGAGAGAGAGAGAGAAAGCCTTTTTATGGGATGATCTCATTGTAAGATTCAAATTCAATATATTTAGACTGGTTGACTGAATTGGATCTTGTGTGTGTGTGTGTGTGTGTGTGTGTGTGTGTGTGTGTGTGTGTGAGAGAGAGAGAGAGAGAGAGAGAAAGCCTTTTTATGGGATGATCTCATTGTAAGATTCAAATTCAATATATTTAGACTGGTTGACTGAATTGATTCTTGTGTGTGTGTGTGTGTGTGTGTGAGAGAGAGAGAGAGAGAGAAAGGCTTTTTATGGGATGATCTCATTGTAAGATTCAAATTCAATATATTTAGACTGGTTGACTGAATTGGATCTTGTGTGTGTGTGTGTGTGTGTGTGTGTGTGTGTGTGTGTGTGTGTGACAGAGAGAGAGAGAGAGAGAGAGAGAGAGAGAGAGAGAAAGCCTTTTTATGGGATGATCTCATTGTAAGATTCAAATTCAATATATTTAGACTGGTTGACTGAATTGGATCTTGTGTGTGTGTGTGTGTGTGTGTGTGTGTGTGTGACAGAGAGAGAGAGAGAGAGGGAGGGCGAGAGAGCCTTTTTATGGGAGCATCTTATTGTATGATTTAAATTCAATATATTTAAACTGGTTGACTGAATTTGATCCTGTGTGTCTCTCTGTGCATGTGTGTTTCCATATGTGTCCATATTTGTGATTGTGTGACTGTTATACTTTTTTTTGCTGATTTTTTTTTCATTTCACAATTACATTTGAGGGACCCTTAGCATGTTCAGCATTTTTTCAGCTGTTCATTTTGCTTTTCCAATGTTTCGGTTTAAGTTATTACTATTGTGCTGAATCATACTATTTCTGCTATTTTATAAGATTTGTGCTAAACATAGTATTTCTGCCAAATATAGTATTTCTGATTAATTATAGTTTTTCTACCAAATCATAGTACAGTATTTTTGCTTTTTATATGATTTTTATAGGATATTTATATTGCTTAATATAGTATTTTTGCTTTTTATAGGATTTGTGCTTAATACAGTATTTCTGCCAAATGTAGTATTTATGCTTAATCATACTATTTCTATATATTTTTGCCAGGTCCTCTGTGAGGACTGAGACATTCAAATTTTCGTATCAGGGCCTGCACGGCTTCCCAGCCAGCCAATCATATCTGAGGTCTGCCCTTTCTTCTCTCGTCATATCTCAGTGACAGATGTACAAAGAGCAATGCAAATCACAGTCAAAGTACACCAAAGTACGCTGATTCACCCAGTATAAGAATTATGCTTCTAGTCCACCTAGTTTTTGAGTTACATGACGTTTTGTAACTCCAAAAAACGGCGCTCTTTGCCTCTCACCGCGATCTAAATCTGACAGTTCATCACCCTGTTTTCCAGGTGCTCGCTCTCTTTCCCAGTGGCACAGTTTGTAATGACACAGGTCTGCAACCCAAAGGTCGTGGGTTCAATTCCACCTTGGTCAACATGTTTTTTTTTATCTACAATTTACTACACTGTCACAGACCACTAATTCATATTGATCATTTACTACAATTCTGCAAACTTTTATGATTTTAGCAGCTTTTCTAATATTGACCTCAGATTCTTGTTAACACTCCATGGCACAAATACTCTTCCCTTTAGGCTCTGTGTGTGTGTGTGTGTATCAACATTTCTCCCATTTTAAAGTATTACTCCTCTATAATTGTATTTCTGTTAAATCAAAGTACTTTTACTACATCTTAGTACTTCTGCTCAATCATAGTATTTTGCCAAATCATGGTTTTTGTGCCAAATCATAATATTTCTGTTATGTTATAGTATTACTACTAAGTGGAGGAATTTCTGTCATGTTACAGTATATGTGCTGATTACAGTATTTCTGTATAATAGAATTTTGGCAAATCTCCTCAGACCAACACAAAGTCTGGAAACTCTGCATAGAAAGTCAATGGAGAGCTTGTTCAAAATCACCGCTTGATTTCTGTAATGAGAGGCATATTCGAATCGTCATATCTCCTTAACGAAGCAAAGTTAAGACATGAGGCTTGTCCCGGTATATCTTCAGACACTCCTGACGCTCACAATTCAAGAATTTTTTTCTCACCTATTACCGTTCTCAGATGAGTTAGACTTGTTTGAGGGTAGGAAATTAAATCGTCGCTCAGATTTCTTCAGATTTCAAACTCTGAAATGAACCACTTTTTTCTCTCATCATATCTTTTTAATGGATATCAACAGACACCTGAAAATTTCCAAGATTGTTCACCAAAGCCTGCTGTCTCTTACGGTGAAAAAATGATATTGATACTCCAAATAGATTTAGAGTTAGAAAGCGTTGTTTGAGGGCAGGTCAAGGCAGTTTTGCTTCGCCTCTACTCAGTTATGGTGCATTACAAGTCAAATATCTTTAAAAATTCATATTTTAATGATAAATTGTCAACACTGTAAGATTCCCCCATCTCTTCTGAACAAAACGGTGTAAGAATGACCGTTCTAGCCCCTACGGTTAGGAAATTATGGCCATTTGTTTGAGAGGAATCCTCACTATGAGAAATTCACTGCAGAAATCCTGTCTCTGTGCTCTGTGTGTGTAAAACGGCTGCACCTGTTTTGGCGGGAAAAAAGTGCACAGGCTCTCTGATTGGTGGATTCAAATTCAGCAGCTCCCAGGCTGCTTGACTGAGCTAGAAACTTACTTCTCTCTCCTGTGTGTGTGTGTGTGTGTGTGTGTGTGTGTGTGTGTGTGTGTGTGTATGTGTGTGACAGAGAGAGAGAGAGAGAGAGAGAGAGAGAGAAAGCCGTTTATGGGATGATCTCATTGTAAGATTCAAATTCAATATATTTAGACTGCTTGACTGAATTGGATCTTGTGTGTTTGTGTCTGTGTGTGTGTGTGTGTGTGTGTGTGTGTGTGTGTGTGTGTGTGTGACAGAGAGAGAGAGAGAGAGAGAGAGAGAGAGAAAGCCGTTTTATGGGATGATCTCATTGTAAGATTCAAATTCAATATATTTAGACTGCTTGACTGAATTGGATCTTGTGTGTGTGTGTGTGTGTGTGTGTGTGTGTGTGTGTGTGTGTGTGTGTGTGTGTGTGTGTGTGTGTGAGAGAGAGAGAGAGAGAGAGAGAGAGAGAGAGAAAGCCTTTTTATGGGATGATCTCATTGTAAGATTCAAATTCAATATATTTAGACTGTTTGACTGAATTGGATCTTGTGTGTGTGTGTGTGTGTGTGTGTGTGTGTGTGTGTGTGTGTGTGTGTGTGTGACAGAGAGAGAGAGAGAGAGAGAAAGCCTTTTTATGGGATGATCTCATTGTAAGATTCAAATTCAATATATTTAGACTGCTTGACTGAATTGGATCTTGTGTGTGTGTGTGTGTGTGTGTGTGTGTGAGAGAGAGAGAGAGAGAGAGAGAGAGAGAGAGAGAAAGCCTTTTTATGGGATGATCTCATTGTAAGATTCAAATTCAATATATTTAGACTGGTTGACTGAATTGGATCTTGTGTGTGTGTGTGTGTGTGTGTGTGTGTGTGTGTGTGTGTGAGAGAGAGAGAGAGAGAGAGAGAAAGCCTTTTATGGGATGATCTCATTGTAAGATTCAAATTCAATATATTTAGACTGGTTGACTGAATTGGATCTTGTGTGTGTGTGTGTGTGTGTGTGTGTGTGTGTGTGTGTGTGTGTGTGTGTGTGTGTGTGTGAGAGCGAGGCGAGAGAGAGAGAGAGAGAGAGAGAGAAAGCCTTTTTATGGGATGATCTCATTGTAAGATTCAAATTCAATATATTTAGACTGGTTGACTGAATTGGATCTTGTGTGTGTGTGTGTGTGTGTGTGTGTGTGTGTGTGTGTGTGTGTGTGTGTGTGTGTGTGTGAGACAGAGGCGAGAGAGAGAGAGAGAGAGAGAGAAAGCCTTTTTATGGGATGATCTCATTGTAAGATTCAAATTCAATATATTTAGACTGGTTGACTGAATTGGATCTTGTGTTTGTCTCTCTCTGTGCATGTGTGTTTCCATATGTGTCCATATTTATGATTGTGTGGCTGTTATATATTTTGTTTTTTTCCGATTTTTTCTTTTAACAAGTATATTTGAGGGACCCTCAGCATGTTCAGCATTTTTTCAGCTGTCCATTTTGCTTTTCCAATTTTTCTGTTTAAGTTATTACTATTGTGCTAAATCATAGCATTTCTGCTGTTTTATAAGATTTGTGCTAAATATAGTATTTCTGATTAATTATAGTTTTTCTACCAAATCATAGTACAGTATTTTTGCTTTTTATAGGATTTTTATAGGATATTTATGTTGCTTAATATAGTATTTCCGCTTTTTATGGGATTTTTGCTTAATATAGTACTTCTGCTTATTATAGGATTTGTTCTTAATATAGTATTTCTGCTAAATGTAGTATTTATGCTTAATCATAGTATTTCTATATATTTCTGCCAGGTCCCCAGGCAGCCAATCCTCTGTGAGGACTGAGGCATTCAAATCTACATATCAGGGCCTGCACGGCTTCCCAGCCAGCCAATCATATCTGAGGATGAGACATTCAAATTTACAAATCAGGGTCTGGACGGCTTCCCAGCTAGCCAATCATATCTGAGGTCTGCCCTTTCTTCTCTCGTCATATCTCAGCGACAGATGTACAAAGAGCAATGCAAATCACAGTCAAAGTACACCAAAGTACGCTGATTCACCCAGTACAAGAATTATGCTTCTAGTCCACCAAGTTTTTGAGTTACACGACGTTTTATAACTCCAAAAAGCGGCGTTTTTAGCCTCACCGCAATCTAATTCTGACTGCTCATCACCCTGTTTTCCAGGCGCTCGCTCTCTTTCCCAATTCTGCAAACATTTATGATTTTAGCAGCTTTTCTAATATGGACCTCAGATTCTTGTTAACACTCCATGGCACAAATACTCTTCCCTTTAGGCTCTGTGTATGTGTGTGTATCAATATTTCTCCCATTTTAAAGTATTACTCCTCCATAATTGTATTTCTGTTAAATCAAAGTACTTTTACTACATCTTAGTACTTCTGCTCAATCATAGTATTTCTGCTAAATCATAGTATTTTGCCAAATTATGGTTTTTGTGCCAAATCATAACATTTGTTTTATGTTATAGTATTACTACTAAGTGGAGGAATTTCTGTCATGTTACAGTATATGTGCTGATTACAGTATTTCTGCTAAATCATAGTATTTCTACTATATTATATTTTTCTTTCTAAATATAGCATTTCTGCTATATAATTTTATTTCTGCTATGTTATAATATTTGTTCTAAACCAGAGTATTTCTGCTGAAAGATAGTATTTCTGCCAAATGATAGTATTTCTGTCAAATTACAGTATTTGTGCTAAAACATAGTATGTTTTTTTTAAATTTCAATATTAATAGTATTTTACAGTGTCTCTGGTAAATCGCAGCATTTCTGCTATGTTGTACTGTTTTCTAAATCATAGTATTTCTGTAATGTTTAAGAATGTTTGGCTAAATATATTCTTTCTGTTATCTTATACAATTTCTCCTAAATTCTTGTATTTTTGACAAGTTATCGTGTTTCTGGTAAGTTACAATATTTCTGCTACGTTCTGCTATGCTATTGTATTTTTGCCAAGTATTATGTTTCCTCTAAGATATTACAGTTCTGCTAAGTTACTACATTTTAGCAAAGTTCCTTTGCTTCTGCAAAGCTTTTACAAATTCTGCAACTTTTCAGCTTTTTCTGCTAGTTTCAGCAGACAGCTTCAGCATTACAGCATCCACACTGCATTTTCGCAGGAAATGCAAATTTTTCTAGTTCTTTATTGTGTGGATGCCCTAAAAGGGCTTCCACACTATTGAGATCCTGTTTCTCTTTCTTCTTTATTATTATTCTTCAAGTTGCTTCCGTACGTTTTTTGCCGTTTAACTACTGCCTCAGTTTTCAGCCGATTTTCTCCGTTCAAACTCTATACTGTTCTGCTCTTTCTGCTAATGTTTGCTATGACTTTTGGTGTTTATTACTGTTATACTTTTTAAAATATTACACTTTTTTCCTTTAATTTGTCCCATTGAAATGAATGGAAATCTTCAGAAATTCTGCTAAAACTTGCTTGTTTTTGAAACTTAACTACTTTGTCATACTTTCACCTAGAAACTCCATTCAAACTTTAAAATGTTCTCAGACTATTGGGCTATTGCTGTGTGATTCAGCTTTTTCAGATCTTCTACCGTTTTAATTTTATACCTCTTTAAGTTTTCAGTGGCAAAATTGGGATTTTTCAGAAAATACATGCGTTGTTATGGTTGCTATGCAATTAACTCAGAGTGTGCACTCGTCCTTTCTGAATTTTCTCTTCATGTCTGAACGACTTCTTGCTACTCGCTCAATTTCCACTCAACCCCACAAATTATACATCAAAACGTAGGTATTTTTGCTGGCTTTCAGAAAATGTCACCATCATTGTTGTGGGACTTGTAGATTTTTTGCAAATCTCCTCAGAGTAACATAAAGTATCAAAACTCTCCATAGAAACTCAATGGAGAGTTTCTTCAAAATCAGCGCTGGAATTCTCTAATGAGAGGCATTTTCAAATCGTCATATCTCCTTAACGAAACAAAGTTGAGACATGAGGCTTGTGCCCATATATCTTCAGACATCCCTGATGCTCACAATTCAAGAATTTTTTTCCCACCTATTACCGTTTTGAGATGAGTTACACTTGTTTGAGGGTAGGAAATTCGTGCCTTGCTCAGATCTCTTCAGATTTCAAACTCTGGAAATGAGGCACTTTTTTCTCTCGTCATATCTTTTGATGGATTTCAACAGAGACCTGAAAATTTCCATGACTGTTCACCAAAGCCTGCTGTTTCTTACGGTGAAAGAATGATTTTGATGCTCCATATAGATTTAGAGTTACAAAACGTTGTTTGAGGGCAAGTCAAGGCAGTTTTGCTTTGCCTCTACTCAGTTACAGTGTGTTACAAGTCATATATCTTCAATAATTTATATTTTATCTCTGAATTATGAAGACCTGCAGATTCCCCATCTCTTCTGAACAAAACGGTGTCAGAATGACCGTTCTAGCTCCTACGGTTAGGAAATTATGGCCATTTGTTCGAGGGGAATCCTGAATGTGAGAAATACACTGCAGAAAACTTATACCTCTCTCTGTGTCTGTGTGTGTAAGTGCTGATTACAGCAGGTGCAGCCAATTTAGCTGACCTAGATATACCAAGCACAGACTCTTAACAGCCACTGTACACTTTGCTCTCTGTGTATGTGTGTGTGAGTATCAATATTTCTCCCATGTTAAAGTATTACTCCTCCATAATAGTATTTGTGCTAAATCAAAGTACTTCTACTACATCTTAGTACTTCTGCTCAATCATAGTATTTCTGCTAAATCATAGTATTTTTGAAAAATCATGGTATTTGTGCCAAATCATGGTTTTGGGGCAGAACCATAATATTTATTTTATGTTATGAGATTACTACTAAGTGGAGGAATGTCTGTTATGTTATAGTATATTTGCTGAATATAGTATATCTGCCAAATCATAGTATTTATCCCAAATCATAGTGTTTATGCAAAATTACAGTATTTCTGCTAAAAAGCAGAAATAGTACCTTTTAGCAGAAATTTCTGTCAAAAGATATTATTTATGTTAAAACATAGTATTTCTGCTAAATCATAGTATTTCTGCCAAATCATAGTATTTGTACTTATTCATAGTACTTGTGCCAAATCATAGTATTTGTACCCAATCATAGTATTTCTGCAATATCATCGTATTTGTGCCAAATCATGGTATTTTTTTTGCCAAATCATGGTTTTGGGGCAAATCATGTCATTTGTGTCCAGTTAAAATTTCTGTTATATTATAGTGTTACTACTAAGTCGTAGAATTTCTGTTATGTTATAGTATATCTGCTGATTATAGTATATGTGGCAAATAATAGTATTTATAGCAAATCATAGTATTACTGCCCAAACATAGTATTTCTGCCAAATTGTAGTATTTGTGCAAAAACATAGAATTTCTGCAAAATCATAGTATATCTGTTATGTTATAGTATTACTACTAAGGCATAGTATTCCTACCAAATCATAGTATTCCAAATCATAGTATTACTGCAATTCCATAGTATTTGAGCGAAATCGTAGTATTTGTGCAAAAACATACTATGTCTGCAAAATCACATTATATCTGCTATGTTATAGTATTACTACTAAGGCATAGTATTTCTACCAAATCATAGTATTCCTTCAAAATCATAGTATCACTGCAATTTCATAGTATTTGAGCGAAACTGTAGCATTTGTACTAAATCATGGTACTTGTGCCAAATCATAGTATGTTTTGCAAATCATATTATTCGAACCAAAACATTGTATTTGTACGAAGTCATAGTATTTCTTCTAAATCATAGTATTTCACCCAAATCTCAGTAGTTGTGCTAAAACCCAGTATTATTGCCAAATCGTAGTATTTGTACTGAAACATAGTATTTCTGCCAATAAGAGTATTTGTACTAAATCATAGTACTTGTGCCAAATCATAGTATTTCTGCCATATTGTGCTAGTTGTGCAAAAACATAGACTGTCTGCAAAATCATAGTATATCTGTTATGTTATAGTATTACTACTAAGTCACAGTATTTCTGCCAATTCGTAGTATTTGTACTAAATCATACTACTCGTGCCAAATCATAGTATTGAAATCAAAATATAGTATTTGTACCAAAGCATTGTATTTGTACAGTACAGTATTTCTGCCAAATCATAGAATCACTGCAATTTCATAGTATTTTGAGGAATCCCTTTTGTTATAGTATTACTTCTAAGTCATAGTATTTCTGCTTTGTCATAGTATTTGTACTGAAACATAGTATTTCTGCCAAATCATAGTATTACTGCTATTTCATATTATTTGAGTGAAATTACAGTGTTTCTGCAAAGACATAGTATTTCTGCAAAATCATAGTATTACTGCTATTTCATAATATTTGAGTGAAATTACAGTGTTTCTGCAAAACATTGGTTGGTATTGGTTTTAGTTACCTTTAGCGTGTCGCTTAGTTAGCAATAGCTATGGCAGCCCAGTTATTTTATTGTTTTGGGCTTGTTCCTGCTTTGTTTTTTTCCCCTGCAAATTTATGTGAATTTGTACACTGTAATATCGCTGTATTACGTAATGGCTAAGTAGGAGGCTGACTGTTACTAAGTGCATCAGTGTACATAGGTCATCTCTTGTGTTGGAGTGCCCTCTTGTGGCGCCTTTTGGGTAGTGCCTTTGTAAACGTGAACACTGCAAAGACGTGGTATCAGACTGGTTTGTAGTGGAGGAATTTGTTGCCAGTTTCTTTCATCTTTAATCCGTATTCATGTTGTAATGTAGTAGTACCACAATATGGCAGAAACACTATGTTTTGGCACAAATACTTTGATTTGGTATACTAGCTTCTTCACCCTGTAGGCAAAATTTTCATTTTTTCACCCCTTTCAGCACAAATTCCAGCTTTTTGGCTGTTTTCAGAAAAACAAAACTCTTTTGAGCAGAAACTCTGCTGATTCATCTCTTTTCAGCGCAACTTATTGCTTCTTTAGCTCTTTTCTGCAGAAATTCTGCTGATTCACCTCTTTTCTGCAAAATGTTCAGCCTTTTCACCTCTTATCAGCACAAATCTCAGCTGTTTTCAGAAAAAAACTCTTTTGAGCAGAAATTCTGCTGATTCATCTCTTTTCAGCGCAACTTATTGCTTCTTTACCTCTTTTCTGCAGAAATTCTGCTGATTCACCTCTTTTCTGCAAAATTTTCAGCCTTTTCACTTCTTCTCAGCACAGTTCTCAGCAGCTTCTGCTCATTTAGCAAAATTGTCAGTTGCTCCATCTCTTGCTTTTGTGAGAATGAGTTTGGTTCAGTGAGATGAGCAGCTACCTTGAGACCAGAAGGGCCAGGTTCAAATCCCGGTCATGGCAAAAGCTGTTTTCAGTTTTCTCTTTTGTTCTGCCTCTTTTCTGCAGAAGTTCTGCTCATTCACCTCATCTCTTGTGTTGGAGTGCCCTCTTGTGGCGCCTTTTGGGTAGTGCCTTAGTAAACGTGAACACTGCAAAGAAGTGGTATCAGACTGGTTTGTAGTGGAGGAATTTGTTGCCAGTTTCTTTCATCTTTAATCCGTATTCATGTTGTAATGTAGTAACTTTTGTGGCACAAATACCACAATATGGCAGAAACACTATGTTTTGGCACAAATACTTTGATTTGGTATACTTTAGCTTCTTCACCCCTTTTCAGCAAAATTTTCATTTTTTCACCCTTTTCAGCACAAATTCCATTTTTTGGGGCTGTTTTCAGAAAAAAAACTCTTTTAAGGAGAAACTCTGCTGATTCATCTCTTTTCAGCGCAAGTTTCTGCTCCTTTGCCTCTTTTCTGCAGAAATTCTGCTGATTCACCTTTTTTCTGCAAAATTTTCAGCCTTTTCACCTCTTATCAGCACAATTCTCAGCAGCTTCTGCTAATTTCAGCAGAGTAAGTAATGACACGTCTCTGCAGTTCAAAGGTCGTGCGTTCAATCCCACCTTGGTCAACATTTTTTTCCCTACAAATTTATACACTATCACAGACCTCTAATTTATATTGCTAATTTCTTTCACTACAAATGAGTAGTGCAAAAACATACTATGTCTGTCTGCAACATCACAGTATATCTGTTATGTTATAGTATTACTACTAAATCACAGTATTTCTGCCAATTCAAGGAGGCTGACTGTTACTAAGTGCATCAGTGTACATAGGTCATCTGTTGTGTTGGAGTGCCCTCTTGTGGCGCCTTTTTTTGGATAGTGCCTTAGTAAATGTGAACACTGCAAAGAAGTGGTATCAGACTGGTTTGTAGTGGAGGAATTTGTTGCCAGTTTCTTTCATCTTTAATCCGTATTCATGTTGTAATGTAGTAGTACCACCATATGGCAGAAACACTATGTTTTGGCACAAATACTTTGATTTTGGATACTTTAGCTTCTTCACCCCTTTTCAGCAAAATTTTCATTTTTTTCACCCCTTTTCAGCACAAATTCCAGCCTTTTTGGCTGTGTTCAGAAAAAAAACCCAACTCTTTTCAGCAGAAACTCTGCTGATTCATCTCTTTTCAGCGCACGTTTTATGATTTTAGCAGCTTTTCTAATATGGACCTCAGATTCTTGTTAATGCTCCATGGCAGAAATACATACAAGTACCCACCTGATGAAGCAGACAGAGGCAGTACCTCTGATTGGTGAATTTGAGCAGAAACTGGTTGTTTTACCTCTTTTCAGCAGAAATTCTGCTGATTCACCTCTTTTCTGCAGAAGTTTGAGCAGCTTCTGCTAATTTCAGCAGAATTATGAGTCTCTCCACCTCTTCTTTGCAAGAGTGAGTTTGGCTCAGTGAGATGAGTGGCTTCCTTGAGACCAGGAGGGCCAGTTTCAAATCCTGCTCACGGCAGTATTTTTTTTCACCACTTTTCAGCACAAGTCCCTGCTTTTTCAGGTATTTTCAGCAAAAACATCTTTTCGGGCAGAATTCTGCTGAAAATTCTGCTTATTCACCTCTTCTGCAAAATTTTCAGCCTTTTCACCTCTTATTAGCACAAATCTCAGCTGTTTTCAGAAAAAACACTTTTGAGCAGAAATTCTGCTGATTCATCTCTTTTCAGTGCAACTTTCTGCTTCTTTACCTCTTTTCTGCAGAAATTCTGCTGATTCACCTCTTTTCTGCAAAATTTTCAGCCTTTTCTCCTCTTATCAGCACAATTCTCAGCAGCTTCTGCTCATTTCAGCAAAAGTGTCAGTCTCTCCACCTCTTCATTGGGAGAATGAGTTTGGCTCAGTGAGATGAGTAGCTGCCTTGAGACCAGGAGGGCCGGGTTCGAATCCTGCTCATGGCAACATAGGACGGGTTTCTTTCACCACTTTTTTAGCAAAATTTCGCCGTCTTTACCACTTTGCAGTAGAATTTTTTGCTTTTCACCACTTTTAAGCAAAAATCTCTCCTTCTTCACTTGTTTTCAGCGGAATTTTCAGTTTCTTCACCACCATACAACTTTTTGCAACTTTTCATCTTTTTCAGCTTTTCAGCAGACAGCTTCAGCGTTAAGGCATCCACACAGCATTTTCGCAGGAAATGCAAATTTTTCTAGTTATACTTTATTCTGGTTGCTTCCGTACGTTTTTTGCCGCTTAACTACTGCTTCAGTTTTCAGCCGATTTTCACCGTTCAAACTCTATACTGTTCTGCTCTTTCTGCTGACGTAGGCTATGACTTTTGGTGTTTATTACTATTATACTTTTTAAAATATTACACTTTTTTCCTTTAATTTGTCCCATTGAAATGAATGGAAAACTTCCACAATTCTGCTAAAACTTGCTTGTTTTTGAAACTTAACTACTTTGTCATACTTTCACCTAGAAACTCCATTCAAACTTTAAAATGTTCTCAGATTATTGGGCTATTCCTGTCTGATTCAGCTTTTTCAGACCTTCTACCGTTTAAATCTTATCTCTCTTTAAGTTTTCAGTTGCAAAATTGTGATTTTTCAGAAAATACATGCGTTGTTATGGTTGCTATGCAATTAACTCAGAGTGGACAGTGAAACTTTCTGAATTTTCACCACTTGTCTGAACAACTTCATGCTACTCGCTCAATTTCCACTCAACCCCCACAAATTATACATCAAAACGTAGGTATTTTTGCTGGCTTTCAGAAAATGTCACTATCATTCTTGTGGGACTTATAGATGTTTTGCAAATCTCCTTAGAGTAACATAAAGTCTGAAAACTCTCCATAGAAACTCAATGGAGAGTTTCTTCAAAATCAGCGCTGGAATTCTCTAATGAGAGGCATTTTCAAATCGTCATATCTCCTTAACGAAACAAAGTTGAGACATGAGGCTTGTGCAAATATATCTTCAGACACTCCTGATGCTCACAATTCAAGAAGTTTTTTCTCACCTATTACCGTTCTGGAATGAGTTAGACTTGTTTGAGGGTAGGAAATTCATCATTCGCTCAGATCTGTTCAGATTTCAAACTCTGGAAAAGCGGCACTTTTTTCTCTCGTCATATCTTTTTGATGGATTTCCACATAGACCTGAAAATTTCCATGACTGTTCACCAAAGCCTGCTGTTTCTTACAGTGAAAGAATGATTTTGATGCTCCATATAGATTTAGAGTTACAAAACGTTGTTTGAGGGCAAGTCAAGGCAGTTTTGCTTTGCCTCTACTCAGTTACAGTGTATTACAAGTCATATATCTTCAATAATTTATATTTTATCTCTGAATTATGAAGACCTGTAGATTCCCCCATCTCTTCTGAACAAAACGGTGTCAGAATGAGCGTTCTAGCCCCTACGGTTAGGAAATTATGGCCATTTGTTCAAGGGGAGTCCTGAATGTGAGAAATACACTGAAGAAGACTCATACTTCTCTCTGTGTCTGTGTGTGTAAGGGCTGATTACAGCAGGTGCAGCCAATTTAACTGACCTAGATATACCAAGCCCAGACTCTTAACAGCCACTGTTCCCTTTAGGCTCTGTGTATGTGTGTGTGTATCAATATTTCTCCCATGTTAAAGTATTACTCCTCCATAATAGTATTTCTGCTAAATCAAAGTACTTCTACTACATCTTAGTACTTCTGCTCAATCATAGTAATTCTGGGTAATCATAGTATTTTTGCCAAATCATGGTATTTGTGCCAAATCATGGTTTTTGTGTCAAATCATGACATTTCTGATATGTTATAGTATTACTAGCAGGTGGAGGTATTTCTGTTATGTTATAGTATATGTGCTGAATATAGTATATCTGCCAAATCATAGTATTTATCCCAAATCATAGTATTTATGCAAAATTGCAGTATTTCTGCTAAAAAGCAGAAATAGTACCTTTTAGCAGAAATTTCTGTCAAAAGATATTATTTATGTTAAAACATAGTATTTCTGCTAAATCATAGTACTTGTGCCAAATCATAGTATTTGTACCCAATCATAGTATTTCTGCTATATCATTGTATTTGTGCCAAATCATGGTATTTTTTTGCCAAATCATGGTATTTGTGCCAGATCATGTTATTTGTGCCCAATTAAAATTTCTGTTATGTTATAGTATTACTACTAAGTCGTAGAATTTCTGTTATGTTATAGTATATCTGCTGATTATAGTATATGTGCCAAATCATAGTATTTATAGCAAATCATAGTATTTGTGTCCAAACATAGTATTTCTTGCCAAATTGTAGTATTTGTGCAAAAACATACTATGTCTGCAAAATCACAGTATATCTGTTATGTTATAGTATTGGTACTAATGCATAGTATTTCTACCAAATCATAGTATTCCTTCAAAATCATAGTATTACTGCAATTTCATAGTATTTGAGCGAAATCGTAGTATTCATGCAAAAACATATTGTCTGTTAAATCACAGTATATCTGTTATGTCATAGTATTACTACTAAGGCATAGTATTTCTGCCTAATCATGGTATTCCTTCAAAATCATAGTATTACTGCAATTTCATAGTATTTGAGCAAAATCGTAGTATATGTGCAAAAACATACTGTGTCTGCTAAATCACAGTATATCTGTTATGTTAAAGTATTACTAGTAAGTCACAGTATTTCTGCCAATTCGTAGTATTTGTACTAAATCATGGTACTTGTGCCAAATCATAGTATTTTTTGCAAATCATAGTATTCGAACCAAAACATAGTAGTATTTGTACGAAGTCATAGTATTTCTTCTAAATCATAGTATTTCAATCAAATCTCAGTAGTTGTGCTAAAACGCAGTATTATTGCCAAATCATAGTATTTGTACTGAAACATAGTATTTGTGCCAATAAGAGTATTTCTACTAAATCATAGTACTTGTGCCAAATCATAGTATTTCTGCCACATTGTGCTAGTTGTGCAAAAACATAGACTGTCTGCAAAATCATAGTATATCTGTTATGTTATAGTATTACTACTAAGGCATAGTATTTCTACCAAATCATAGTATTCCTTCAAAACCATAGTATTACTGCAATTTCACAGTATTTGAGCGAAATCGTAGTATATGTGCAAAAACATACTGTGTCTGCTAAATCACAGTATATCTGTTATGTTATAGTATTACTACTAAGGCATAGTATTTCTGCCTAATCATGGTATTCCTTCAAAATCATAGTATTACTGCAATTTCATAGTATTTGAGCAAAATCGTAGTATATGTGCAAAAACATACTGTGTCTGCTAAATCACAGTATATCTGTTATGTTAAAGTATTACTAGTAAGTCACAGTATTTCTGCCAATTCGTAGTATTTGTACTAAATCATGGTACTTGTGCCAAATCATAGTATTTTTTGCAAATCATAGTATTCGAACCAAAACATAGTAGTATTTGTACGAAGTCATAGTATTTCTTCTAAATCATAGTATTTCAATCAAATCTCAGTAGTTGTGCTAAAACGCAGTATTATTGCAAATTATAGTATTTGTACTGAAACATAGTATTTGTGCCAATAAGAGTATTTCTACTAAATCATAGTACTTGTGCCAAATCATAGTATTTCTGCCACATTGTGCTAGTTGTGCAAAAACATAGACTGTCTGCAAAATCATAGTATATCTGTTATGTTATAGTATTACTACTAAGGCATAGTATTTCTACCAAATCATAGTATTCCTTCAAAACCATAGTATTACTGCAATTTCACAGTATTTGAGCGAAATCGTAGCATATGTGCAAAAACATACTATGTCTTCAACATCACAGTATATCTGTTATGTTATAGTATTACTACTAAGTCACAGTATTTCTGCCAATTAAGTAGTATTTGTACTAAATCATACTACTCGTGCCAAATCATAGTATTCAAATCAAAATATAGTATTTGTACCAAAGCATTGTATTTGTACAAAGTACAGTATTTCTGCCAAATCATAGAATTACTGCAATTTCATAGTATTTTGAGGAATCCCTTTTGTTATAGTGTTACTTCTAAGTTGTAGTATTTCTGCTTTGTCATAGTATTTGTACTGAAACATAGTATTTCTGCTAAATCATAGTATTTCTCTCATCTTAAAGTACTCAATTATAGTATTTCTGCCAAATCATATCATCTCTGCTAAATCATAGTGTCTGCCAAATCATAGTATTTGTGCCAAATTATGGGATTTTGCCAAAACATCGTACTTGTGCAAAATTATAGTATTTGTGCCCAGTTAATATTTCTGTTATGTTATAGTATTACTACTAAGTCGTAGAATTTCTGTTATGTTCTGCCAAATCATAGTATTACGGCTATTTCAGAGTATTTGAGTGAAATTACAGTGTTCCTGCAAAAACATTGTATTTCTGCTAAATCATAGTATTTCTGTTATCTTAAAGTACTTGCACTCAATTATAGTATTTGTGCCAAAACATAGTATTGCTGCTATATCATAGTATTTGAGCCAAATCATAGTATATGTCCTAAAACATAGTATTTCTGCCAAATCATACTATTTGTCCTAAAGCATAGTATTTCAACAAAATCACAGTACTTCTGCTATGTTATAGTATTTGTTCTTGTAGAAAAACCTGTGTTATTGTGAGCTACATTACCCAGCAGCCTCTGAGCAGTGAGGGAATTCATGGGACTTCTGAGCTAGATGGTCTTCCTTCGTTCCTGGGCTAACGATTGAGGAGAGAGCTGCTGGGAAGGGGAGCAAATAGCCCATCCTGTATTTGTTGGGGATGGTGTGTGTCACATAAACGTGAGTTAATGTTCCATGCTTAAGATGTTTACCCTGCTACTTGTGTGTATTGGTTTTAGTTACCTTTAGCATATGTGCTAGTTAGCAATAGCTATGGCAGCCCAGTTATTTTATTGTTTTAGGCTTGTCCTGCTTTGTTTGTTCCCCCTACAAATTTATGTGAATTTGTACACTGTAATATCGCTGTATTACGTAGTGGCTAAGTAGGAGGCTGACTGTTACTAAGTGCATCAGTGTACATAGGTCATCTCTTGTGTTGGAGTGCCCTCTTGTGGCGCCTTTTGGGTAGTGCCTTAGTAAACGTGAACACTGCAAAGAAGTGGTATCAGACTGGTTTGTAGTGGAGGAATTTGTTGCCAGTTTCTTTCATCTTTAATCCGTATTCATGTTGTAATGTGGTAACTTTTGTGGCACAAATACCACAATATGGCAGAAATACTATGTTTTGGCACAAATACTTTGATTTGGTATACTTTAGCTTCTTCACCCCTTTTCAGCAAAATTTTCATTTTTTCACCCCTTTTCACAAATTCCAGCTTTTTGGGCTGTTTTCAGAAAAAAAACTCTTTTCAGCAGAAACTCTGCTGATTCACCTCTTTTCAGCGCAAGTTTCTGCTTCTTTGCCTCTTTTCTGCAGAAATTCTGCTGATTCACCTCTTTTCTGCAAAATTTTCATCCTTTTCGCCTCTTATCAGCACAGTTCTCAGCAGCTTCTGCTGATTTCAGCAGAATTGTCAGTCTATCCACCTCTTCTTTGAGAGAATGAGTTTGGCTCAGTGAGATGAGTAGCTCCCTTGAGACCAGGAAGGCCAAGTTCAAATCCTGCTCATGGCAAAATTTCTTTTCACCACTTTTCAGCAAAAATTTGTGCTTCTTCACCTGTTTTCAGGTATTTGTAGTATTTCGTAGTATTTGTACCCAATCATACTATTTCTGCTAAATCATACTATTCCTGCCAAATCATAGTATTTGTACTGAAACATAGTATTTCTGCCCAATCATAGTATTTGTACTAAATCATAGTACTTGTGCCGAATCATAGTATTTCTGCCATATTATAGTATTTGTGTAAAAACAGAATGTCTGCATAATCACAGTATATCTGTTATGTTATAGTATATCTGCTGAATATAGTATATGTGCCAAATCATAGTATTTATAGCAAATCATAGTATATGTGCCAAATCCTAGTATTTATAGCAAATCATAGTATTTGTGCCAAAGCATCGTATTTGTATGGAGTCATAGTATTTCTTCTAAATCATATGTTAAAGTATATGTGCTGAATATAGTATATGTGCCAAATCGTAGTATTTATAGCAGTATTTGTGCTAAAACATAGTATTTATATCAGTTCAACTTATTTAACTCTTCTCAAAAGCCCAACACCCCTTCTTCACCCCGTTTCAGCAGAATTGTGAGTTTTTTCACCCCTTTTCAGCACAAATCCCAGCTTTTTTAGGTGTTTTCAACAGAAATTATTTTTTAGCAGAAATTCTGTTGATTTACCTGTTTTCAGTGCAACGTTCTACTTCTTTACCTCTTTTCAGTAGAAATTCTGCTGATTCACCTATTTTAAGCAGAATTTTCAGCGTTTCACCTCTTATCAGTACAAATCTCAGTATCTTCTGCTCATTTCAGAATGAACCTTTTCACCTCTTTTCAGTACAAATTTGAACTTCTGTACCCCTTTTAAGCAGAATTTTGCCTTTTCACCTCTTTTCAGCAAAAGATTCTACTTCTTCACTTGTTTTCAGCATAATTTTTCAGTTTCTTTACTGCCATACAATTTTTGCAGCTTTTCATCTTTTTCAGTCATTTTCAGCAGACAGCTTCAGCGTTCCGGCATCCACACAGCATTTTCGCAGGAAATGCAAATTGTGTGGATGCCCTAAAGGGCTTCCACACTATTGAGTTCCTGTTTCTCTTTATTGTGTGGATGCCCTAAAGGGCTTCCACACAATTGTTTTCCTGTTTCTCTTTATTCTTTATTATTCTTCAAGTTGCTTCCGTACGTTTTTTGCCGCTTAACTACTCCCTCAGTTTTCAGCCGATTTTCTCAGTTCAAACTTTAAAAAATTCTGCTCTTTCTGCTAATGTTTGCTATGACTTTTGGTGCTCATAAGTTCTATACTTTTTGAGATATTGAATTTTTTTTGCAATATTTTTTGCCCATTTTTGCACATCATCAGTGGCCTCACTAGTTTTCCTTGCCCGGTTGAGCCGTGTTTTAGCTCAGTGAGATAAGCAGCCGTTCTCAGACTGGTTGACCCGGGTTCAAATCCCGCTTATGGCAACATTTCTTTCAGTTAACAGTTAAACTTTTTTAACTCAATTTCAGCTTTTTCACCCCTTTTCAGCAAAATTTTCAGTTTTTTCACCACTTTTCAGCACAAATCCCAGCTTTTTCAGCTATTTTCAGCAAAAACATCTTTTCAGCAGAATTCTGAAAAGAGTTCTGCAGAACTCTTTTCAGCAGAAATTCTGCTGATTGAACTCTTTTGAGCAGAATTTTCACCTCTTTTCAGCCCAAATTCTGCTTATTCACCTCTTCTGCAAAATTTTCAGCCTTTTCACCTCTTATTAGCACAAATCTCAGCTGTTTTCAGGAAAAACTGTTTTGAGCAGAAATTCTGCTGATTCATCTCTTTTCAGTGCAACTTTCTGCTTCTTTACCTCTTTTCAGCCCAAATTCTGCTTATTCACCTCTTCTGCAAAATTTTCAGCCTTTTCTCCTCGTATCAGCACAATTCTCAGCAGCTTCTGCTCATTTCAGCAGAGTTGTCCGTCTCTCCACCTCTTCTTGGTCAGAGTGAGTTTAGCTCAGTGAGATGAGTGGCTGCCTTGAGATCTGGAAGGCCAGGTTCGAATCCAGCTCAGGGCAATTTTTTTTTCGCCACCATACAACTTTTTGCAACTTTTCATCTTTTTCAGCTTTTCAGCAGACAGCTTCAGCGTTAAGGCATCCACACAGCATTTTCGCAGGAAATGCAAATTTTTCTAGTTCTTTATTATTCTTCAAGTTGCTTCCGTACACTTTTTGCCGCTTAACTACTCCCTCAGTTTTCAGCCGATTTTCTCAGTTCAAACTTTAAAAAATTCTGCTCTTTCTGCTAATGTTTGCTATGACTTTTGGTGCTCATAACTTCTATGCTTTTTGAGATATTGAATTTTTTTTTGCAATATTTTTGCCCATTTTGCACATTATCAGTGGCCTCACTAGTTTTCCTTGCCCGGTTGAGCCGTGTTTTAGCTCAGTGAGATAAGCAGCCGTTCTCAGACTGGGAGACCCGGGTTCAAATCCCGCTTATGGCAACATTTCTTTCAGTTAACAGTTAAACTTTTTTAACTCAATTTCAGCTTTTTCACCCCTTTTCAGCAAAATTTTCAGTTTTTTCACCACTTTTCAGCACAAATCCCAGCTTTTTCAGCAAAAACCCCTTTTTTCAGCAGAATTCTGAAAAGAGTTCTGCAGAACTCTTTTCAGCAGAAATTCTGCTGATTGAACTCTTTTCAGCAGAATTTTCACCTCTTTTCAGCCCAAATTCTGCTTATTCACCTCTTCTGCAAAATTTTCAGCCTTTTCACCTCTTATTAGCACAAATCTCAGCTGTTTTCAGGAAAAACTCTTTTGAGCAGAAATTCTGCTGATTCATCTCTTTTCAGCGCAACTTTCTGCCTCTTTACCTCTTTTCAGCAGAAATTCTGCTGATTCACCTCTTTTCTGGAAAATTTTCAGCCTTTTCTCCTGTTATCAGCACAATTCTCAGCAGCTTCTGCTCATTTCAGCAGAGTTGTCCGTCTCTCCACCTCTTTGTGATCAGAGTGAGTTTAGCTCAGTGAGATGAGTAGCTGCCTTGAGACCAGGAGGGCCAGGTTCGAATCCTGCTCAGGGCAATGTTTTTTTTTTTTCACCACCATACAACTTTTTGCAACTTTTCATCTTTTTCAGCTTTTCAGCAGACAGCTTCAGCGTTAAGGCATCCACACAGCATTTTCGCAGGAAATGCAAATTTTTCTAGTTTTTCTAGTTATTCTTCAAGTTGCTTCCGTACTTTTTTTGCCGCTTAACTACTCCCTCAGTTTTCAGCCGATTTTCTCAGTTCAAACTTTAAAAAATTCTGCTCTTTCTGCTAATGTTTGCTATGACTTTTGGTGCTCATAACTTCTATACTTTTTGAGATATTGAATTTTTTTGCAATATTTTTTGCCCATTTTGCACATTATCAGTGGCCTCACTAGTTTTCCTTGCCGGTTGAGCCGTGTTTTAGCTCAGTGAGATAAGCAGCCGTTCTCAGACTGGGAGACCCGTGTTCAAATCCCGCTTATGGCAACATTTCTTTCAGTTAACAGTTAAACTTTTTTAACTCAATTTCAGCTTTTTCACCCCTTTTCAGCAAAATTTTCAGTTTTTTCACCACTTTTCAGCACAAATCCCAGCTTTTTCAGCTATTTTCAGCAAAAACATCTTTTCAGCAGAATTCTGAAAAGAGTTCTGCAGAACTCTTTTCAGCAGAAATTCTGCTGATTGAACTCTTTTCAGCAGAATTTTCACCTCTTTTCAGCCCAAATTCTGCTTATTCACCTCTTCTGCAAAATTTTCAGCCTTTTCACCTCTTATTAGCACAAGGCTCAGCTGTTTTCAGGAAAAACTGTTTTGAGCAGAAATTCTGCTGATTCATCTCTTTTCAGCGCAACTTTCTGCTTCTTTGCCTCTTTTCAGCAGAAATTCTGCTGATTCACCTCTTTTCTGCAAAATTTTCAGCCTTTTCTCCTCTTATCAGCACAATTCTCAGCAGCTTCTGCTCATTTCAGCAGAGTTGTCCGTCTCTCCACCTCTTCTTGGTCAGAGTGAGTTTAGCTCAGTGAGATGAGTAGCTGCCTTGAGACCAGAAGGGCCAGGTTTGAATCCTGCTCAGGGCAATTTTTGTTTTTTTCACCACCATACAACCTTTTGCAACTTTTCATCTTTTTCAGTTTTTGAGCAGACAGCTTCAGCAATAAGGCATCCACACAGCATTTTCGCAGGAAATGCAAATTTTTCTAGTTAGTGTGAATGCTTGTAAAAGCATTCACAGTATTGTTCTTCTAATCTTTATTAGTGTGAATGCTTGTAAAAGCATTCACAGTATTGTTCTTCTAATCTTTATTATTATTATTTCATATTCCGTACGTTTTTTGGCATCTAACTCCTTCAAAACCGTTCAACTTAGAAAAACCATTCAAACACCATTAGATTCCTCTTCTTTAGGACAACAAAAATTTCCCATGTATTTCAATGGGGAGACCCTTCAAATCCTCGTTCAACTTACTCATTTTTAAACTCTTACTACTTCAATATACATTCACATAGAGCCACCATTCAAACTTTAAAATGAAGACAAGACCTTCAACTATTCAACTTGTATTTATCTTTTCAATATCTATTATACTTTTTCTTCAGTTCCAGTTTAAGTTTCATGATGTTTTTTCACCCGTTTCAGAGTTTATAATGGGTGTGTATGGGACGGAATGTTGGGGCTAGAGTGAGCCAGCTCAACTGCTAGAGTGAGAGGAGCAAAAAAATTAATCTTAAAATCTTTTTTAAAACTGCTGCTGTGTCCGCGGCGTTTGCTCTACAGGTATGATTTTACCCTCAAAACGTAGCCATCGCTGTCCTCTTTCACCCGATGTGTTTACTATTGTCCTAGGTGTTATGGTTCTTTCATAAATGTCACCAATGCACAGCCTCCTCCCTCCAACTCTTCCATAGACTAATGTTAAAATGGCTCAGAAGGTTCGTTTGAAAATCAGAAGTACAGGCTGTCTTTACACTGTCACCACGTCCATATAATAAACTCCACAAGCATGAAAACTGAGAATTCGGTAGACTGGACATTGCTGCCGCTCACGGTGAAAGAATTTCGTCAATAGGACCTGTACTTTTCATTTGGGAGCGATTTGTTTCTGCCTGACTTTTCTGTTCATTTTAAGCAGCAAAAGTGAGGTGCATGTCTGTGCGTGTGTATGGAGCCATTGGGTGCAGTCACTATAGCAACCAGGCTCACACCTGCCTGCCTAACGAGCTCTGTCTCTCACTCTGCCAAGATTCATCTTAAATACTTCTCTTTCAACTGCTGCTGTGTCCACAGTGTTTGCTCTACAGCCATCATTTTACCCTCAAAACGACGCCATCGTTCTTCTCTTTCCAACACTGTGTCTTTCAAAGCTCAGAGATGTAAACCTTTAAAACTGTGTGGATCCAAGTGGAGGGATCACATTTTAGTCATTCAGTTATTCAAAGAATATGAACTTTTAATATTCATTCAGACGTTTTCTGACTCTAAATTTTCTTTTCTCATTACTTAGGTTTTTCTAATTTACATTTAAAACATTTTCAGATATTTTCCAACTTCTTCTCTGTGCTTGTCAGCTTTTAGCAGTTCAGCACTTTTGTTTTCAGGTGAAAATTTCTATATTTTTCATCTCATTCAACATTTTTAATTTAGAATTCAGCAATTAAATCTTTTCAGTGCATATATTCAGATTCAAGCATTCACACTGCAGTTTCTTCAGAAAATGCACTTTCTAGTTATATATTCCGTACTTTTTTTGGCATCTAACTCCTTCAAAACCGTTCAACTTAGAAAAACCATTCAAACACCGTTAGATTCCTCTTCTTTTGGACATGACTGCTTCTACTTTTCTCATTTTTAACATTTATATTTTTTAAATTATTCAACTTTTTTCAACAAAAATTTCCCATGTATTTCAATGGGGAGACCCTTCAAATCCTCATTCAACTTACTCATTTTCAAACTGTATCTACTTCCACATATGTTGACATAGAGCCACCATTCAAACTTTAAAACGAAGACAAGACATTCAACTATTCAACTTGTATTTATCTTTTCAATATCTATTATACTTTTTCTTCAGTTCCAGTTTAAGTTTCATGATGTTTTTTCAGCCGTTTCAGAGTTTATAATGGGTGTGTATGGGACGGAATGTTGGGGCCAGAGTGAGACAGCTCAACTGCTAGAGTGAGAGAAGCAAAAAAAATTAATCTTAAAATCTTTTTTAAAACTGCTGCTGTGTTCGCAGCGTTTGCTCTACCGGTCTGATTTTACCCTCAAAACGTAGCCATCGCTGTCCTCTTTCATCCAATGTGTTTACTATTGTACTAGGTGTTATGGTTCTTTCATAAATGTCACCAATGCACAGCCTACTCCCTCCAACTCTTCCATAGACTCTAATGTTAAAATGGCTCAGAAGGTTCGTTTGAAAATCAGAAGAGCATGGTGTCTTTACACTGTCACCACGTCCATATAATAAACTCCACAGGCATGAAAACCGAGAATTAGGTAGACTAGACATTGCTGTCGCTCACGGTGAAAGAATTTTGTCAATATGAGTTGTACTTTTCATTTTGGAACGATTTGTTTCGGCCTGACTTTTCTGTTCATTTTATGCAGCAAAAGTGAGGTGCATGTCTGTGTGTGTGTATGGAGCCATTGGGTGCAGTCACTATAGCAACCAGGCTCACACCTGCCTACTTAACGAGCTCTCGCTCTCACTGTGCCAAGATTCATCTTAAAAATTTCTGTTACAACTAAGCAGTTGGAGTTAGATTAAGTCAACAGGTACAATAAGTCAGATTTGACAGGGTTTTGCCACAGATTAACAGTATGTCAGTAGTTAGTATAGGCCAACTGAATAGAGGATTCTCATTGGCCTGTTAAATTCAAGCTGATTGTGTATTGGTGGACTTGTCTTCTGCACACAGGTTTTTCAGATCTGGAGTCAGTTGATGACTTTAAAATAATCTTTTCTGACTGGATAATTAAAGCTCACAGCATCTACCTGTAGTGGATTTTCCCACATTTTAAATAATCTAATCTCATTTAATGTCTCTGTTTTTAGTCTGTATAATTTATCTCCCCACAAATACACTCAAAGTAGTCTTAAAATAAAACCCATAAAACAGTTCAAGATGACATACTTTTTATTTGCTCATTTAATTCCAGTTGCCCTCTTTCTCTGTATGTCACTCATTTGCTTATTCTCAGGAAAAAGTACCAATTTGTATGCTGATAAGTCTTGTGTATTGTTTTTCTCTGTCTCTCTATGACAGAGAAATGTATATGCTCAGTATTGCTGTTCAAACTGATGCTCAAATTTCCAAGCACCACCTGAACGCCTCATCGGTCTTTAAGAATCACTGCACCAACTGTCGTCATTCCGCTTTGCTCTCTGCTGTGGTAAGTACAATACACTCAGTACAGCACTGTTTTATTTTTATGATGGTAAAAATACATGTTTGACATTTAAACTCACATATCAAGTCTTTTTAAAGTTCAACAGAGTTCAAAGAATAAAGAAAGCAAAAAAAAAATAACCTTCGCTATCATTTATATAGGTTTATGACTTTTGCTGTTAGCAGCAGTGCTAACACTAGCCTTGGCAGTTGTTAACTGACAAAAAGAATATTCCTGTTATATTCCTGTGATATTTATTGGCGGTCAGTGAGACAAAAGTAACAAATGGGCTTTATTATTGCCATTGTGGCTCAGTTTTAACAGTAAGAGTGCTTTATGACTTTTGCTGTTAGCAGCAGTGCTAACGCTAGCGTCAATGCTAATGCTAGCAACAATGCTAACGCCAGCTATAGTGCTAACACTAGCCTTAGCAGTTGTTAACTGACAAAAACAATATTCCTGTGATATTCCTGTGATATTTATTGGCGGTCAGTGAGACAAAAGTAACAAATGGGCTTTATTATTGCCATTGTGGCTCAGTTTTAAAAGTAAGAGTGCTTTATGACTTTTGCTGTTAGCAGCAGTGCTAACGCTAGCATCAATGCTAATGCTAGCAACAATGCTAATGCTAGCAACAATGCTAACGCCAGCTATAGTGCTAACACTAGCCTTAGCAGTTGTTAACTGACAAAAAGAATATTCCTGTGATATTTATTGGCGGTCAGTGAGACAAAAGTAACAAATGAGCTTTATTAGTGCCATTGTGGCTCAGTTTTAACAGTAAGAGTGCTAGCGCTAGCAGCAGTGCTAACACTAACTGAAGTGCTAACGCTAGCAGGAATGCTAGCGCTAGCAGCAATGCTAAGACTAGTAACAGTCTAACAGTAGGCTTACATAACTGGAAATACTTCAGTTAATTAGTTTGAATTATAAAATGGCTGCTGTATCAGCTGGTGTGCTATATTACTCTATAATTACCCTACTGACTATAAGTTCAGTAGATCATGTCGTGTGGGCTTTGTATTTCTGTTAGTCTGATAACATTGTACAGACAACTAACATATTATTTCTCGTCTTACACTTTCAGGAACTTGACTGACATCTGTGCTTTGCCTGGTAGGTGTGCACATACTGTAAGAGAAGTAGACCAAAATAAAAAAATAATCTGACTAATATAAGCGGTAAAGTGATGGTTTCAAACTTTGTGCTAGACCTTTTAAACACAATTTTATAATAAATATACATAAGTGCAGCTTAACAATTGGGCTAAAATATTTTTTTCGTACATTTTTGTAGTCACACTACATGTGATTAGTTAATGATTCAGTCAATCATATTTGTATTTAAAAATATTATTGCTGAATTTAATTAAATATTTATTATTTTAAAAAGTGCCAAATTATGCAGCTTTTTGCACATGGCAGCCGACAACAGTTTAGCTTGAATATTTGTTTTATCCTTTTTCAGTAGTCACAATTAGTTCATACAATTACCATTAATAAAATTATTATTTTTTCTTGTTTTTTTGTTCACAGTGTGCAGAAGAAGAACAAGGACCAGATCTCCAGTCTTCTCTGTCACATCCCAACCCCCCAACCCCTCTATCCTCTGTCCTACTCCACCTGTTGTCTCTGCCTTCTTTCCATCTGTATTTCACCCTGTGGTTTGTGAGAAATTTTGCCAAACCAAGAATCTTATTGCGGTTTGATTTCAAAACCGTGTCTCTCCTGCTCTGTCTGTTCTTTCTGCTAAATTTTCTCTCTACCTGTTTTTCACTCTTTGGCTTGCTGCTGAAAAATGCACAAGCCAATAAAGCAATAAAGAGTGCATATTTTGCCTCAACCTATAAACAAACTGAACAAACAAAGAAAACTCTGCGGTTTGATTTCCAAGCCGTGTCTCTCCTGCTCTGTCTGTTCTTTCTGCTAAATTTTCTCTCCACCTGTTTTTCACTCTTGGCTTGCTGCTGAAAAATGCCAAGCCATTAAAGCAATTAAGAGTGCATATATTGCCTCTACCTAAGAACAGAGAAAACTCTAATTCACGGTTTGATTGTGATTTCCCAGCCGTGTCTCTCCTGCTCTGCCTGTTCTCTCTTCTAAATTTTCTCTCTACCTGTTTTTCATTCTGGGCTTGCTGCTAAGTTGTGCCAAACGAATAAAGAGAGTGCATAATATTCTCTCGACTGAAGAACAAACTGTCAAAAGAAAGACAACTGTTTCAGAAAAATAAAAACTGAAATATAAAAACAAAGACAACATCTCCTCGTGTGTCCCACTCTTATTTTGTGAACATATTTTCTAAAGACTAAGAAACAGGTGTGTGAAAATGCCAAGGAAGCAGAAAAAGTCACAAGCTGCAAAACAATGCTGGAAGAAGTTCCATGAGTTTCACAGTGTGCCAACATGTGAACAAGCTGAGTTTGATTTTCCTCATAGCTCTGCAGAAGATAGTGTGTCTCCAAAGACCAATGCTGAATGTGTCAAAAAGGCAGGTCAACATGTTCCTGCACATGTACAACAGGTATCTTATGCTGATGCTGTAAAGAGTGGACTGCAGCATGAATTTAATGAACAACATGAGGTGTCAAGTACCCCACAGGTGGGTTATGCTGATTTTGTGCAAAGAGGCCGTCACAGTGATGTGGCAGGACAATCTCATGCAGAAAGAGTGAACCTTGAAAACCAGCCCTCTGTTACACATGTCTGTGCATCTCACAGCCAGGCTCATCCCAAATATGGAGACTCCAGAAACCACCAGTGCACATGTAACTCACTCACATTTCTTGCATTCCTTCATGAGAATGAAAACATGACTACAGCTGACCTTAATCTGGTCTTGGATAAAGGTGATGTGATGTACAAAGAGGCCAAGAAAAGATTCCCCAAGAGTATTCATTTGGCAACCGATGAGCTGCCAGACAAAGTTGATGCTCGCAGGTCTATGTATCATGTCGACATGACACAGCCTTCCCGGTATGGGACATTTGACGAACCTTCAGAGGGAGCAGTAGACACCTTTCTCAGCTTAGAAGCAGGACTGAGCTGCCTGTTGTCAGATGTGCAGTATGCCTTACTGATTATGAGTGGATTGTGTATTGCAGTGTTCAGATCCACATCAGGCAAATATGGGTTCTTTGACCCACACTCCAGAACAGCCAGTGGTCTTCCTCTACCACTACAGTCACGTAATCGTGGTACAGCAGTGATGCTGAAATTCACACTCCTCAGTGACATGATTAAGAGGCTCCAAGAGTCTTATGAAGAGATGCAGATATCACCCTCTTGTAACTATGAGCTGAAGCCTGTGCAGTTTTACAGTATGAGCACAGTCAACCTGAGTGATACTATCACAGACACGGTCTGCAGACCAACAGCTGCCACTGCTGTGGCACCTACTCACTCTGATACAACTGTTGATGAAGCAAACTCCTCTACTCCAAGGAGAAACACAACCACTGATCTGACTGAGATCTCTCAAATGTCCATTTGTACACCACTGGTGAAACAAGAAGTCCACATGACTCAGTTCACGTCACATGAAGCTCCTCAGAATGAATTTACTAATATACCTACTGAAGAACTATGCAGTGAATTTAATTTTCTTCCATCAAATTATGATTTTTCATGTCAATCAAATGCTGCAATAAAAAATGTTGCTGCATGTAATCTTTCAGATACAATTTTGCAAAAAATCTGTAAACTGACAAAAGTAAATAAACAGCAAAGGCGCAAAATGAAAAGAAGATTAATGGCATCAGACAAACCAAGAAATCAGAGAAAAGAAAACCAAAAAAGGAAAGAAAGACAAAAGTACGCTTCAAATAAAGATTACAAAGAAAAGAAGAAATCTTCTACAAGCGAGGCATATAAAAACAATCCTGAAGTTAGACAGAAACATCAACAATATATTAAAAGACGCTACTGTGACAATGCTGAATTTAGACAAAAACAAAAAAACTACATCACTAAAAGGTATAAAGAGAGCCCAGAATTCAGAGAGAGACAGAGATCTCGAGTGACTCAGCGTTATGCACGTGATAACACATTCAGAGTAAGACACAGACAACTAATGAAGCAACTAATGCGAGACAGGTATCAGAATAATCTTGCATTCAGGATTATGCAAAACATGAGATGTGCAATGAAAATAAAAAGGAAATACAGATGGGTGAACAGACAAACCCAAGAGAGTGACAACAGTGTGATCAAAGAGGCCATATCTGTGTTCAAATCACAAATCAAAGCTGGACCATCATACCCATGTACAGTATGTTTCAAGGCTTCATTTCCAAACCAAATACGACCCTGTACAAGGTCAAATTATGTGAAAAACCCACATGTGGTTGCAACATGTTTGACAGGAAGGTTTGTTCATGTTTGTGATGAAAACTGCAGAAATGAGCAGTGCAATGTGCCTGATGAGAGAAAGAGAGAGTGGATTTGTCACACCTGCCACGATCATCTTAAAAATGGATCCATGCCAGCACTTGCTGTTGCCAATAAACTGGATCTTGCTGATATTCCACCTGAACTGTCTGATCTCAACATACTGGAGAGACATCTCATAGCCAAGTGCATACCATTTGCAAAGATTATTCCTCTTCCCAAAGGCAGACAGAGAGCAATTAGAGGAAATGTGGTCTGTGTCCCATCAGAGGTACAGGAAACTGTTGAAGCATTGCCTCGATTGAGAATAAATTCTCAGGTGATGAGAGTAAAACTGAAGAGACGCTTGTCTTACAAAGGTCATCAGCTGTTTCAGACTGTAAGCTGGTCTAAACTTGTGCAAGCACTGCATAAACTCAAGCAGATTCATCCACAGTATAAGGATGTGAGCATCAGAGATGATGCTGAGCTGTGTGATCCAACACTTCCTGATGAAGATGATGAGGATGATGATGATGAAAACATGAATGAGGACGATTATGATGAGGCTGATTTAATGGAAATTGACAGCTGTGAGAAAAATGCACTGAGTGAAGCACAAAATAAAAATGAACAGGATATTGACATGTTACCCTGTGATGGTGAACAACCATGTGAGCAGATGAGAGATGATTCAGACCAAGCAGATGGACTGACTAATGGTGGTTTTGCACTTGAGTCCTGTTTGCAGCCCCCTGATGTGGCTGAGGAGATATTATGTTTCAGTGAAGGAATCTACTCTGTTGCTCCTGCAGAGAGAAACAATCCAATAAGTTTTTTCAAAACACCTAAACTGGAGGCCATGGCCTTCCCTGTGCAGTTCCCTACAGGCCAAAACACACTGGATGAAAGAAGGCTGATCAAAGTATCCCCCAGTGGGTATTTCAAATCAAGACTTTTCTGCATTGATGATCGTTTTGCCAAAGACACAAACTATTTGTTCTTTGCACAGTTTGTGACTGAAATACACTTGGCTACTTCCAGCATGACAATACAGTTAAGGAAGGCAAAGCCTCTGACCAGAGATGGGAGAAAAATAACCTCAGGCATGTTACAAGATAAACATGAGGTGGAGAAACTGGTGCGAAATAAAGACGCAGTGAGATTCATGCAGCCTCTGAGAGGAACCCCAGCCTATTGGGAGAAAACAACAAGAGATCTTTTTGCCATGATCAGACAGTTGGGAACTCCCACTTTTTTTTGCACATTTTCAGCTGCTGAAATGCACTGGCCCGAAGTGATTGAGGCAATAACAAGGCAACAAGGTGAACAAGTCAATTTTGAAGGACTCGACTGGTCAGCAAAGTGTGACATCCTGAGAAGCAATCCTGTCACAACAATGCGCATGTTTGACAAGAGAGTTGAAGCATTATTCAGAGATTTACTCTTATCTCCTGCAGAGCCACTTGGCAAAGTTATTGACTACTTTTACAGAGTCGAGTTTCAGCACAGAGGAAGCCCACACATACACTGTCTCCTGTGGGTAGAAGGTGCTCCTGTGTTTGAGGAGGATGATGATCAAACTGTTGTGGATTTTATAAACAAATACATCACAGCGCAGCTGCCTGATCCACATAAACAACCTGAACTTTACAAGAAAGTTACAGAAGTGCAAAAACACAGTAAGAACCACACAAAGACGTGCTTTAGGAGTTTAAGCTCCGGGTGCCGTTTTGGTTTTCCTAAACCACCCTGCAATGAGACAATGATCACAAGACCCAGTGAGGATGATGAACTGGAAGTAGAAACAGCAAAGAACAAGCTCAGACCACTGAACCAGCTGCTGAATGAACCTGAAACTGCTTCCATGAGTTTAGAGCAGCTCTTGGCAAGATGCAAGTTGACACATGCAGAATATGAGCGATACCTGAATAAAATGAACACAAGGAGTATGATCATACTAAAGCGTGATCCAAAAGACTCTTGGATAAACGGCTATAATCCACATCTGCTTGAAGCCTGGAACAGTAATATCGACATAAGCTTTGTTCTAGATGCTTTCGGTAGCTGCAAATTATTTAATGAAATATAT
This sequence comes from Oreochromis aureus, assembly GCF_013358895.1. NCBI lineage: Eukaryota > Metazoa > Chordata > Actinopteri > Cichliformes > Cichlidae > Oreochromis > Oreochromis aureus. Next base: position 2,451,231 of record NC_052962.1, on the reverse strand, counting down.
ATCAAAAAAAAGGGCGGGCTATCTGAGTACCTGAAAACTGTCATTGAGAACTCCCATAAGGACAGTGTAAATGAGTGTGATGAAATGAGAGCCGTCATGCAGGCATATTCAAAGAAGCGAGAGATCAGTGCGCAGGAGTGTGTTGCTCGTGCATGTGGTCTTCACATGAAGCAATGTTCACGTGCTGTAATATTCATACCAACTGATGATAATCCAGTGAAAATGAGTCGTCCCCTGTCAGTTCTGGACAACACAACACCTGAGTCTTCCAATGTTTGGATGACATCTTTGAATGACAAATACAAAGCCAGACCTGAAACACCAGAGTATGAGGAGATGTGCATGGCAGACTTTGCTGCTACTTGCAGGATTGTGTATGGTCAACAGAGAAAAGGTAAAGATGTTTTGCCCCTTCTCAATGAGATGGGATTTGTGCAAAGGCGCAAAAATGATAAGCCTGCTATCATCAGATTTCACCGCTGCTCACAAGAAAAACATCCAGAGCAATATTATGGAAGACTGCTTAAACTGTACCTTCCTCATCGTTCAGACCACGAACTGAAAACGCCATCATTGCCAACTTATCAGGCTTTCTATGGCGCTGGCTGTGTACAGCTACCAGGTACTGACCTTCTTGAGTACGTGCAACACATTGTCAAAAGAAACAGAGAGAAATATGAGAAAAACAGTGAGGAGATCGAGAGCGCTGTTGAGGAATATGAGCAGAACAGAGGTGTGACTGACGAATGGTGTAATCTGGCACCTGAATCAGATCTTGTAAGGCTGCCGCTTGTTGAACAAGAAAGAGAGCGAGACAATGAAAATGAACAGGAAGATGTTCCCGACTACAGCCGTCAGGCTGATGCTTCAACAGAAGTCAGAGCCATCAGGGAACCCCCTGCTATTGATCCCACATTGTTACGTCAGATGTTTCAGAATCTGAATAAGAAGCAAGCCTGCACATTTTATGCAGTTAGAGACTGGTGCATTAAAAGAGTCTGTACTCTAAATCCAGAGCAGTTTTTCTTTTATATTAATGGTGGTGCTGGAACAGGAAAATCACATCTTATCAAATGCATCTACTCAGAAGCATCTAAGATACTGAGCAAAGTGCCCAGATATGCAGACGACGCTGACATATCAAAACCCACTGTCCTGTTAACTGCTTTCACTGGGACTGCAGCATTTAACATTTCTGGAACAACACTGCATTCTCTACTCAAGCTCCCTAGAAGCTTAAAACCTCCCATTCAGGGACTTGGCAATCAGCTGGATGAAGTCAGATCAGAACTTTTGAATGCTGAAATAATCGTCATTGACGAAGTGTCTATGGTGTCAAGACATCTCTTTGCATATGTAGATGCAAGACTCAAACAGATCAAAGGGACTCGGAGACCCTTTGGAGGCATGTCAGTCATTGCTGTCGGAGACTTCTATCAGCTACCCCCAGTGCGACAGTCGAAACCTCTCTGTGTGCACGACCCGTCCGAGATCGACCTGTGGCGGGAGCATTTTCAGATGATCACTCTGACTGAGATTATGCGTCAGAAAGATGATGTTGTCTTTGCTGAGATGCTGAACAGAATCCGTGTGAAAGGAAAGTTGGATGTGCTTTGCGAAGCAGATAGAAATTTGTTGTCACAGGCCATAACTGAACCAGCCCTTTGTCCGACTGATGCGTTGCACATTTTTGCAACTAATAAAGAAGTGGATGCACACAACTCTGCAACACTGACTCTGCTTCATACTCATATCATTGACATCCATGCAGATGATTATAGAAAGGATCCTAGAACTGGCAGAATGGCACTTCAAGACAGACCATTCAAAGGAGGTAAAAACGAGTTACCAGACACACTGAAAGTTGCAGAAGGAGCTTGTGTCATGCTCACCAGAAACATTGACATACAAAATGGTTTGGTTAATGGAGCTTTTGGAAAACTACTTAGAGTAGTTTACTCTGAAAATGACCAACACATCATCAAGCTTGGACTTAAAATGGATAATGAGACATCTGGAAAGAATTACCGCACACCAGCAGACGACATGGTGTACATTGAGAGAGCAGAGGAGAATCTAAAGCAGAAAGGAGTGGTACGCAGACAGTTCCCAGTGAAGCTGGCCTTTGCATGTACAATTCATAAGGTACAGGGTATGACAACCACATCAGCTGTTGTCTCTCTTAAGAGCATTTTTGAGCCCGGCATGGCCTACGTAGCTGTCAGTAGAGTGACGTCTCTCAGTGGACTGTATCTTCTTGATATGGAGGAGAAAAAAATATTCACCAACCCAGAAATCACTGCAGCGCTTGAGAATATGAGACAAGCCAACCTTGATGACATGATGCCTCTTCTACATGTGAGACAAACACTGAGCAGGTCAGAGGTTTTAACCATTGTTCATCATAATACAGAGGGACTGCCAGCTCACATTAATGACATCAAGAGTCACCATGAATTGTGTCTAGCAGATGTTTTGTGCCTAACAGAAACACACCTGCGGGGCTCTTTTGTCGCAGAGAGTCTCCACTTGGAAAATTACAATTTGTTCAAACGCAACAGACACCTGTCCTACACAAACTTTCCCCAAATGGCAAACAGAAGTGGTGGTGGAGTTGCTGTTTATGTGAAAAGTGACATTCAAGTGCATGAAAAACAGTACATCCATAATGTAACTGACCTTGAATTTCTGGCTTTAAAGGTTGAAGCACCAGTCAGTGCACTGATTGCAGTTGTATACAGACCTCCAGACTACACTCTGAGGCCATTCCTGAAAAACCTGGTAAGCCTATTAGACTCATTAGAGATCATGGACTGTCATCCCATCATAGTTTGTGGTGATTTTAATGAGAATGTTTTATCCAGTGCAAACAAACCAATCCTGGAGCTGTTTGAGTCTAGGGGATACGCACAGGTCATCACTGCCCCTACCACAGAGAAGAACACACTGCTTGACCTCATTTTCATTTCTCAGCCAGAGCGACATCTCCATTCTGGAGTCATGAAGACCTACCATAGTTACCATGACCCTGTATACTGTGTATTGTCCTGTGATGATTCATGATCTAGATCTTTGAATACAGTAAGTAATTTTTATATTTCTGAATGACTTAAGAAAGTAGAGCGATATTTAAAAGTTGACTTAAGAAAACACACCCTGCATTGCAGTATAATGTTTGAATCTTTTACATAAAATACAATTACATGAATTAAGTAATGATATCAGTAAAATATGACAATTTTATTTATTACAGAAAATCTAAAAATCAGTAATCTATGAATTTCAGAAAAATCAAATATACCAGTTTAAAACGAACCGTGCAGGCATATCCTCTCTGCAGCCAGGCTTCAAAATCCTGCCAGGCTGCCCCAGTCTCACTGTGGCTGGGAGGGAGGGAGGGTGGACCAGAGGATTGCCCACACAACACATAAATGTTCAACAGATTCTTCATTGTTTCTGAGAGAACAACACAGACTAAAGGTTGTTGTTTTTTTTAAAAAAGAAAAAGAAAAACCTAATTACAGCAATAATGACAGTTAAGCCACTTTATGTGTGCCTTTATTTTGAAATACTATTTACAAAAATGTTATTGATTTTGGTTTGTTACAATCTTTAAACTTTTTCAAAAGTATATGATTATATTTTTGGACAAATCTTTCGATGAAACATACATTTTTATGAGCTTTTATCATGTTTCAGCCAGTGCATTTATCAGGGTGGGTCTGGGTCTGGGTTAATAAATGCACTGGCTGATAACTGCACATTTCTGGCCAGAAATGTTTCAGCAGTGTAACATATGTACTACATATGTTACACTTGCTTTTTGTTACCAGCTGATACCCTACATTTGTATAGACATTGGATGGTGTGAGGCTGGGGAGTTGAGTGTAGTGGGTAGGTGGGAGTTGAATGTGGGGGGGTGCGGTGGGAGGTTGTTAGGTTTCTTTTTTTTTTTTTTTTTTTGTTAAGAGAGACACAGTCCTTCTGTGTCTTCTCCAAGCTTCACATGTAAAATCCAACAGTGTGAAGCACATAGCAGCCAGAAACTGTAATGCCACAGATCAGAGAGGCTTCATCATCACCATCTTCGCCGTACGATCAGAGCGTGAGACTTCACATCTGGAGCACAGGAGAGATTCTGTGATAAGTCTTCCTTCTAGCTGGTCCCACAAGCAGTCGGTGAGATTTACTCACAACAAAAAGGGTTAATGACATTATTTCCATGAAAACGTATTAATTCTTTGTAAAGTGTTTAAATTGTGTTTTCACTTGACCTTAGGAGTGTTAGAGTGTATTTTAATGTCTGTACTCAGGTGTTTCCCTCTGTGATCCATCCCCTTCAGAGCTGAGACACTCAGGACTGAACAGACTGCACAGTTTCTGTGACTGAGCCTCCAAAACACCTTCTTTGAAACCACACATGATAGAAGGGCTTTATATTTGCAGCAGCACTACTACAGGTATTCAGTTTATTACAGGATGTGTTTGTTTCTTAGGACCAGCTCTGAGTGCACACTACCTAACATATACACCTTTCTGTTCCTTACAAACCAACTACTCTGGATCATATGGCCAGTCGGCAGGACTGTTGCTGCAGGAAAACATCCCTGGAGATCACCATCATTGTCAGACTGACTGTGCCTCCTCTGTGCAGTGTCAAGATCCTCCCTAAATGAGTGTGTAAGTTCATTATTTTATTCCCTTTGACAAGACAAGTATCACTGATATTTACATTTACAACTACATATGTTCCTGTTTTCTGCTCTTCTTTTAAAGTCCTCAGCTATCCTGCTTCTGTGCTGCTTGACACACATCAAACACTGGCCGGATGACAGGGAGGAGCCACTCTGAAGTCACTGGACATGATGAGGATCATCTGGGACTTTATAGTTTCACAGAAACGTTGTGCTCTTTGATTACAGGTTTTAAATGGACATAATGAGGTGGCTAAAGGATTGTTTTCATTATTAGAGCTCTGTACAGTGTATGCTTATTTAATATTTCATCACAGAGCAAACCTTTATTTATTTAACATATTTTTTATTTTGTTTTAATGTTGAATTAACTGTGGGGATTGTTTTAAGTGGGCACTCGGGATGTCATATGACCAGAAATGTGGTAACTGGAATTCAACAGTATGTAAAAAAAAATCTGCTAAGAACAAAACACAGACAAAAAACCCCAAGAGAACTCAAATTCATTCCATGTAATCCAATCTAAAACATTTTAAACTGCTGAACAGCAACACAAACAGTGTTAAAAACCAGTGTTAACAGAATGATTATGATGAGTTTGTACCAAAGTTTCAGGTCACATGGCACACCTAGTGTGTAGTGTGGGGTATCAGCTGGTAAGTATAGGTTTTTTCACATTTGTGTCCTTAGAGTTCAGATAGATAAAGCCTTGTGTATAATAATTAGTCATAACCACAACTCAAAGTCAGGGACTAACTAAATTTGGGACTTTGTGTCTGAGCCCAGGTTAAAACACTGTGTAAAAAAGCATTTAGTGGCATGGCTGAACAATGCTGTAAACTATTGATACTTATTTATCCATGTTCACAAAAAGGACTAATGTGTTAATTTGATTATTTGTATGTGTTAAACTGTGTCACCACCTTAGGCTTTCATTTGAGTTTACTCAAAAATCTCTCTACAGTTCTCTTTTACCACTGTGTGGACACTGTTTACATTAAAACACAAAAAAGAATGAGTAATAAAAATGTGTAGACAGATCAGTAGATTAAGTAGACCGATAGAAACAGCTGTTCAGCCATGTTCTAAGAAACCAACACAATTTAAAGGTTCAGGATTGTGGTTTTAAAAGTTGAATTTCCATGTATTTCATATGTTGCTTATTATTTTCATTTAGTTATTTAATTGAGTTATTTTCATTTATTCTCCTGTGAAGTGTTTAACAAAAAAAGCTACTTTAATTTCAATTTTATTTGTTTATTATTTTGTAATTTGTTCTTTAAGAATGGAGTCTGTGCCAGAAACTAAAGTTGAACAGACACATGACAGGATCAGATTATTAACACCTTAAAAAACATTGCAAACTTCTCTTTTTAAAATGATTTTTATTCTATTTTGAAAAAAGAAATGTTGAATTAATTTAAGTCCTTTTCAGAAAGAAGCTGTAAAATATGACTTTTATGAATATGAAGATTTTTATGTTATTTTATGTTATTTTCTATGACATAGAAAACAAATTGATGTATGTAATACCATTAAACATGATATACACATGTGTATATGTCGGAAAAACATTATGCTGTATACTAAAGCTTGTATTTTCTCCAGAATGTTTGTTCATCTTTTCAGTTCAATTCAACAAATTTGTTTTTACATTTATTTTTATTATTTTTTATGAATTAGAGATTTATAATACATAATTCCAGTCTTTAAGTGATTAGAAGAATATGAACTTTTGTTATTCATTCAGAGGTTTTCTGACTAAATTTTCTTTTGTCATTACTCATCTTTTTCTAATTTAAATTTTAAACATGTTCAGCTCTTTTCCAACTTCTTCTGTGTGAAAATCAGCTTTCAAAAGTTCTGCACTTTTGTTTTCAGGTTAAAAACTCTGTATTTTCCAGCTAATTCAACATTTTTAACTTAAAATTCAGCAATTAATTCATTTCAGTGCATACATTCAGATTCAAGCATTCACACTGCAGTTTCTTCAGAAAATGCACTTTCTTGTTAGTGTGAATGCTTGTAAAAGCATTCACAGTATTGTTCTTCTAATCTTTATTATTATTATTATTATTATATTTTATTATATATTCCGTGACGTTTTTTGTACTGTATCTCCTTCAAAACCGTTCAACTTAGAAAACCATTCAAACACCATTAGATTCCTCTTCTTTTGGACACGACTGCTTCTATTTTTTCTCATTTTTAACATTTATATTTTTAATTTTATTCAACTTTTTCAACAAAATTTCCCATGTATTTCAATGGGGAGACCCTTCAAATCCTCATTCAACTTACTCATTTTCAAACTGTATCTACTTCAACATACGTTGACATAGAGCCACCATTCAAACTTTAAAACGAAGACAAGACATTCAACTATTCAACTTGTATTTATCTTTTCAATATCTGTTATACTTTTCTTCAGTTCCAGTTTAAGTTTCATGATGATTTTTCAGCCGTTTCAGAGTTTATAATGGGTGTGTATGGGACGGAATGTTGGGGCTAGAGTGAGACAGCTCAACTGCTAGAGTGAGAGGAGCAAAAAAATTAATCTTAAAATATTTTTTAAAACTGCTGCTGTGTCCGCAGCGTTTGCTCTACAGGTCTGATTTTACCCTCAAAACGTAGCCATCGCTGTCCTCTTTCATCCAATGTGTTTACTATTGTCCTAGGTGTTATGGTTCTTTCATAAATGTCACCAAAGCACAGACTCCTCCTCCAACTCCTCCATAGACTCCAATGTTAAAATGGCTCAGAAAGTTCCTTTGAAAATCAGAAGAGCAGGCTGTCTTTACACTGTCACCACGTCCATATAATAAACTCCACAGGCATGAAAACTGAGAATTAGGTAGACTAGACATTGCTGTCGCTCACGGTGAAAGAATTTTGTCAATACGACATGTACTTTTCATTTGGGAAGGATTTGTTTGGGGCTGACTTTTCTGTTCATTTTAAGCAGCAAAAGTGAGGTGCATGTCTGTGTGCGTGTGTGGAGCCCCTGGCTCAGTCACTATAGCAACCAGGCTCACACCTGCCTGCCTAACGAGCTCTCTCTCACTCTGCCAAGATTCATCTTGAACACTTCTCTTTCAACTGCTGCTGTGTCCACAGTGTTTGCTCTACAGCCATCATTTTACCCTCAAAATGTCGCCATCGTTGTTCTCTTTCCAACACCGTGTCTTTCAAAGCTCAGAGATGTAAACCTTTAAAACTGTGTGGATCCACGTGGAGGGATCACACTTTAGTCATTCAGTGATTCAAAGAATATGAACTTTTAATATTCATTCAGATGTTTTCTGACTCTAAATTTTCTGTTCTCATTTCTTAGGTTTTCCAAATTTTAATTTAAAAACTTTTCAGCTATTTTCCAACTTCTTCTGTGTGAACATCAGCTTTCAAAAGTTCTGCACTTTTGTTTTCAGGTTAAAAACTCTGTATTTTCAGGCTCATTCAACATTTTTATTTTTAACTTAAAATTCAGCAATTAATTCATTTCAGTGCATACATTCAGATTCATGCATTCACACTGCAGTTTCTTCAGAAAATGCACTTTCTAGTTATATTTTATTATCTATTCCGTACGTTTTTCGCCGTCTATCTCCTTCAAAACCGTTCAACTTAGAAAAACCATTCAAACACCATTAGATTCCTCTTCTTTAGGACATGACTGCTTCTATTTTTCTCATTTTTAACATTTATATTTTTAAAATTATTCAACTTTTTTCAACAAAAATTTCCCATGTATTTCAATGGGGAGACCCTTCAAATTCTCCTTCAACTTACTCATTTTTAAACTGTATCTACTTCCACATACGTTGACATAGAGCCACCATTCAAACTTTAAAACGAAGACAAGACATTCAACTATTCAACTTGTATTTATCTTTTCAATATCTATTATACTTTTTCTTCAGTTCCAGTTTAAGTTTCATGATGTTTTTCACCCGTTTCAGAGTTTATAATGGCTGTCTATGGGACGGAATGTTGGGGCTAGAGTGAGACAGCTCAACTGCTAGAGTGAGAGGAGCAAAAAAATTAATCTTAAAATATTTTTTAAAACTGCTGCTGTGTCCACAGCGTTTGCTCTACAGGTATGATTTTACCCTCAAAACGTAGCCATCGCTGTCCTCTTTCACCCAATGTGTTTACTATTGTACTAGGTGTTATGGTTCTTTCATAAATGTCACCAATGCACAGCCTCCTCCCTCCAACTCCTCCATAGACTCCAATGTTAAAATGGCTCAGAAAGTTCCTTTGAAAATCAGAAGAGCGGGCTGTTTTTACACTGTCACCATGTCCATATAATAAACTCCACAGGCATGAAAACTGAGAATTAGGTAGACTGGACATTGCTGACGCTCACGGTGAAAGAATTTTGTCAATACAACTTGTACTTTTCATTTGGGAGCGATTTGTTTGGGGCTGACTTTTCTGTTCAGTTTAAGCAGCAAAAGTGAGGTGCATGTCTGTGTGCGTGTGTATGGAGCCATTGGGTGCAGTCACTATAGCAACCAGGCTCACACCTGCCTGCCTAACGAGCTCTGTCTCTCACTCTGCCAAGATTCATCTTAAACACTTCTCTTTCAACTGCTGCTGTGTCCACAGTGTTTGCTCTACTGGTCTGATTTTACCCTCAAAACGTCGCCATCGTTCTTCTCTTTCCAACACCGTGTCTTTCAAAGCTCAGAGATGTAAAGTTTTTAAACTGTTTGGATCCAAGTGGAGGGATCACATTTTAGTCATTCAGTGATTCAAAGAATTTGAACTTTTAATATTCATTCAGATGTTTTCTGACTCTAAATTTTCTTTTCTCATTACTCATCTTTTTCTAATTTACATTTTAAACATTTTCAGCTCTTTTCCAACTTCTTCTGTGTGGATGTTAGCTTTTAGCAGTTCAGCACTTTTGTTTTCAGGTGAAAATTTCTGTATTTTTCATCTCATTCAACATTTTTAACTTAAAATTCAGCAATTAATTCATTTCAGTGCATACATTCAGATTCAAGCATTCACACTGCAGTTTCTTCAGAAAATGCACTTTCTTGTTATATTTTATTATCTATTCCGTACGTTTTTCGCCGTCTATCTCCTTCAAAACCGTTCAACTTAGAAAAACCATTCAAACACCATTAGATTCCTCTTCTTTTGGACATGACTGCTTCTACTTTTCTCATTTATAACATTTATATTTTTAAAATTATTCAACTTTTTTCAACAAAAATTTCCCATGTATTTCAATGGGGAGACCCTTCAAATCCTCATTCAACTTACTCATTTTCAAACTGTATCTACTTCAACATACGTTGACATAGAGCCACCATTCAAACTTTAAAACGAAGACAAGACATTCAACTATTCAACTTGTATTTATCTTTTCAATATCTATTATACTTTTTCTTCAGTTCCAGTTTAAGTTTCATGATGTTTTTTCAGCCGTTTCAGAGTTTATAATGGGTGTGTATGGGACGGAATGTTGGGGCTAGAGTGAGACAGCTCAACTGGTAGAGTGAGAGGAGCAAAAAATTAATCTTAAAATCTTTTTTAAAACTGCTGCTGTGTCCGCTGGCGCGCTTGCTCTACAGGTATGATTTTACCCTCAAAACGTAGCCATCGCTGTCCTCTTTCATCCAATGTGTTTACTATTGTCCTAGGTGTTATGGTTCTTTCAGTCAGAGGTTGGCTCTCCGTTTCGCTGCAGGCTCCCTTCATTCTTCACATATCCGTGTCGAGCCGAGTGTAAATCCCGAGGCTGAACGGCCTTTGTACAAGCACACACGTAGCAGGGCGAAGCTATGAGCTAGAAAAATCCAGGCTGGCAGACAGCCTGTGTCTGACCAACCAATCAGAGAGCTCCTTACATCCCACGGTGTGGCTAATTTGAATAGCAGCAGGATTTTTAAAATGAAGTTGTTAATCCAACTGCTAATCCAACTGCTAATCCACATGTTAATCCCTGAGCGAAGAGGAAAGGGAAATGGATTTTGAAATGCAGTTTATTAAAGTGGAATTCAAAAAAGGTTTTTGAAATGCAGTTTATTAAAGTGCAATTCGAAAATGTTTTTATTAAAGTGCAATTCGAAAAAGGTTTTTGAAATGCAGTTTATTAAAGTGCAATTCGAAAATGTTTTTATTAAAGTGCAATTCGAAAAAGGTTTTTGAAATGCAGTTTATTAAAGTGCAATTTGAAAATGTTTTTTGAAATGCAGTTTATTAAAGTGGAATTCGAAAATGTTTTTTGAAATGCAGTTTATTAAAGTGCAATTCGAAAATGTTTTTATTAAAGTGGAATTCGAAAAAGGTTTTTGAAATGCAGTTTATTAAAGTGGAATTCAAAAATTTTTTTTGAAATGCAGTTTATTAAAGTGGAATTCGAAAATGTTTTTTGAAATGCAGTTTATTAAAGTGCAATTCGAAAATGTTTTTTGAAATGCAGTTTATTAAAGTGGAATTCAAAATTTTTTTTTGAAATGCAGTTTATTAAAGTGGAATTCGAAAATGTTTTTTGAAATGCAGTCTATTAAAGTGCAATTCGAAAATGTTTTTATTAAAGTGGAATTCGAAAAAGGATTTTGAAATGCAGTTTATTAAAATTAAGCACAGAATTTTTTATTTCGATGCGCGTGGCTCTTGTGGTCCTCCATAGATATGAAGCAGGTCACACAAATATGAAGGAGCAGATTTATGGATACACTTGTATGTGAAAAGTAAGATTTTAAAGTTTATCCTGGCTTCTATGGGCAACCAGTGAAGCTGCTGAAGAACTGGGGTAATATGAGCTCTTAACGGAGTACGAGTTATGATCCGAGCTCAGAATTTTGAAGAAGTTGGCGTTTGTGAAGGGACCTTTTAGGGAGACCAAATAAGAGAGACATCAAGTTCAAAATGAGTAAAGATTTGCAAAATAAACTTTATCACTTTGAACATTACATAACTTGTCTTTGTAGTGTATTCAACTGAATATAGGTTGAAAAGGAAATCATTGCAAGTCATTATATTCAGTTTTTATTTATGTTTTAAGCAACATCTGAACTTCATTGGAACTGGGGTCATACACTTCATTGCCAGAAGTATAGACTCACCCAGTCTATACTTCATGAAATGGGTTTCCATGGCCAAGCAGCTGCATCCAAGCCTTACGTCACCAAGCACAATGCAACGTGTCGGGTGCAGTGGTTTAAAGCACACTGCGGACTAGTGAGATTATTGAAGAGGCGTGTTCTCTGAACTGACACTTCTCAGTTTAGCAATCTAAAGGACAAGTCTGGGTTTGGGAGTTGCCAGGAAAACCGTACTTATCTGACTGTGTTGTGCCAAGTGTAAAGTTTGGTTAAGGGGGGATTATGGTATGGGGTTGTTTTTCAGAAGTTAGGCTTGGCCTCTTAGTTTCAGTGAAAGGAACTCCTAACTGGAGTCGATGAACACGGTGGTGCGTCCTAATCACATGACTGATTTAAAATGAGGTAGCACCAAGATGCAGCTTTGTTGTGCCTCCCTTTTAACTTGTGTCAAAAGTGGGGACTTCAGACTATAGACCAGTTTTTAAACTGTGTTGAAAGGCCAATTAAAACCAGAGTTATGATAAATAATTTACACTGTGCATTTTCATGAACGCTGTTGTCATGATTAGTGACGACAGAAAGAACCGTAAAGAATGGAAAGTATTCACAAGCACTCACAAAGAACAAAAAACAAGACATGATATCTCCTTTCCTATCTGTGGAAATATGCACCATGGAAACTGTATGGCAACACCTGGCATTGGGTTGCTTGGGAGTGACGGCATAGAGAGAGAAAGTGATATCAACAGGGAGTGTGAGAGATTCGTGACATTTAAAGTGTTTGGAGTTTATAGTTGGTTTGTAGCGTTGTCTTTTTTTGTTTTGTGCATAAAAATAATAGGGCCACAACCACATATAATATGCATTTAAAGATACGAAAATGAGTCGTTAAAAATGTTCACAGTAAAAATTGACCATTTCCAACTCAAATTGTTTTTTGTGTGAGTTAAGGTCAGTTACAGTTTTTCCCCGTTGCTTGAAAACATTTTGCAAAACTTCGTTCATTGTGCCAAAACTCTAAACACAAGTAAACATGACACAACACTGGAAAATATACCATTCACATCTGTGCCAAATTGAAACTCTACTCTCAAAACCTAAACTCTGCTATCAAAACCTAACATTCCTTTGTCAAAATGTAACTCTGTTGACAAAATGACACATACTTGCATCATATGCAAACACTTTCAGATCGGGGGAACACACTAGTTTACTTTATATAAAACACTGCAGTCTGTGATTGTCATTGTTTATTCAGAAGGCATATTTGCAGGAGACACATTTTCAAACAACCAAAAAAGCAAATAGGCCTACTCAATATTGTACATTGCAGTACCATGAAGTCAGATAAAGCAAAAACCATAATACAGTAATAGAAAAACACTATACTGTAAACACAAAAATCATGACAATTGTGCATACGTGGCTCATGGATCCCGCCGCCTGTTGGGGTCTGGCCACAGGACCTCATCGACATCGCAAGCAATGTCTTCTCCCGCTAGGCACCGGGGAAAATATCCCCTTGCATGTCGAAACCATCCATGGATTGCTGTCACCTGAATGTCACCGCAGGCCTGTTCCACTGCCTGCAGAAGAGGCATGCGGGCATGTGGTTGGCGGTCATATACATCTCCAAGCCGAAAAAAATTCCTCTATAGGGTTTAAAAATGGTGAGTAAGGGGGCAAGTATACCACTTCAAGTTGATTGTGGTTGGAGAACCAGGCCTGGACCAGAGCAGCCCGATGGAAACTGACATTATCCCATATCACCACAAACCTGGGCTGATCTGGGCTGTTCTGTACAACTATATTATGGAGAGCATCTAGAAATGCAAGTATATGTTGGCTATTGTATGGACCTAGTTTTGCATGATGATGCAGAAGCCCTCGAAGGCTTATGGCGGCACACAATGTGATATTCCCCCGCGCTGCCCTGGGACGTGCACAATTGCCCTTTGGCCAATTACATTACAACCCCGTCGTCTTGTTTTGCACAGGTCGAATCCAGCTTCATCAATGAAAATGAATTCATGAGGCTGTGCAGCTCCATCCATGGCCAAGATTCTCTGTAAAAAAACAGAACATATTACTGTACTACAGTGCTACACATACAGAACCCTCACCCCAGCACACAGGTACCTGTGTAGCTCTCAGAATGGATCCATGTGGTACTGATATGGTACATATTCAGCTGCTACTGGATTTCACCAATACTGTATTGTAAATGTAAAGGACAGTTACATTTACCCGTACATATTCAGCTCGAAGTCCCTTGACCCTGTCACTGTTCCTCTCAAATGGGACTCTGTAGAGCTGCTTCATGGTGATGCTGTGTTTTCCCAAGATGCGTCTGATGGTGGTGATGCTCACATGGTTTATGTTGTTGAATACTTGCCTGTCTGCAAGTATTTTCTTTCGTAGCTGGTGGAGACGGATGGCATTGTCTGCCCTCACTAGGTCCACAACGGCAAGTTCCTGCTGTTGTGTGAACAGGCGCTACGCCCCTCCCCAGAAGGTCTTCGAGTCATTCTAGAGACATACAACCACATATTGTCATCAGTTTGCTTATTTTTCTTACAGTACTGTATATACTGTATCATCCACTGTACTTCAATATAAGTAATCATGGTATGTTTCACAAAAACTACCACTTTGGCTGCAAAAGAAGCATTAGCACCCTGCAATACCCTGTACACTTGATATGGTAATGTGATATACTGTAGAACAGTGCTATGAAAACCATCTGAGTAGAGTAGAAGGTAGAGAGGTGACGACATACCTGTTTTCTAGTCGGAATGTTCGTATTACAGATGCCACTGTGAAGCGGCTAAGATGTGGGTGGACTCTCTGCCCAGCTTCCCTCATGGTTAGGCCATGGTTGATGACATGGTCCACCAAAGTTGCTCTTATATCATCAGAAATATGGGTCCGTGCAGGGCCTCTTTGACCTCCTCCTCCTCTTCCTCTTCCTCTTGCTCTCCCTCAATCCATGCTTGCAAAGTTCTTGAAATGGCTAAACTGAGGGCTTTTTGTAGTTGGCTAATTGGTTTTGAGTTTTGCAAGTAAGTGCCTTCAGGTGTGTATTTGAGTGGTTGCAATTACCCAATGTGTTTTGTATTTTGGATACATGTGTTTTCCAAATGGCACCCTGAAATTTCATTTTTGAACAAAGTGTTTTATGTATGAAATAGAGTGTAGTATGCAGGACCATGTGTGTTGCAAAAAGGAGTAACTGTGTTGCATGTTTGCAACTAGAGTGCAAAGCAGCGCTTTTGTTTAAGGTATGGGTACATGTGTTTGGGGTATGGTAACAAAAGCTTCAGGTTGTGTTACTTTAGTCTAAGCATGGGTTTATAGTGTTCAAGCAACGGGCAAAAACTGTAATACAGTATGTCAAAATGAAAGTCAGAGACGTGAGATAGTGCTGAAAATACCAGACACCAAGGCAAGGTAAACACTTTTTCTTGGTGAAACACAGCGTAAGGTAAAATCAAAATATAAAGTCAAAAATAGTCAAAAATGGCCAGTTATGCTGTAGACCGTAGACTCCAGAGGGTTAATGTTTCAACATACCGTGGATGAGCAAATTTGGTGCAGCAGAACTCGTCTGGCCTGACCTCAACTGATAGAACATCTTTGGGATAAATTAGAGCAGAGAGAGCAAAAGTGCAAAATGACCACAAACTGCTAAAGCTTGTGGAAAACCTTCCCAGAACAGTGGAAGCAGTTATAGCTGCAAAGGGTGGGCTGACATATTAAAAACCCTATGGATTAAGAACTGAATGTCACTCAAGTTCATATGTGTGCGAAGGCAGATGAGTGAATACTTTATAATATATAGTGATTTTCAGTGAGCAAAGTGGTTTTCCATGTTTTTGGCTGAACTTTGGGTTAGATAAAATATTTCTTAGGTTATGATTGTTACATTTTTGCAATCCCAATGTACAGTTTTATTTCTAATGGTGATTTTAAAAATAGTGAATCATAGATTTATATTTTATTAGGGCACCCTTCTCTGTCTGAGACAGACAGTATATTGAAAATAGAGGGAGGGAGGGACTATTTACAAAATGCATGCTTTAAGCAGAGATCAAAATTTAACAATCATTTCTGCGGTATAGTAATGAGACAGAGGCTGTATAGAGCCCAGTGATAAAACTGTAAAGAAGTGGAAGTGCTAATTACAGTTAATGGTTTATTTGCTGTAATGTGGTTGGAAGAACCAGGGAGGTTTGGGGTTTTTTGTCTTTCCATCATGCTTTCCCCTACCTCTTTTTCCCCATCCCCCAACAAATGAACCCCCTGCTGCACTCCCCACGACCCCTCAGGATCTTCAAGGCTCTACCAATGAGCACTCTACATCCGTATTCCTTCCCAGAGACAAGAACCTCCAGCTCTGGTGAAATCCTTCCCTCTGACAGTCATAATGCGCAACACAAATCACATGCTTGACACCAAATGATTCCACATCATAGAGTTGCCAAATAAAAAAAGCACATAATATGTAGAATTTCATGGTTACTACCCTGAGCATGATATCTGCTCGCCTAATGAAGCCATTTGCAAAGAACAAAAGACAAACAATTTTGATTTCTCATTCTACTGAAGTGAAATGTCCTCGCATCTTAGATGTTTTACTCTAAATAAAAGTCAAGTCAAGGACAGTTGTTGTCACTTTTGTCCTGTGTCACATTTGCAGCTTTACAGCTGGAAGCCTTCTTTTGCATCAGAATAGAGTTGGGCTGGATATGCAGAACAGCATGCTCTGGATTAAATTAAATCAGCATAATGTCAGTATCAGTCACAACATGTCAGTTTTGGGAACTGAGATCATATTATATTTATACAGCATCATTCAAAAAAAACAAAAGAAACAAAATAGCTGTGTGTCCTTATGCAGTCAGTTCATGTTCATGCAATCTTCAAGAAATATTATCAACAGAATCTCTATAAGCATTCTTAATACCCACTGGACTTTACAGGATGAATAATCAAGGTGATAAAAGGAAGAAGTTGTTCATTTCTGGCAATGCCAGTCATATGAAAAAGTTTGGGAACCCCTTTCAGCGTGCATAATAATTCACTCTTCTTTTTTAAAAAAAAAAAAAAAAACATAACAGTGGTGTGGCTTTCATTTCCTAAACACATCTGAGTACTGGGATGTTTTACAAAGTAGTATTTAGTTGTACAAAATTAAATCAAATGTGAAAAACTGTGCAAAAATGTGGATACCCTTGTAATTTTGCTGATTTAAGTGCATGTAACTGCTTACTACTAATTACTTGCAATACCAAATTGGTTGGATGAGCTCTTTAAGTCTTGATCTTCATAAACAGGTGTGTCCCACCATGAAAAACAGGAGGCCAAGGTTATGTTTCTCTTTGACTCTTTGACTCCTCCTCTGAAGAGTGACAGGATGGGATCCTCAAGGTAACTCTCAAAAGATCTACTCCTGCACCTTCGAGAGCGTCCTGACCTGCTGTCCATCTACACCAAGCAGTGCAAGACTAAAGCTAGGAAGATTAGGATGGACCTGTCCCATCCCAACAATGGACTCTTCTCACTGTTGAGGTCTGGGAAGTATTGAGCGCTTCCGCTCCCTTAAGGCCAAACCAGAGAGAATGAGGAGGAGCTTCTTCCCTCAGGCTATTAAGGTCCTGAACCAGGACTGGACTCTCCCCACACACATCACATCACCACAGGCACTCTGTTTTTTTCCACACATAATATATAATTTCTTATTTCTTTCTTCTTTCATTTTATTAATACTTTCTCACGTAAACTCTTATTTGCAGTTAAAATTTTGTAGTAATCTGTAAATCTTACTGTCAATTCTTACTGTCATTTAATGGTCGGGCATTGCACAGCAATAAGCATTTCACCACATGTCATACTGTGTATGGTTCTGTGCGTGACAAATAAAATTTGAATTTGAATGTGAATTTAAAGATCTGAATGTTCAGTATCATGGTTCAGAGGAAGGTTACAAAAAGCTATCTCAGAAGTTTAAACTGTAAGGAGTGTAATCAGGAAACAGAAGGCCACATGCAACGTTGCTGTTAAACCCGGGTCTGGCAAGCCAAGAAACATACAGGAGCTGCATATGTGATGAATTGTGAGAATGGTTACAGACAACCCACAGATCACCTCAACAGACCTGCAGGAACAGCTTGCTGATGATGGTGCATCTGTACATTGTTCTGAAGTGTATGACTGTTCGGTAGGGTGACGAGGGGAAAAAAATGCCCTTTCTGCACTCACACCGCAAACTGAGTCACTTGTTAGACTGTTGCTTAATAAGTTCCTTATTAGACTCAACTGGCTTCTCTCAAAATGTAAAAAAAAACATCCACCACTTTAATCACACTCCAGATCTTGTTTTAACATTCGGCATAGAAACTGAACATTTAACAGTGTTTCCTGAAAACCCTCTGCTGTCTGATCATTTCCTGATAACATTTACATTTACAATAATTGATTACACAGCAGTGGAGAGTAGACTTTATCACAGTAGATGTCTTTCTGAAAGTGCTGTAACTAAGTTTAAGAATATAATCCACCCACTGTTATCATCTTCAATGCCCTGTACCAACACAGAGCAGAGCAGCTACCTGAACGCTACTCCAACAGAGGTCGATTATCTTGTTAATAATTTTACCTCCTCACTACGTACGACTCTGGATACTGTAGCTCCTGTGAAAACTAAGGTCTCAAATCCGAAGTACCTGACTCTGTGGTATAATTCTCAAACACGTAGCCTAAAGCAGATAACTCGTAAGCTGGAGAGGAAATGGTGTGTCACAAATTTAGAGGATCATCATTTAGCCTGGAGAAATAGTTTGTTGCTGTATGAGAAAGCCCTCCGCAAAGCCAGAACATCTTACTATTCATCACTGATTGAAGAAAATAAGAACACCCCATGTTTCTCTTCAGCACTGTAGCCAGGCTGACAAAAAGTCAGAGCACTGTTGAGCCAACAATCCCTTTAACGTTAACTAGTAATGACCAATCTCCAACCTTCCTTTCATATCAAAAATCCTTGAAAGAGTAGTTGTCAAACAGCTAACAGATCATCTGCAGAGGAATGGCTTATTTGAAGAGTTTCAGTCAGGTTTCAGAGCTCATCACAGCACAGAAACAGCTTTAGTGAAGGTTACAAATGATCTTCTTATGGCCTCTGACAGTGGACTCATCTCTGTGCTTGTCCTGCTAGACCTCAGTGCAACGTTCGATACTGTTGACCATAATATCCTATTAGAGCGATTAGAACATGCTGTAGGTATTACAGGTACTGTGCTGCAGTGGTTTGTATCATATCTATCTAATAGACTCCAGTTTGTTCATGTAAATGGAGAGTCCTCTTCACACACTGAGGTTAATTATGGTGTTCCACAGGGTTCAGTGCTAGGACCAATTCTATTTACATTATACATCCTTCCCTTAGGCAGTATCATCAGAAGACATAGTAGGGCCTATACATTTTCACATTGCAATGGACGAAAACGCTTACGTTCCCGTACTGCGCATGCGTGAAACGCAAGACAATTCGACCTGCCTCATTTCTGTCTGCCGCTTTTTTACTTTTCTGCTCTTTGAAGCGTCGCGGCAAAATGTCCAGGAAAAGCACCGAGTTTTTTAAATGGACTAACAATGAGGTGGAGTTGTTGCTGCGAGTAACACAAAAGTACAAAGTTGCAAAAGCGAGTGAGAATTAAAGAATTTGAAGAAGCTATCTGGAGCATGTACAGACTGATATTAATCTTTAATAGGAATAGGGCTGTCAGACAAAACAACTGCTGTATAATGCACTCCGCTATCTTGGTTTAATTGGTCACATGACTGCATCATATGAATAAAATGTGTCATTGTTTTCGAAAAGGTTCCGGGTTCGCTGTTGGTTTCGCGTTTTTAAATGTATCTGCTTTGGAGAGTGTTTTCAAAATGCTGCGTTTTCCTTGAACGAGAACACGTCTCAGTCTGGACGGAAGGCCAAAATGGAGAGAAAAGATGCGTTTTCAAACGAAAACGTATTAGTGTGGACATGGCCCAAAATTCACTGAAACAGCAGCAAAAGAAGACCAAAGTTACATTTCACATTTGAAAAACGTTAGCATGAATTCTGTCTTACGTTGCTTCCAAAGCAACCACCATGATAAAACCGTATTTCCCGCACAGGTCCATCTCTCACCCATCATAAATCGCAATAATTATTTGCTTGTTTACGCACAGATGCATTTTGCACCAGTCTACCACTGGGTACAATCTGTTGTTTTTAATTTTTGGTTTGTAAAACGACCTCCAATAAGAAATCTTAATTTCTGCTGTTCAATGCCTAAGAATTTTTATCTTTCACAGATGGTGCCAAATTGCAAAAGCAAAAAGTCTCCAATAAAACTTGTTGTTCAGTTCTCATGCATCATTTGCATTAGAATGAAACTTTCATCACTTGTTGAGGATGATATAAGATACGTCCTTCAACAAACTAACAGCAACCACAATCTTTGCCCATTTTTTAAACCTTTTTTAGTGAATACCATTGTTGTGTTTTGTTATTTAATAAAATTAATCACAGAAGATTTGTCTGTGTGAAAAGACCAGACCCACACAGTGTACAATTGTTGTGGTTTCAGTTATATTTTGTCCACAAGCACTCCTGTTATGTTTGGCACTATCTTGTAGTCCAGAGTCATCTCTCTTTGTGGCTTCCTCCACTACACACACTCCTCCCACCAGTCTCCTCTGTCACTGTAAAAGGGGAGTCATTTATCCCATCATAATCACCTGTTCCCTCTGACATTCCACACCTCACATACTGGGAGCCACATCAATGTCAGGGAGGGACTGCTGGAGGTGATGGCAACCGGGATACGTCCACCAGGAGTGCCCGTGGTCGGAGGTGGGACAGGTGTTCCATGTTGCCAGCCCTAAAACACCCTCCCTTGGTCTTAGAGGGATGTAAAGTATAGTGGTAAGGTGCCAATGGTGTATATGCCAGGCGATGATGGATTTGTACTGCACACCAGGGGCGGATCTAGAGAAATGTTTTTAGGGTGGCATGAGGGTGGCAAAGAAATCAAATGGGGTGGCAAAATCAAAGCCTTTTTTTCCCAAACACATATGCAGGTGGTTACATATGGTTAAAATGATTCAAATGCAGTAAGTATACACGTTTTTCATATAAATATAGTCTATAACTTAATTATTGTCTGTAGCCCACATAATTACACACTTTAGTTACATAAAACAGTTTTGATGTTATGTAGTGTATAGCCTGTATAATAAATAAATATGTAGCCCAATAAGTATAAAACCCAGAAAGGTACACAACATGGGGCGGTTCATTTACAAACACAAGTCTAAGTTTCACACTGTTTTTTGTTAGAAATCAATCACAAAATGTCAGAAATCTGCACTGTCATGAACAAAAATTTAAACCTAATTTTTCATGATTTGTTGGATTAACCCACTGAGGTCTGAATTACAACTGCCCATTTTTGACTCCTTTTGAGTTTACGTTTGTATTTCACCCTCAAATTGTTTCATTTTATTTTTTTCCTCTTGCCTTGTTTGGGATCATTCTTTTCAGCTCAACTGAATTTAGTTGTTTTTTTCACTGACATACTGCATTAGTATTACTGATCTGAAATCACACAAAGAACTTAAAATCCTAGTAGTATTTTTTTACTATAAAAAAAACCCACAGGCATGTTGAGTAAATTTTTTTAACTTGAAATGCAAATATAAATTGTACATTTTGTAAACATATACAACTATTTATCTAAAAATGCAGCCAATACACCTGCCGCTTTCTTTCATTTTGTACAACCATTTAAAAATATTACTAAAACTAAAGTGAGAGAACAATCAGGTGTCGCAATAAGATGCCCCACAAATGATGTGTGCCAGTAAAAAAAAGTTTGTCCACCAAAAGACAGAGGAGAGCAGCACAGGGATAAACCTGCAGGCCTGACAACAGCAGGTGTATCACTCCGCTGGTTTTCTGCTTAGTGACAGTGTTTACGCTTGCAAATGTGCCTTTGTGACATTCATTAGTGCCCTCACTGACACACAAAACAAAACGACTACACAACAGAACAACTACACAAGACAACACAACACACTAACTGTACACTCCACACTAAACGTCACAAATCTCCCACATCTAAAAACTCTCTCGCTCTCTCTCTCTCTCTCTCTCACTCGCCGCTCTGTCTCGCTGCCGCTACCGTCACTCTAAAAACTCTCCCTCTCCTAAACAACCAAATCCCACGTGTTGACTTTTTTAAAAATTGGTTGACATGGTACATTTTACACCGATATGAAAGCGGTGGCTTTTTTCCTTTACTGTTTTCGCTGTCCTTAGAAAACGCTTAAAACACACACACACATAAAAAATGTGACGACAGTATTTAGAAAAAGCATGATTATATATTATCATAACTCTGGATTTACTGGCCCGTAATTAAAATTTAAAAACTTTGAAGTCCGAACTTTCAATGTGGGCTGAAATAGAGACTCAGCGTGGCTGCAGCTTGTTAGTCATGTGATTTGCAGGTGCAGCGTGTCCGTGGACCACAGAGGTTTAATAACACTCACCTTCCTTCCATTTCCACAGTGTAACATCCAACCACCTGTGTAAAATCCGAAATTCCCATGGTGTTGTTCAAAATGTGCTCTGGCACAATCATAAACATCGCTTGCTACTGATAACAAGAAAAAAGCCGGTCCTGCAATGGGCTGAACCATTTGTTAATGGTAGAGGGGGGGAACACTATGCAATATATTCAGTTTTAGCATTTATATTCACTGTTGACTGTAACTACGCTCAAACTGTTAATGCTATCTTATTTTAATAAACAACACTGTCATATGCAAAACTGGGGTGGCACTTGGGGTGGCAAGGGATCATTTTAGGGTGGCAGTTGCCACCCCATGCCACCCTTCTAGATCCGCCCCTGCTGCACACAGACCGTGTTCCACCAAACCCTGGTTCGGCCTGCATGGGGCATTGTTGGAGGCAAAGTGGGTGGAGGTTAGGTGTATTCATAGGGACATAAACAAATATCCCATAGTGCTACGACAAATTAAAAAGGGCATATGGGATATGATAAAATTCTGGAGTGAATAATAGCCTGATTTTCAGGTGGATGTGTGTTGATGGTGTGTTTCCTGTTCTAGGCTGGGGACCAGCACCTGCCACCACAAGCACCCACATCCCAAGACCATTAGGCAGCACCCACTCCAGCCCTCCACCACCACCAACTGAGGAAGACACACAGACACTCCAGAACAGCAACCACAGCTCTCCAGCCCCCAGGAGGCCACCACACACCAGTAGTCCCAGTGACCATCCTCATCCACCTGCAAGGCAAACAGGGCAACGAGACTACAGCCAACCACTTAGGAATGGAATTAATCAGTGGGGACTAGAGAGAGAGAGAACTTCATCTAGTCGGTTTCTTGAAGAGACAGACTAATGTGATCAAGAAGTAAATTTATATGGTGACTTATACATAAGTGTCACGGACTGCCGGGGCAGACCGTGTTGGGAGTGTGTGGAGGACTCAGGTGCGGACACAGGCGAGGACAAGAAACTGAGTTCGAACGAAAAGCGAGCCTTTATTGTGGCTGGTGACAAGGAGTGAAAACAAGGCAGAAGCGCAGTGACAAAACTAAACTATAACTAAACTGGGAAAGTGATACTAGGATAAACTAGGAAGACACAGGAAACCATAACTATGAATACAAAGGCTGGCTGAGACAACATGGAGGGTGGGAACACAGACGACACAGACTGCATGAAACACAGAGGGCGTTTATCAATATGCGTACTTGTGCGTACTTGCGTTCTCGTGTACTCGTGATACGTCATCAGTCGGAGACCAAGTACTGTTCCAATTGGCACGCATCAAGCCGAGAACGCCAAAAAGTCCCGGATGTGTTCTCGATCCGCCTGCTTTATCGAGCATGCATCGGTGTGGACTTGGGACAGCTAAATATCCCAGAATGCATTTCGTCCAAAACTCAACAGCGGACTCCCGGCACATCGTTTTTCAACCCCCCACCCCCGCTCGCGGACTTCTCACTACTCAGGTTAAAGAAACTCCAGCAGCTGTCTATAGTATTGAGTGTCCACTAAAATAGAAATAAAAGCGTTCTAACATCTCACCTGCTTGTTTTTATTAAGGTATGTACACGTATGTACATGTACACTATTTTTATTAATAGAGGTTTCACTACTGAGGTTAAAAATGATATATAAGTCACTTAGATCACTTCTAAATGTTAATGTTTGGTTTATTTCAGTGTTTTATTTGTTCCTGAGTAAACCGGTTTGGCTGTGATTAAAGTTAAGCTTCATAACATGTTACTCACAGTTAAATTAGGAGGGGACGGCAGTAAAACTCCGGACCTGTGACATCATCACGCACGCAGGTGTTCCAATTGTACATATCGCGAGTCCGTGTCGTTCTCGGCGGGTACGTGATCTCGTGCGTTCTCGGCGAGTATGTACTCACCGAGAACGCGAGTACGCATCACAGCATGCCCAGGGCATTGATAAACGGCCAGAGACTAAATACACATGAGGGATGATCAGGGAAGTGGCCACACATGGGAGCACAGCTGACACATGAACCTAACGACAGGACAGGAGAAGTGAAACTAAATACACTGACATTGAATATAGACTTTCAAAGTAAAACAGGAAACATGGAGATTAGACATTGAGATAAAACATGACATGAACTTAACATAACTGCATAGACAAGAAACGTAGACGCAGAAACCAGGGAGACCGAGTGCAGGGGGGAGATGACATAAGGGAACAAGACTAAATTGCAATCTAGAAATAAACAAGGTGAACTAAGCTAAGGCACAAAAGAATACAAAAGATACATAAACTCAAACACTGGGTCGCTCGACCCAGGACCATGACACCTAAGCTGTTTTTGATTTCCAGTTCACGAGAATAGTTTTCTTGGCGATGCATAATGAAGTAAGGAGTATATATGAGTTTACTTATATCACCTAAGATGCACAGCATGGGTGAGGTAGGGATACTGCAACTAAACCATGTGGAGAGGTCTTCACATATCTTCTGCCAGAACCTCTGGACAGGCATGCAGGACCATATAGTATGAATATAGTTCTCATTAGAGTTGTCTTTGCAATAGGTGCATATGTTCGAATATGTAAGGCCCATTTGGAACAACCTTTGTCCTGTATAGTGTATTTTGTAGAGAATTTTGTATTTTATAGGTTGTAAGTTGGGGCTTGTGGACATTTTGAAGGTGTTTAAGCTCATTTGTAACCAGAGGTTTTGATCTGGACTGATGAAAACATCTCATCCCCACTTTACAGTTGGGAAGGAAATTGAGTCATCAATTCATGAACAATAGCTTATACATTTTTGATAACCATTTGGGGGTACAGATATTTTTTAAAAAAACAAACAAAAAAACTGTTACCCAAGGAGTTATTTCTAGATTCATTTGACTGGGATTTTTTTCCAGTATGAAGGATTTCATTTGCTGATAGTGTCATGGGAAGACCGTGGGGTTGCGGAGAAAGTAGGACCCAAATGTAGAACTCACTGATGAATACAGTGCATTTATTTACAGTGAGGTAAATAGTACACAACAATAAATCCCCGTGCTCCCAGTGTCTTCATGCCGTGTCTTCTCCCAGTGTCCATGCTTCGTGTCTCTGCTCCCTAGGCTACGTCCACACTAATCGTTTTCTCTCCATTTTGACCTTCCGTCCACATTGAGACGGCGCTTTCCTCAAGGAAAAACGCAGCGTTTTAAAAAACGCTCTCGAAAACGCATACATTTCAAAACGCAGCTGTCCCGTCACAGTGTGGACACTCAAAAATGCAGACTTTCTAAAACGATGACATATTTTAGTCATGCATTATACAGCAGTTGTTTTGATTGCTCTCAATTTTGACTGCCCTAAAAAAGATTAATATCAGTTTGTACATGCTCCAGATAGCTTTTCTTCAAATTCTTTAATTCTCACTCGCTTTTGCGCATGCGCAGGACTGGAACGTAAGCGTTTTCATCCGTTTCAATGTGGACGCACAACTCTGTGAAAACCACTGAAAACGATAGTTCACATAGTGTTCACATTTTGGACAAAGAAGACAGATGGTTTGAAAGAGCCCATTGATATCCACTGTGAAAGACCGTCCTTGAGCAGAGGGGTGTCGGTTGGTGTCTTACAACACCAACCATCTGCCATCTATAATCCAGTTTTCACATCCCTTCCCAGACACCTTATCGCTGATTCACATCTGTCAGTTATTAAGATCAACTAACACAAGATGTGTCAGTTGATCTTAATAAGCCACATGATAGGGTGAGGCAAGTATTTAAGTCAATGCCTTATATAATATCAAAATATGCAATGGAAAATTCATTTTTACACATTTTTTAGGTGATTAAAATCGTGTCCAGAGTTTCCAGTCATCACCACAGTCGATGAAATGCAAGATTTAATTTTTTTTTTTTTTTGTAAAAAGAGCTTCACTTAGGTAGATTGTAGAGGCCATAAGCAAATGATGAAAAAACAAGATGGCTTCTGTCAGA
This sequence comes from Oreochromis aureus, assembly GCF_013358895.1. NCBI lineage: Eukaryota > Metazoa > Chordata > Actinopteri > Cichliformes > Cichlidae > Oreochromis > Oreochromis aureus. The sequence continues at coordinate 2,424,882 of NC_052962.1, read as the reverse complement.
AAAACATGTGTTATGAGAGAAAGTAGGGTATTTTGTCAGCACCATCAGATGTCAACACCATCAGGATTTTTGTCTGACGGTGTTGACCCTTTTTCTAATGGTGTTGACAAATGCCACAAAAGTGTGCTATTCATCAATTATATTAAGTTATTTTTATTAAAATTTCAGTCATATTACTTCCTGTGTATTTTACTGATATTTCTGCTTTACAGATGTGTCAAATATTTGCCTTATCTTGAATCTCATTGTTTATGACCATCCATCCATCTTCATCCGCTTTATCCGAGGCCGGGTCGCGGGGGCAGCAGCCTAAGCAGAGAAGCCCAGACCTCCCTCTCCCCAGCCACCTCCTCCAGCTTATCCGGGGAACACCACATGCGTTCCCAGGCCAGCCGAGAGATATAATCTCTCCAGCGTGTCCTGGGTCTGCCCCGGGGCCTCCTCCCAGTGGGACATGCCCGGAACACCTCACCCAGGAGGCGCCCAGGAGGCATCCTTGTCAGATGCCCGAACCACCTCAACTGGCTCCTTTCGATGTGGAGGAGCAGCGGCTCTACTCTGAGCCCCTCCCGGATGGCCTAACTTCTCACCCTATTTCTAAGGGAGAGGCCAGCCACCCTTCGGAGGAAGCTCATTTCTGCCGCTTGTATCCGCGATCTCGTTCTTTTTCGGTCACTACCCACAGCTCGTGGCCATAGGTGAGGGTAGGGACGAGATCGACCGGTAAATTGAGAGCTTCGCTTACACTCAGCTCCTCTTCACCACGACGGACCGGTGCAGCGTCCGCATCACTGCAGCCGCAGCACCAATCCGCCTGTCGATCTCCGGCCCCTTCTCCCATCACTCGCGAACAAGACCCTGAGATTCTTGAACTCCTCCACTTGGGGCAGGAACTCATCCCCGACCCGGAGTGGGCACTCCACCCTTTCCGGCTGAGAACCATGGCCTCGGATTTGGAGGTGCTGATCCTCATTCCCGCTGCTTCACACTCGGCTGCGAACTGCTCCAGTGCGAGCTGGAGGCCCCCACCGATGAAGCCAACAGAACCACATCATCCGCAAAAAGCAGAGATGAGATTCTGAGGCCACCAAGTGAAGGCCCTCCGCCACTTGGCTGCGCCTAGAAATCCTGTACATAAAAATTATGAACAGAACCGGTGACAAAGGGCAGCCCTGGCGGAGCCCATCACCCACCGGGAACGAGTCCAACTTATTGCCGGCAACGGTTGTATAGGGATCGAATGGCCCGTAGCAATGGGCCAGACACCCCATACTCCCGCAACACCTCCCACAGGACACCCCGAGGGACACGGTCGAATGCCTTCTCCAAGTCCACAAAACACATGTAGACTGGTTGGGCAAACTCCCATGCACCCTCAAGTATCCTTGAGAGGATAAAGAGCTGGTCCAGTGTTCCGCGACCAGGACGAAAACCGCATTGTTCCTCCTGTATCCGAGGTTCGGCTAGCGGACGAACTCTCCTTTCCAGCACCCTGGCATAGACTTTCCCAGGGAGGCTGAGGAGTGTGATCCCCTGTAGTTGGAACACACCTCCGGTCTCCCTTCTTAAAGATGGGGACCACCACCCCGGTCTGCCAGTCCAGGGTACTGCCCTGATCTCCATGCAACATTGTAGAGGTATGTCAACCAGGACAGCCCTACAACGTCCAGAGCCTTCAGGAACTCGGGCGGACCTCATCAACACCAGGGGCTCTGCCACCAAGGAGTTGTTTAACTGCCTCAGTGACCTCGCCCCGGAAATTGGCGGGTCATTCCCTCATCCCCAGACTCTGCTTCCTCCTCGGAAGACGTGTCGGTGGGATTAAGGAGGTCCTCAAGTATTCCTTCCACCGCCTGACAATTTTCTCAGTCGACGCCAGCAGCGCCCGCCAGCACTATACACAGTGCAGGTAGAGCACCGCTTTCCCCTCCTGAGACGCCTGACGGTTTGCCAGAATCTCTTCGAGGCAGTCCGAAAGTCTTTTTCCATGGCCTCTCCGAACTCCTCCCACACCCGAGTTTTTGCTTCAGCCACTGCCCGAGCTGCATTCTGCTTGGCCTGTCAATACCTGTCGGCTGCCTCCGGAGTCCCACAGGCTAACCAAGCCCGATAGGACTCCTTCTTCAGCCTGGTGGCTCCTTCACCTCTGGTGTCCACCATTTGGTTCGGGATTACCACCACGGCAGGCACCAACCACCTTGCGGCCGCAGCTCAATGCAGCAGCTTCGGCGATGGAGACGCTGAACATGGTCCATTCGGACTCATTGTCCCCAGCCTCCCTCGGAATGCTGTTGAAGCTCTGCCGGAGGTGAGCGTTGAAGATCTCACGGACTGGGGCCTCTGCTAGACGTTCCCAGCACACCCTCACTACGCATTTAGGTGCACCGGGTCTGTCCAGCGTCCTCCCCCGCCACCTGATCCAACTCACCACCAGGTGGTGATCAGTTGACAGCTCAGCCCCTCTCTTTACCTGAGTGTCCAGAACATATGGTCGCAGTTCTGGTGATACGATTACAAAATCGATCATTGACCTGCGGCCTAAAGCGTCCTGGTGCCACGTGCACTTATGGACACTCTTATGTTCGAACAAGATGTTCGTTATGGCCAAACTGTGATTTGCACAGAAGTCCAATAACAAAACACCGCTCGGATTCAGATCAGGGAGGCCGTTCCTCCCAATCACGCCCCTCCAGGTCTCGCTGTTGTTACCCATGTGAGCATTGAAGTCTCCCAGCAGGACAACAGAGTCTCCAGGTGTGGCACTCACGCACTACCTCAGGCTCCTTCCCCACCAGAGAGGTGACATTCCATGTCCCTGTCATTGTTTATGTATACATTATTAATCCTGTAGGAAAATACTTAGTCGTCTGCATTTAACCCATTCACTGAGTGATGCAGTGGGCAGCTACAAATCTAGGATAGCCGCTGTTCGTTGGATTTGAATGCCCAACCTTCCGATTGTGTGGCATCTACTGAGCTATCTCTGCCCCGAGAGCTGGTCTTTAAGTGATGATGCATGAATCCTGCTTCCAGGCCCAAAACTACTCTGTGTTTATTAAGCCTGTTGTGCTGTTAAAATGTTTTAATGGGGTTTTTATCTTGTTCTGTTTAATCTGAACAAGCCCCTAAAAACAGTCAGTGATCACTGTTGGCCTAACCATCAGAAACCCTTGCATTAACTTTTATCAAGTGGAAAAAAGTTGGCGTTCATCCTCCAGCTTCACTGTGTTTATGTTATGCTAACATAGCTGTGTAGCTAGCGATCACCTAGCACATCATTATATGATGCTAGTGCAACTTCAGTAACTCTACAAAAGTCACTGCTGTTTAGTTTTTTGTCTTCATTTATGTTGGAATGTAGGTGGAAACCAGCGAGCTAACTCAGCCACACTGATCATTTTATTAAAGATGAAAGAATTTAGACAGTTTGTAACTCTCAGTGATGCCGCAGAGTTCCTTTGACTTTGGGATCTGCAGCGGAGTTTGGACCTGGAAACGGCTAATGACATCAGACTTAAAGACCGGATAGCATTTCTATTGCTTAATACATAATTGTGTTGTGAATATTCATCCTTAATCTGTATAAATGCATATGGTCCAGAAAAATTATAGTAATTACAAAATGGTACATTTTAGGCTAGAATGGCAAAGGGGAACCTGTCAGTAGAGGAACGAAAGAGAAGGAACAGGGAGTATCAAAAAAGGAGAAAAAAAATTAACAGCCAACCTGAGTTGAAGAAAGAGTTTCTCATAAAGGAAAGGGAAAGATGGAGAAATGGAGTGAAAGAGGGGAAAATAAAGAACATCAGTGATCTGAAAGAAAGAGAAAAAAGGCAGAAGAGAAAGTTTTGGAAACAAGCACAGAGAAACATAAGGAGAGAAAGTCCAGCAGGGTCTAAACACACAACCACAGAGTACTTTAGGAATCAAGGAGTAGCAGGTAGCTACTTGCTGGTGAACTATTAAGATGTAGAACTTGACATGTGCAAAAACAGAATTGTTATGATGTGTCTTTGTAATATTACATAAGTTGTTAAGGTTTAATGGTCATTTTGAAAGAAATAATATCTTGTTTTCTACTAGTGTGTCACCACCGTCAGATTTATGTCACCACCGTCAGCACCTTGTCAACTCCATAATATGGAGTTTTTGTTTATTTTTCTCTTTTGGAGAACCATATATTTTCCTCCCTCGTGATCTTCCACTAAAAATATGTAATTTTCTCAATAAATGTGTAATTTGCATGCAGCTAAATATGATTGTTTCTTATAGAGATTAAATACCAGCTTCTGAAAACATGTATGACTGTCACTCTAATAATAAAAAGCCAAAACAATCTTACTTTTAAACGTGGTATAATTAGTTTGAAAACATATGTGCATAAACAGTAGAACAGAGAAGCTGCTAATAGTCAAAATAGCTGAAACAACTTAATTTAAAATATATATTTTTGCATTTCTTTGTGTCTGATGGTGTTGACAAAAACCTTGCACTTCTCCAGCAAAAACACAAATTATTAAAAAATGTTACACCTGGGAGATTGTACAAAAACATGGTGAAACAGCCAAAACTTTGTGTAACAATTATATGTAAATATGTTTTTGAAAAATCAAAAAATATATTTTAGAAAATTAAAACCTGTTTTGTCCCTAATCTCAGGAATCACTGAAACAACAATCCAGGACACAAGAGAGGCATCCACCTGCCTTGCTGTCAGCTTATCACCCAGGAGGGTTGGCCTGATGGTATTGAATGCGCTGGAAAAGTTGAAAAACACGACTGTCAAACTGCTTGCCGCCTCGTCCAAATGGGCGTACACACGACTGAGCAGGTAGATGATGGCGTACTCAGCTCCGAGGCGGGGCTAGTAAGCAAACTGAAGGGGATCCTGATGTCTCCCACATTGGATGAGTGATGAAATGTTTCTCCCACTGAAAACGCTACGTCCAGATGAACAGAATCAACCTTTTGGGATTATTTTTGTAGATTTGAAAAAACTGGGGGCTGGGCACTTAATTGTCTTTCCATGAAATGTGGACATGTGCTGTTTGAAATAAAAGGTAGTGGATCTTTACTGCATTTAAAGTTCCTGCATTTCTGCTTTCTAATCAATGGGGTCGGCCACTCTTATTTTGAAACTTGGAAAAATGTCGCCATCTACAGGAATAATTCTCATGCCACCAAGAGAGCGGTACTGGGAGGATAAGGTACCCAGTAATTATTTAGTGAATGACTTTTTGTACAGCCTGAAATGCAACGTCATAAAACGCTTTAAAGTAAATGAAATAATTATGCACTTCATGCAGAGAAACGTGATGCCTCAAGTACCCCTCTAATAAGCTTAAACGTTGTTTTTTATTTGCGCGACTTTGTAATATTTTCCTTTGGAATCTATTATTTTACATTTGTAACATATTTCCTGGTTGCCATGGTTATGGGATTTAGCGCATGCCCTATTTTCGGGGATGTTTACAAGGGGTACGGGAGTCCAGGTAATTTTGTCTGCCCGTTTTCAGCCTTAGTGTAATGATGTAATGGTGATGTGATATAATGATGTGCTAGAAAAGTCAACAGGGTAGCTGCCAGCAGCATGCTGGCCCATTAATGTTTTTAGCCTAAATCAGCAGTGAAAGCAACTTTCGCCTGACAGCTGTAACTTCAGTCTCAGTCTCGATAATTTTGTGTTTCGTGAAATTGCTAAATGCGACATTTAAAACAGCGTGACTTTTGGCTCTTTCGCCTACTCTTGATGGGTTTGTAAACTTTTAACTTTCCCTTTGATTTGCTTTATTTTCACACAAAATTTAAAGTGAACTCAAAGCAAACCAAACTACATCAACACAAACCACGTGAGAACGTTCAGTGCGCTTATTGGTCAGATATGTCTGGGGCGGGAGAACAGAAGTAACTACAGGAAGAAGGCGCTGTTTTCTGAAGAGACGTAGGTTAAGCTAAAGACTCTGAGTTTGTTAAACCTGAAACGAAGACAACTCGGATTTTCTTTCCCAGAGAGAGAGAGATTTTACTTGAACTCTGAGTCAGTTACCGGGATAGCACACTCTGTAAACCTAATGTGTTCCCTCCTGCTGCACATGAACCAGCTGACTGACACTTCGATTCATTTCCTCCATAAAGTCGCTGTCAAAGCACACAAAGGAGCCAATTAGTTTGCAGAAGTTTACCTTTCTACAAACACTGAAATCCCAGATTTATGGTAGTTTGCTGTTCTGTGCACTTATCAACTTTCACAGTCATTCAGTTGTCAATGTATAAGAACGTAAACAGAACTTACATTTATTTATGTACTTAACAATAGAATCTGTAGTCTCCATGACTCCTGACTATAGCGATGCTGTGAACTGTCAGTTTCCTTGCTCTGCAAACTTTTACTGCAAGTTACACATTTATCAATGATAAATCATTCGTCCCACAGATCGGAAAATGTTTGTCACAGTCGAATCTTGGCGATGATGTGAATATATGAGGCTGAAATTCCTTTAAATACATTTAGTTAAGTGTTAAATCTGAAAGTAACATTTTAAATGCAGTGACAGTCTGTGTTCTTACTATATTTCATTTTGAAATGTGTTCATTTACTGTCATACATTTTGAAAGGGACGTTGTCTGAAATTCAGAGTCTAAGCTTTAACATATTTTCCACTGAAAATCACCTAAATCAGTCCCAGTGGGTCAACCCAGAATCAACCTGAAAATATCATAGGCTCCATAACAGATCAGCAAATGTGTCCGAGTGCACTTTCACGGAAAGACATATTGAAATCGGATCACATTTTAGATCACAGAGTCAGACCAGATCAGGCCCAGATCCAGTTTATTTTCAGCTCATCACGCCCGGATCTGTTCATAGTGGCTTATTTTACATTTTAGAAAAGCTATTTTACAAAAGCTGAGACATTTGGAATATGTTTCCCTTTGATGATACAACTTTATATTCATTAAAATGGCTTGGTAAATGGTGCAAGTTGCACCATCATTAAATACTTTATTTTAGTAAATGTGAAACAGGGACTGTCAGGGAACCATCATTTATCAGTGAAGGGTGATCACATTATAATTGCTTACAATGGGAACATTAAAGCAAAGTTTTTCTGTCTTTAAGCATTTTTATCCAATAATCACAGAAATTATTATTAGGGCCCGAGCACTGAGAGTGCGAAGGCCCTATTGTATCTGCTCCGTTTCTTCTTCTTATTATTATTATTAGGGCCCGAGCACCGAGAGTGCGAAGGCCCTATTGTATCTGCTCCGTTTCTTATTATTATTATTATTATTATTATTAGGGCCCGAGCACAAAAGTGCGAAGGCCCTATTGTATCTGCTCTGTTTCTTATTATTATTATTATTATTATTATTATTATTATTATTATTATTATTATTTCGCAAATGAATCGGCCTTTTGAGGGCCTAAACATGCTCGAAAACTCATGAAATTTTGCAGACTCGTCAGGTCTGGTGAAAATTTACGTATTTTAATGTCCGTAGACATGTCCAGGGAAAATTGGCTCAGTAGCGCCACCTAGAAAAATGAGAAACGCGAGCCCCGAGATGGGTATGACCTACATGTATAAAACTCGAACACATATCTAACGTTCGAGACGCACATAAAAGTCTATTATGGCCATGTCCTAAACCCAACAGGAAGTCCGCCATTTGGAAGTGAAGGTGACATTTTGGCTCTAATTTTGCCATTTCCATGCCTCGAACTTTTGCGAACTCCTCATTGGAATTTCATCGCACAAGCTTCATATTTGGTCAGTCTCAACTACACACCTGGGCCATGTTAAATTGCGGAGCTTTTGAGTTTTCGGGTTACTGTGAGGCCGTGGCGCCACGGCGAATTTCGATGACTCGCCATGAAAATCTTACTGCCTCTCGTTCTGTCATACATTGTCCGACCTTGACCAAAGTGGACACATATGATAAGGCTCCACCCCTGAACATATTTCAACTGCCATATTTGACACCAGGGACAGCGCCACCTAGTGGGAACAGGAAATGTCATGTTTTACACTTTGGGGTACAGTATTGTAATGGGTGACATCTGCAGCCTCAAATTTCTCCAGGAAAGCCTTAAGGAGTTGGTCTTGGGTTACAGAGAAAACTGTGAGTTTTCGCTGAAGGGTGTGACCCCAGCAGCATGGCGAACATTGAGGTCTCGCCATGAAGAAACAAATTAGTGTAACTCAATGAAATCCAATCTGATCAGTACCAGATTTTACAGGCATGATGTCAGACCCGCCCTGAACAGATTGATATGCCCATTGTCAGGAATACGTAGAGCGCCACCTAGTGGCACCAGGAAATGTCATGTCTTTCATTTTGTTGTACTGATTTTCACAGGTTCATCGTGGCCACCTCAAAAGCGGTGAATATCACCATCAGTCCCTCTTGATGCTTCAGTGAGAAAATTGTGACTATAAACTGAACGGCGCACCCTGGTGGCAACGCAGTTCACCATGAAAGATGAAGTGGCTTTTGAGGGGCTTGAAAAGTTTAAAAGTCTTGAAATTTGGCGCACACCTCTAATGTGATGAGGGATTTCTTTTATATGTTCATTTTCCTTGAAGAGCGCAAAATGGCTCCACAGCGCCCCCACAAAATTTCAAAACAACAGCCCCTGCTCTGTGTTTTATGTATGAGTTTGAAACCTGGCAAGCTTATTGGAGATATCAAGATGTACAAAAAGTCTCTTGGAGCAATATCCCAAATCCAACAGGAAGTCAGCCATTTTAAAATTAATGTGTAAATTTGGCGACATTTTCCCCTCTTTTCAGGCCTCATACTTTGACGAACTCCTCCAAGGGATTTCATTAGATTTACACGATCTCCTGTGTGTGGAATCTAAAGACCTTTGTGATGTTAAATTGCGAAGCTTTTACGTTCAGGGAAACGGGGGTGGTCATGGCGGCACGTGGAGTTTCAATCACTCGCCAAAAGCAGTAACCTGCTGTCGCTCAAAACACAATGTCCAATCTCTCCCAAAGGTCGCAGGCGTGATGAGACTCGAGCTCGGAAATGTTTGTTATGCCATTTGTCAGTAATGGTTAGAGCGCCACCTAGTGGGACGACTATAATAATGGTTGAATGAGATGAAATTTTAGCTGGTGGTTAAATGCATGAATTCCATCAATGTGACATAAGATCGGAAGCGCTGGTTTTAGGTGTTGGGCTTGGCTCGACGCCGGGGGTGCGAGGGCCTCATATCGCTGCTTGCAGCTTTAATTAGGGCCCGAGCACAAAAGTGCGAAGGCCCTATTGTATCTGCTCTGTTTCTTATTATTATTATTATTATTATTATTATTATTATTATTATTATTATTATTATTATTATTATTTCGCAAATGAATCGGCCTTTTGAGGGCCTAAACATGCTCAAAAACTCATGAAATTTTGCACACGCGTCAGGTCTGGTGAAAATTTACGTATTTTAATGTCCTTAGACATGTCCAGGGAAAATTGGCTCAGTAGCGCCACCTAGAAAAATGAGAAACGCGAGCCCCGAGATGGGTATGACCTACATGTATAAAACTCGAACACATATCTAACGTTCGGAGACGCACAAAAAAGTCTATTATGGCCATGTCCTAAACCCAACAGGAAGTCCGCCATTTGGAAGTGAAGGTGACATTTTGGCTCTAATTTTGCCATTTCCATGCCTCGAACTTTTGCGAACTCCTCATTGGAATTTCATCGTACAAGCTTCATATTTGGTCAGTGTCAACTACACACCTGCGCCATGTTAAATTGCGGAGCTTTTGAGTTTTCGGATACGGTGAGGTCCGTGGCGCCACGGCGAATTTCGATGACTCGCCATGAAAATCTTATTGCCTCTCGTTCTGTCATACATTGTCTGACCTTGACCAAAGTGGACACACATGATAAGGCTCCACCCCTGAACATATTTCAACTGCCATATTTGACACCAGGGACAGCGCCACCTAGTGGGAACAGGAAATGTCATGTTTTACACTTTGGGGTACAGTATTGTAATGGGTGACATCTGCAGCCTCAAATTTCTCCAGGAAAGCCTTAAGGAGTTGGTCTTGGGTTACAGAGAAAACTGTGAGTTTTCGCTGAAGGGTGTGACTCCAGCAGCATGGCGAACATTGAGGTCTCGCCATGAAGAAACAAATTAGTGTAACTCAATGAAATCCAATGTGATCAATACCAGATTTTACAGGGATGATGTCAGACCCGCCCTGAACAGATTGATATGCCCATTGTCAGGAATACGTAGAGCGCCACCTAGTGGCACCAGGAAATGTCATGTCTTTCCTTTTATTGTACTGATTTTCACAGGTTCATCGTGGCCACCTCAAAAGCGGTGAATATCACCATCAGTCCCTCTTGATGCTTCAGTGAGAAAATTGTGACTATAAACTGAACGCCGCACCCTGGTGGCAACGCAGTTCACCATGAAAGATAAAGTGGCTTTTGAGGGGCTTGAAAAGTTTAAAAGTCTTGAAAATTTGGCGCACACCTCTAATGTGATGAGGGATTTCTTTTATATGTTCATTTTCCTTGAACAGCGCAAAATGGCTCCACAGCGCCCCTACAAAATTTCAAAACAACAGCCCCTGCTCTGTGTTTTATGTATGAGTTTGAAACCTGGCAAGCTTATTGGAGATATCAAGATGTACAAAAAGTCTCTTGGAGCAATATCCCAAATCCAACAGGAAGTCAGCCATTTTAAAATTAATGTGTAAATTTGGCGACATTTTCCCCTTTTCAGGCCTCATACTTTGACGAACTCCTCCAAGGGATTTCATTAGATTTACGCGATCTCCTGTGTGTGGAATCTAAAGACCTTTGTGATGTTAAATTGCGAAGCTTTTTACGTTCAGGGAAACGGGGGTGGTCATGGCGGCACGTGGAGTTTCAATCACTCGCCAAAAGCAGTAACCTGCTGTCGCTCAAAAACACAATGTCCAATCTCTCCCAAAGGTCGCAGGCATGATGAGACTCGAGCTCGGAAATGTTTGTTATGCCATTTGTCAGTAATGGTTAGAGCGCCACCTAGTGGGACGACTATAATAATGGTTGAATGAGATGAAATTTTAGCTGGTGGTTAAATGCATGAATTCCATCAATGTGACATCAGATCGGAAGCGCTGGTTTTAGGTGTTGGGCTTGGCTCGACGCGCAAAAGCTGAGGGCCCTCATATCGCTGCTTGCAGCTTTAATTAGGGCCCGAGCACAAAAGTGCGAAGGCCCTATTGTATCTGCTCTGTTTCTTATTATTATTATTATTATTATTATTATTATTATTATTATTATTATTATTATTATTATTATTATTATTATTATTTGGCAAATGAATCGGCCTTTTGAGGGCCTAAACATGCTCGAAAACTCATGAAATTTTGCAGACGCGTCAGGTCTGGTGAAAATTTACGTATTTTAATGTCCGTGAGACATGTCCAGGGAAAATTGGCTCAGTAGCGCCACCTAGAAAAATGAGAAACGCGAGCCCCGAGATGGGTATGACCTACATGTATAAAACTCGAACACATATCTAACGTTCGGAGACGCACATAAAAAAGTCTATTATGGCCATGTCCTAAACCCAACAGGAAGTCCGCCATTTGGAAGTGAAGGTGACATTTTGGCTCTAATTTTGCCATTTCCATGCCTCGAACTTTTGCGAACTCCTCATTGGAATTTCATCATACAAGCTTCATATTTGGTCAGTGTCAACTACACACCTGGGCCATGTTAAATTGCGGAGCTTTTGAGTTTTCGGTTACTGTGAGGCCGTGGCGCCACGGCGAATTTCGATGACTCGCCATGAAAATCTTATTGCCTCTCGTTCTGTCATACATTGTCCGACCTTGACCAAAGTGGACACATATGATAAGGCTCCACCCTGAACATATTTCAACTGCCATATTTGACACCAGGGACAGCGCCACCTAGTGGGAACAGGAAATGTCATGTTTTACACTTTGGGGTACAGTATTGTAATGGGTGACATCTGCAGCCTCAAATTTCTCCAGGAAAGCCTTAAGGAGTTGGTCTTGGGTTACAGAGAAAACTGTGAGTTTTCGCTGAAGGGTGTGACCCCAGCAGCATGGCGAACATTGAGGTCTCGCCATGAAGAAACAAATTAGTGTAACTCAATGAAATCCAATCTGATCAGTACCAGATTTTACAGGGATGATGTCAGACCCGCCCTGAACAGATTGATATGCCCATTGTCAGGAATACGTAGAGCGCCACCTAGTGGCACCAGGAAATGTCATGTCTTTCATTTTGTTGTACTGATTTTCACAGGTTCATCGTGGCCACCTCAAAAGCGGTGAATATCACCATCAGTCCCTCTTGATGCTTCAGTGAGAAAATTGTGACTATAAACTGAACGGCGCACCCTGGTGGCAACGCGGTTCACCATGAAAGACGAAGTGGCTTTTGAGGGGCTTGGAAATTTTAAAAAGTCTTGGAATTTGGCCCAAACCTCCAATGTGATGAGGGCTTTGTTGTTATGTGATCATTTTCCTTGAATAGTGCAAAATGGCTCCACAGCGCCCCCTACAAAATTTCAAAACAACAGCCCCTGCTCTGTGTTTTATGTATGAGTTTGAAACCTGGCAAGCTTATTGGAGATATCAAGATGTACAAAAAAGTCTCTTGGAGCAATATCCCAAATCCAACAGGAAGTCAGCCATTTTAAAATTAATGTGTAAATTTGGCGACATTTTCCCCTCTTTTCAGGCCTCATACTTTGACGAACTCCTCCAAGGGATTTCATTAGATTTACGCGATCTCCTGTGTGTGGAATCTAAAGACCTTTGTGATTTTAAATTGCGAAGCTTTTACGCTCAGGGAAACGGGGTGGTCATGGCGGCACGTGGAGTTTCAATCACTCGCCAAAAGCAGTAACCTGCTGTCGCTCAAAAACACAATGTCCAATCTCTCCCAAAGGTCGCAGGCGTGATGAGACTCGAGCTCGGAAATGTTTGTTATGCCATTTGTCAGTAATGGTTAGAGCGCCACCTAGTGGGACGACTATAATAATGGTTGAATGAGATGAAATTTTAGCTGGTGGTTAAATGCATGAATTCCATCAATGTGACATCAGATCGGAAGCACTGGTTTTAGGTGTTGGGCTTGGCTCGACGCTACCGGGGTGCGAGGGCCCCTCATATCGCTGCTTGCAGCTTTAATTATTATTATTATTATTATTATTCAGGCAAAACAAGGGCCTTTTTGAGGGCCTAAACATGCTCAAAAACTCTTGAAATTTTGCACACATGCCAGGTCTGGTGAAAAATTTTGTATTTTAATGGTTTTAAATATGAGCACTGGGAAATGGCTCTGTAGCGCCACCTATGCCTTGTTAAATGCAGCCCTACAAACACATTGTTTTAGCTACATGTATGAAATTTGGCACACATGTGTATCATGCCAAGACGAACAAAAAGTCAGTGGGACCATTGACGCAAAACCCAACAGGAAGTCCGCCATTTGGAAGTGAAGGTGACATTTTGGCTCTAATTTTGCCATTTCCATGCCTCGAACTTTTGCGAACTCCTCATTGGAATTTCATCGTACAAGCTTCATATTTGGTCAGTGTCAACTACACACCTGGGCCATGTTAAATTGCGGAGCTTTTGAGTTTTCGCGATACGGTGAGGCCGTGGCGCCACGGCGAATTTCGATGACTCGCCATGAAAATCTTATTGCCTCTCGTTCTGTCATACATTGTCCGACCTTGACCAAAGTGGACACATATGATAAGGCTCCACCCCTGAACATATTTCAACTGCCATATTTGACATCAGGGACAGCGCCACCTAGTGGGAACAGGAAATGTCATGTTTTACACTTTGGGGTACAGTATTGTAATGGGTGACATCTGCAGCCTGAAATTTCTCCAGGAAAGCCTTAAGGAGTTGGTCTTGGGTTACAGAGAAAACTGTGAGTTTTCGCTGAAGGGTGTGACCCCAGCAGCATGGCGAACATTGAGGTCTCGCCATGAAGAAACAAATTAGTGTAACTCAATGAAATCCAATCTGATCAGTACCAGATTTTACAGGGATGATGTCAGACCCGCCCTGAACAGATTGATATGCCCATTGTCAGGAATACGTAGAGCGCCACCTAGTGGCACCAGGAAATGTCATGTCTTTCATTTTGTTGTACTGATTTTCACAGGTTCATCGTGGCCACCTCAAAAGCGGTGAGTATCACCATCAGTCCCTCATGATGCTTCAGTGAGAAAATTGTGACTTTAAACTGAACGGCGCACCCTGGTTCGCGGTTCACCATGAAAGATGAAGTGGCTTTTGAGGGGCTTGGAAATTTTAAAAAGTCTTGGAATTTGGCCCAAACCTCCAATGTGATGAGTGCTTTGTTGTTATGTGATCATTTTCCTTGAATAGTGCAAAATGGCTCCACAGCGCCCCCTACAAAATTTCAAAACATCAGCCCCTGCTCTGTGTTTCATTTACAAGTCTGAAACCTGGTAAGCTTATGGAGGATATCAAGATGTACAAAAAAGTCTCTAGGAGCAATATCCCAAATCCAACAGGAAGTCAGCCATTTTAAAATTAAGGTGTAATTTTAGCCACTTTTTCGCCTCTTTTCAGGCCTCATACTTTGACGAACTCCTCCAAGGGATTTCATCAGATTAACCCGATCTCCAGTGTGTGGAATCTAAAGACCTTTGTGATGTTAAATTGCGAAGCTTTTTACGTTCAGGGAAACGGGTGGCCATGGCGGCACGTGGAGTTTCAGTCCTCGCCAAAAAGCAGTAATCTGCTGTCACTCAAAACACAATGTTCAATCTCTCCCAAAGTTCGCAGGCGTGATGAGACTCAAGGTCGGAAATGTTTGTTATCCCATTGGTCAGTAATGGTTAGAGCGCCACCTAGTGGGACGACTATAATAATGATTGAATGAGATGAATCGTTAGCTGGTGGTTCTAGGCATGAATTCCATCAATGTGACATCAGATCGGACGTGCTGGTTGTAGGTGTTGGGCGTGGCCCGACGTGCCGGGGTGCGAGGGCCCTCATAACGCTGCTTGCAGCTTTAATTATTATCATTATTATTATTATTATTCAGGCAAAACAAGGGCCTTTATGAGGGCTTTAACATTATCGAAAACTCTTGGAATTTTGCACACATGCCAGGTCTGGTGAAAAATTTTGTATTTTAGTGGTTTTACATATGAGCACTGGGAAATGGCTCTGTAGCGCCACCTATGCCTTGTTAAATGAAGCCCTACGAAAACATCGTTTTAGCTACATGTATGAAATTTGGCACACATGTGTATCATGCCAAGACGAACAAAAAAGTCAGTGGGACCATTGACGCAAACCCAACAGGAAGTCCGCCATTTGGAAGTGAAGGTGACATTTTGGCTCTAATTTTGCCATTTCCATGCCTCGAACTTTTGCGAACTCCTCATTGGAATTTCATCGTACAAGCTTCATATTTGGTCAGTGTCAACTACACACCTGGGCCATGTTAAATTGCGGAGCTTTTGAGTTTTCGGGATACGGTGAGGCCGTGGCGCCACGGCGAATTTCGATGACTCGCCATGAAAATCTTACTGCCTCTCGTTCTGTCATACATTGTCCGACCTTGACCAAAGTGGACACATATGATAAGGCTCCAGCCCTGAACATATTTCAACTGCCATATTTGACATCAGGTACAGCGCCACCTAGTGGGAACAGGAAATGTCATGTTTTACACTTTGGGGTATAGTATTGTAATGGGTGACATCTGCAGCCTCAAATTTCTCCAGGAAAGCCTTAAGGAGTTGGTCTTGGGTTACAGAGAAAACTGTGAGTTTTCGCTGAAGGGTGTGACCCCAGCAGCATGGCGAACATTGAGGTCTCGCCATGAAGAAACAAATTAGTGTAACTCAATGAAATCCAATCTGATCAGAACCAGATTTTACAGGGATGATGTCAGACCCGCCCTGAAAAGATTGATATGCCCATTGTCAGGAATACGTAGAGCGCCACCTAGTGGCAACAGGAAATGTCATGTCTTTCACTTTGTTGTACTGATTTTCACAGGTTCATCGTGGCCACCTCAAAAGCGGTGAGTATCACCATCAGTCCTTCATGATGCTTCTGTGCGAAAATTGTGACAATAAACTGAACGGCGCACCCTGGTGGCAACGCGGTTCACCATGAAAGACGAAGTGGCTTTTGAGGGGCTTGGAAATTTTAAAAAGTCTTGGAATTTGGCCCAAACCTCCAATGTGATGAGTGCTTTGTTGTTATGTGATCATTTTCCTTGAATAGTGCAAAATGGCTCCACAGCGCCCCCTACAAAATTTCAAAACATCAGCCCCTGCTCTGTGTTTTATTTATAAGTCTGAAACCTGGTAAGCTTATGGAGGATATCAAGATGTACAAAAAGTCTCTTGGAGCAATATCCCAAATCCAACAGGAAGTCAGCCATTTTAAAATTAAGGTGTAATTTTAGCCACTTTTTCGCCTCTTTTCAGGCCTCATACTTTGACGAACTCCTCCAAGGGATTTCATCAGATTAACCCGATCTCCTGTGTGTGGAATCTAAAGACCTTTGTGATGTTAAATTGCGAAGCTTTTACGTTCAGGGAAACGGGGTGGCCATGGCGGCACGTGGAGTTTCAATCCCTCGCCAAAAAGCAGTAATCTGCTGTCACTCAAAAACACAATGTCCAATCTCTCCCAAAGTTCGCAGGCGTGATGAGACTCAAGGTCGGAAATGTTTGTTATCCCATTTGTCAGTAATGGTTAGAGCGCCACCTAGTGGGACGACTATAATAATGATTGAATGAGATGAATCGTTAGCTGGTGGTTCTAGGCATGAATTCCATCAATGTGACATCAGATCGGACGTGCTGGTTGTAGGTGTTGGGCGTGGCTCGACGTGCCAGGGTGCGAGGGCCCTCATAACGCTGCTTGCAGCTTTAATTATTATTGTTGTTGTTGTTGTTGTTGTTGTTATTGGAATCATAGAAAAAAATGAAATGGTCATGAGCAGGAACAAGTTTTTTTTATTTAATAACAGACAGACTTGAGGGCAGATCCACTATGAAGTCTGTTGCTATCTAAGTAGCTATTATCAGAGCTCCATCAGTAAACTGTGTCTGTTCTATTCCAGAGGGTTTCGCTGTCGGTCACTTACACTTCGTACAAAAGCTTAGAAGGAGGGAGCGTGAGGGAGAGCGTTGTGGGCCTACATGCCAAAATAACCAAATGTAAGATCAGATTTCATGCATGTGTTTATCTCTGAAAACAGCGTTACAATTTGAGATAAGGCTGAAGGAAAATCACTATGCTTTCAGTATAAGAAATACCTCTTCTAGTCATGAGCCACCCCAGTTACTGTGCCACAAGTGTGAGTGTGCACATGCAACTTTTTAGTTTTAGTAGCACACTGCAAGATTCACACATTAATCTAACACAGTAACACTTTAATCTATAGATTCAGATTCAGCAGAGATAAGTTGCTCTCTGTGTCCGCAGTGCCAAGAAAAGAAGCTAATTTAAGTTTATTTCTGCTCTGTTTCAGTGTTACTGAGGAACAATAAGTGATGCCTCTAAATACTCAGCATGAGGACTGAGTGAACGGTTTTAGGACAGAGTCAAAATTATGGCACTGTGCTCACAATTTGGAGCTATCAGTGCAAAGTGCTGATTACGCACTCGTTATGATAACGCCAACCCCTTCCAGTGATAAACTGTTCTAGTAGCAACTGTCACAACCACATCAGGGAGAAGACATGATTTTATTTCGTGCTAGATTTCATGCTTTTTGCAGGAAATCGTTTGCCACAGAAAGAGAAACTCTTGCATGCATATACTATAAAGCCAGCAGCAAAAATACTCCTGTTCACAACTTTCAGTCACAAAGGCAACACTGTGCCTCTGTAGTAAATCCAGCAGGTTTTTAACATTAAAAGAAGGGGTTGTGCTCCTGCAGATGTCAGTGAATTGGGCCTTAAATATCGCAAAAAAAAACCCCATCAATGTATTTTCACTTAAACAAGCAGCTGTTTTTTATGTGTATTAAAGCTGGGTAAAAATTGTACAGTGCAAATGCAAATTCTCGCTGACAGTTTAACCAAAAGGCATTTCCAGTGGAAATTGGCCGACATATCCTCAGCATAACCATGTATAATATCCACAAAACTTAAAAAGAGGTTATACACACACAATACGGTAATATTATGTTGAAGCACAGTACGTATCACTCCATGAGGCTCCTGACTACGGTAGCCATAATGCTCCGACAATCCATCAAGCGGTGCGGCTTCGTAGCTTAGCAAAGTCGGACTAAAACATTTTTGACAGATTTTTGAGCCCCGTGTACCACATAAAATCGGTTTAGTAATAACGGTAATAACGACGGCCCGCTAGCAAGCTCTACCATAAATAGTGCTTTGTTGTGTATCTGACGGACGAAAGCTAAACCAGTTCCACACCACTGAAGTTGCAGCATTTTTACAAACCAATTCTGGTTCATCTGTTTCATTCAACGATCCGCTTTCGCTCTTCTCATTCTTTTCCGCCATGTGCGTATGAAAACAAAGGCACTGCACATGCGCATTTTACCCATATTCTATTGCGATATTTCATTTTCTTATCGTTGCCTAACATTATACCGGTATTACCGTGAACGGTATGATATGGCCCAGCCCTACCTGACTGCATTTTTTTTTGCTTCTCTTAGTTCTTAAACTCTCTCCACACTCTTTCACGTGATTATTGCATCGGTGGCAGAAGAGGTTCGTTGTGTCTCTGTCTGTGGTGGGGACCGGTTTGCTGCATAATTTGCACTGTACAGTTTCCTGCACCATGTCAGACTTTTCATAACCAAACAATGCCCGTGCTACAGAGGTAGCCCCTTGTTTAGGAACAAGCTCACCGATTTCTTTCCCCTCGCCATCTCCCTCCTAAACAGTTGACCTGTCACACTGCTCCCCACTGCCAGACTGCAACTGCACCTTATGTACATTCTGTAGTATTCATTCCACCTCATTTCATTTCTGTATTTTATGTACATAAGTTTAGTTATTTATAGTTGGTTTACACAGCTTTGTGTATGTATGTGTATGCATGTGTAATGTATATATAGACGTGTGTGTGTGTGTGTGTGTGTGTGTGTGTGTGTGTGTGTGTGTGTGTGTGTGTGTGTGTGTGTGTGTGTGTGTGTGTTTTACATTGCTGTGCTTGATAGCCACCATCTACCGGAACCAAATTCCTTGTATTTGTCTGCACATATACTTGGCCAATAAACACGATTCTGATTCTGATTCTGATTCTGATTTGTCTTGGCTGGTCTTTGGCTTTCGTGCCATGATGACTATTGCAAACCATCATCTAAAGCAATGAAAAAGTATTGGATTAAACAATGTGTTTTGCAACAGCACGAAATAAACAATAGAGTATAATATGAAACATTAATGTTAATGTTGTCATCTGATATATTTCATCACATTGCACAACCCAAAGCACCAGGACACCCTAGGTCGCAGGTACCCACATAGCAAAATTGGTATGATCCGGATCTGTCCCACACAATGTGCTTCCACATTTTTTATTTAATTTAACCTTTATTTAACCAGGAATGTCCCATTGAGATTAAAAACCTCTTTTTCAAGGGAGTCCTGGCCAAGAGGCAGCACATTTCCAAACAAATACATACAAACAAACAAGATTAAAAATTACACAAAACAATTACACATTATTGAGGCAGTCTGTAGGCCTTTGAGTTTAGTTTTAAAAACATTTAAAGACAACAATTCAGTCAGTTTCCAGTCTTTCTGTAACAGGTTCCATGAAAAAGGCACAGAGTGGACAAAGGCTTTCTTACCCAACTCTGTGCGGACAAGGGGAACAGACAGCAGCAGCTGATCATTTGAACGCAAGGAGTAAGAACCACTATTTGTCCTTGTGACCAAAGTACAAATATAAGGAGGCAACAATCCAAGCATAGCTTTGTAAATAAAAGTGTACCAATGCCCCTGTCTTCTAATGGCCAAAGAAGGCCAATTTACTCTTAAGTACAAGTCACAATGATGGGTCAGATATCTACAATTGGTGATAAACCTCAAGGAAGCATGATACATCGTATCCAACATTAGAAGACATGAAGAAGAAGCGTTCATATACAGAATGTCACCATAATCTAACACAGATAAAAAGGTTGCAGTGACAAGACGTTTTTTTACTGCAAAAGAAAAACACTGTTTATTACGGGAAAAAAAACGAAGTTTCAGCCTCAGTTTCTTTACAAGTCTCTCTATATGTGGTTTAAAGGTGAAGGAGTCATCTATCCAGACACCAAGGTATTTATATTCATGAACTATCTCTATGACATTTCCTTCAAGGGTGGACTCCACTGGAATAGGCTCTGGGACCTTCTTTGACTTAGAAAACAACATTAGCTTAGTCTTGTCAGCATTGAGAACTAATTTTAGCTGGATAAGTGAATGCTGGAAAGCAACAAAGGCTTTCTGTAAGGTTTCAATGGCCTGAGTAAGAGATGATCCATAGCAGTAAATAACTGTATCGTCAGCATAAAAATGCAAATTTGTGTCTGAGACATTTTGACCCAAGTCATTGATATATAAAAGAAACAAAAGGGGACCCAAAACTGAGCCCTGTGGCACCCCCTTGTGGACAGCAACAAATTTAGAACAAAGACCTTCAAGTTTAATGCACTGGGTTCTATTATTCAAATAATTTGAGAACCACGCTATTGCATGTTCTGACAATCCAAGGCTGAGCAGTCTGTTTTTTAGGACAGCATGATCAACAGTGTCAAAAGCTTTTGAGAGGTCAATAAAGAGTGACGCACAGTACAATTTCTTATCAAGTGCCATAATAATATCATTTATCACTTTCATAGTGGCAGTGTTAGTACTGTGTTTTTTCCTGAAGCCTGACTGAAATTTAGAGACAATATCATTAGAGTACAAAAACTCCTTCAACTGGTCACAAACTAGCGATTCCATGATTTTGGATAAAACACACAAATTTGATATTGGCCTATAATTAGTCAACACCGATGGATCACCTCCTTTTAATAAAGGCAAGACAAAAGCTGATTTCCAAACCGATGGAATTTCTTTGGTTTTAATTGACAAATTAAATAAAATTGAAAGTGGTTCTGCAATATAATCCGCTGCCAGCTTCAAAAAATAAGGTTCCATCAAGTCTGGACCAGGAGGTTTTCTGTGATCCAAAGCCTTCAAAGCTTTATGCACTTCATAAACACTAAAAGGTACAAAGTTAAAACGGTCTCCAGAAAACATAGAGAATTCTGGGCAAGAATTTGTTAAAAAAGTTTCTGCAGAATCAAACAAGGAACCCACTGATAAAAAGTGTTCATTAAAGCAATTCAAAATTTCAGTTTTATCATTAATTGAGACTGAATCTTTTACAACAAATTTAGGAAAGGTTTGAGTCATTTTATTGACAGAAAATGGCACCATGGCACATACCGCAAAGAATGACGGCCCTTTGGTGGCCCAGATCTGGTTTGCCTGAGGTGGCCCACACATGGGGCAGCACAAGGCCAGTTGCAGGCACACTGCTGGCCCTGTGCTGGCCCAGAACAGTTTCAGCTCTGGCCTCGGATGTCAGCCTAATGTGTACCTTAATCAAGCCATGTAATAACAACATGTGCAGGAACATAATAGTGCAAAAGTAACACGACAAAACTCTTCTCAGACAGTGAATGGACTGATTCTTGTATAGCATTTTTCTACTCTCCCAGATTACTCAAAGTGCTCTATACAACATGCCACATTCACACACTTTCTCTAAACTGAGTGCTTCCTAACTGCATTCATACACATTCACACTCTTGACATGCAGACTGGAGGAGCCAGGGATCGAACCACTAACCTTCTGATCATTAGATGACCCGCTCTACCTCCTGAGCTACAGCCACCTGGTGGTAAATATGAGTAAACCCTCACTAGGTTTTGGATTAAGTGTACACTCACAAACCTGTCAACCCTGCATTTGAAACGTTGGCTACCATAGCAGTATAGTATTGCAACATGGCATTTGGGTCTTCTAACTAAAATAGGAAAATAGGAACATAAATAGTGCCATCATTGCCAGACCTGACCCACATCTGGTTGACATACACCCTGCCATGACACCAGTCAGTCAGAAGTGCCAGCTTGATGCCAGATCCGGGCCAGACCTGTCTGCTATGAGCCTGGGCCACATAAACCAAACCACAATCGAGCCAGATGTGGCATGCCATCACATAAACAGTGTCATCTATGCCAGGCCTGGCCCATATCTGGATGACATACGTCTTATCATGCCAGAAGTCAGCCAGCAGTGCCGGCTTGACACCAGATCCAGGCCAGACCTGTCTGCTATGCGGGTAGATGATAAATGTTGTAATCGTATCATTGAATCTGCAACACTCGGGTAAAGAGAGGAGCTGAGCTGTCAGCTGATCACCACCTAGTGGTGATTTAGATCAGGTGGCAGAAGAGGATGCTGGGTAGAGCTTACAAAAACATATAGTGAGGGCGTGTGCCCAATCTAGGAGATCTTCAACTCTCACCTCCAGCAGAATGTCGAGAGCAAGGGAGGCTGGGACATTGAGTTCCAACTCCATGCCAGAGACAGCTGTAAAGAGCTGCAGCAGCAGGGTGGCTGGTGCCTGTTATGGTGGTCATGGATGGACTTTTTAACCAAAGGAAGGACAACTGGACATTTTTTTAGTAACATGTAGTTGAGAGCTTAGATCTGAATCAAATGGTTCGTCATTTTCTGGCAGACAGAGCACAAAGGGCACTTTGAATAAGTCTCATACAATTTTTTTGGACTGAACAAATTGAACATAAATTCTGTTTAGTGTAATTAAATTGGTAGAAAATCTTGTGCCATCTAAAAGCTGAACAGTTAAAAAAAACATAGCAAGGCTAAGTCACATTTAAATGCTTCTGCATAGGAATGAAAAGATGCATTGTGATGTTGGATAGTTTAGCTAGGTGGAAGTTTCTAAAGAGGAAATAAAAATGCACCTATAGATTAAGCTTGTGGTACGTCACAGGTTGCTGTTTTCAGTGAAAATAGCATAGCTTACTGTGTCTGCACTCAGGTCAAAAAGTACTGAAATTGCGCTCTGTACTGAAATTGCGCTCTGTGCGGCGAGGAGAGCAATTCCTCTGCTTTACCAAACTGCACAAGATCAGTTTTGTACTTTATGTGAGTTGCTTGATAAGAGAAGGGGAAAGCACTTTGTAATTATGTTATTACTGACTTGTGGATTAACTGGTAGATGAAATGTCTTAGACGGTGGAGAAATGTTAAGTGGAGACACAGTAACAGATAAGAAAGAGCTGATAGTACAGAATTTAGAAACCACTTGGGTCACACTTGCCATCCGTAAACAGGATGTGGAGAAACACAAAGTGCTAAGAAATAAATGCAGCTTCAAGCACAGTCAGTTGTTGTACCACAACCTAGATTATGTTGGCTCTCATCAGGCCACCCTGTTGCTGCTTTTGTTCATTTGGATTGGTCACTGTTGAAATGAACTGGCTGTCTGTGCTCAGACAGTCAGATAGCCTTAAGGTGATCTTAAGGTTATCTGGCCTTAAGGTTACAAAAAAATGCAATAATCCATAGAAGATCACAATTGCACTTGTAATGATCATGTTCAGAAGGCATGTGTGGACATGCAACTGTCAAGTGATATATAAATATGTTATCATCCACAGTGATGCCTGGGCGGAGCATGTGCAGCAGGTTTGTCCCAAACTTTGTGGAACCGACCGGCACCTTGACTGATCTCACCCAAAAATGCATCAGATTTGGCAGTGCCAGTGACATTCATGCAGGTGAAGAAGGCTCTCCTCCCCTATTTCAGTAGCTGCTGGGGCCAGAGAGAAGCAGAATAGGAGGAAGAGCAACTGACGACGAGGCTGATCGATCAGGACATTGTGATAGCAACAGAGGCAGTGATAGCAGGATGTGTAGAAAACCATCTGTAGAGAAAAACTGTTGAAGTGTGAAAAGCAGTATACACTCGGGTTGTGGCGTGTCATTTCACATTTATCAGTATAAACCTCTAGGCTACAGTCCCGCACACCAACACAAATTCCCTGTCCTAATGAGGACGCACATTTGATCTTTCTCTTGGTATTTATGTGTGAACACATAGTTCAGGATGCAGCTGTTTCGGTCCTGGATGCAGTTTGCACTTTACCACCATGTGGTCATCCTTTTGTGCAATAAAAATAAAAGTAATGTTCATATCTATGCTGTAGACTGAGCCACTCTTTTCTTCCTCCGGCACACAAACTGAAATCAGCTGATTGTTGATAAGCAGACAGCTGATAAGCAGAATTGCTACACAAGCAGAATAACAACTCCAAGGAATTGAACTACTGATTCTTCACAGGAACCTAAAACAAACTGGTTCTTGAGTCCCACCCCTACCCTTCAGTGCAAAGCAATCACAGAACTAATGACAGGATTAAATATAATCATTATTTTTCCATTTACACTGTGGCCGTTGCCAGATGTTGCTGTGAGGCCTTTAAAATAAACGTAATCTACTTTGTCTTCAGTTCCTCATATATGCATTGACGTTCAAAAACAGGAAATTTGGTATGCCACAGTCATAGCTTAGACATTTTAAAGTGAGAGTTAGCAGATGTGGCTGTAGTGTGAAAATAATGGCTGACTGTGAGGCTGCTGCCTGCATCTGCATTCAGAGAGCAAATGTGTTCAGGCATTTTGGCTTTGTTAGCTTTTGCTGAAAAGAAAAGGAACAGGAAAAACCCAGAAGTAAGCATACACACTGAAAAATGCTGGGTTGTTTTCATAACTCAACCTCTGGGTAAAAGCCAAGTTGGGTTATTGTGATCAAATATTGGTTCAAAAGTCGTGACTCAGGAATTCTGTTGGCAATGTGCTGGGTTCTTAAATCAGCTCTCCGGCTTGAATAATCAGGTTGGGCAGCTTTGATCAAATATTGGGTCAAAATTTTACCCAATTGTTTGCATTGAAGACAAACCTCAGAAGAAGCCATATCATTCTTCAAAAACTGCCATTTTCAACTAGACTTTGACCTGATCAGACATCACTGGACTTCTCCTCTACTATGAAATCAAACATGGTAAGTAAAACATAAATTCTAAAAGTTTGAAAATCATAGGGTTATTTTTGATAATGCAGTTCATTGGTTTATTGTAGACCTTTACCTACTCAAAGGCCTTTTAACAGATAACACCAGCTAGCTTCTCATGAAGAAAGCTATAGTTATTTCTACTTTAAAAAAAACTTATTATTTGAAATGAGGCTGAGGTTGCTCAGTTTGACAAACTATTTGTCGACACTGTCTATTCTATGTATCATATGGCAATAAAAGTAGTTTTGAGACAATCTGTAAGTAGGAATCCTTTTTTTGGCCTTATTAGACAGATACAATGAAGTGAGAGCGGGAGACATGCAGCAAAGGGCCACAGGTCAGACTCGAGCCCAGGCCGACTGCTCTCAGCCATATGGTCGCCTGCCTATCCAACTGAGCTAAACCGGCGCCCAGTAAATAGAATCTTAACCCAAATGTTAATCGTAATATAACCCTTGTGGTGGGATATGAGTTTCAGCCCAATTTTTAGTAACCTCAACTTTAAACACTGGTCAATTTAGCCCAATTTTTGGATAATTATCCTAACCCAGTGTGCTGGGTCAAACCAATAACCCAACCCTGTTAAGCTGAAACAGCCCAGAGTTGGCTCGGTCCAAATTTGACCAAGCACTGGGTTACAAATTGGGTTATTTTTAACCCAGCATTTTTTAGGGTGTATGTATGTGGCCTCAACCTACTGACAGCTGACACCATCACATGGAATCCAGATTAAGGACAGTCACTGCTCACACCAGTCTCAGAACCTTTTGATTGCACCTCACAGTTTTCAGTTGTCGGGTGCTAAAACTTATTATACTCTCCTTTGCTAATTCACTATTATTATCTGTCCCTGTCACTTTTTACTGTCCAGTGAAAGTTCTTTATCTATGTTTTCTACTGAGAAACCTGGTGCAAACACACCTTTAAACAAGGCTGATCTTTGAAGGATCACAGGTCTGGTTTTCCCGAGGAGAGGAAGCTGTCATAACCTTTTACATTTGTTCCACTATTGTAGACCCACAAAAGGTTTGTTACAAGACAGAGACCAAACTTCCTAAAAGCTAGCATAAGGCACAGTTAGTACTAGTGATGCAGTACTGACACAGTGCACATCATGGCTGGGAACTTTAACCATGCTGACTTAAGGTCAGTATTCCCCAGATTTGAACAGCATATTAAATGTACAACAAGGGGGAGAAACACACTGGATAAAGCCTACAGCAACATCCAAAAAGACTACAGAGCAACCCCTCTACCACATCTAGGTTTGTCAGACCACATGTCCATGCAGCTGATCCCTGCATACACTCCTGTTAGCAGGAGAGCCCCTCCAGCCATAAAGACTGTGAAAACCTGGCCAAAAGGTGAATCACATCAGCTGCAGGACTGTTTTGAAAACACAGAGTGGAGCACATCAGTGCTCTCATATTAACTTCTGTGTCAACAGTGTCACTGTGGACAAACGTCTCCAGGTGTATTCCAACCAGAAACCTTGGATGACTAAAGAGGTCCAGGTCCTCCTGTAGCAACATGACACTACTTTCATATCCGGGGACGGTATGCAGTACAGTGCAGCCAGATCTGATCTGAAAAGAGGTATCAGAGAGGTCAAGGCATCGCACAAGAGGGAGATTGAAGACCACTTCAGCAACAACAATTCACAACAGGTATGGCAGGGAGTTCAGCACTTAACCAACTACAAGCCTGGCAATACCACGATGACTGTGGGCAATGCGGCGCTTGCGGAGGAGCTGAACCACTTCTTTGCACACTTCAAGGTGAAGGGACCAGAGGCAGCAGCAGCCTAAGTCTCATGGTGCATGCTGGATATTGGACTTCCTTTTACCACCTGCTGCTGTATCAGAGACTTTCTCTCGGACCGTGTACAGAGAGTTAGAATGGGTCCTCATCTTTCCTCAGGTCTCAGCCTTAACACCGGTTCTCCACAAGACTGTGTACCAAGTCCCCTACTGTACACTCTGTACACACATGACTGTGTCAGCACCCACCCAGGCAACGCAGTCATTAAGTTTGCAGATGATACCACTGTGGTGGGGCTCATCTCTGGAGGCCACGAGTCAGCATACAGGGCTGAGGTTCAGAGGCTGCAGGATTGGTGTGCAGACAACAACCTGGACCTCAATATCACCAAAAGAGCTGGTAGTCGACTTCAGAAGGAGGAAGTCTGAGCTGCAACCTGTCAGCACAACGGGGAGTGTGTGGAAAGGGTGTCCAGTTTCAAGTTTCTGGGTGTGCACATAGACAAAGACCTCCAATGGAGCTCTAACACCTCTGCGGTCTTAAAGAAGGCCCAACAGCGTCTCAAACTTTTGAGAATCCTCAGAAAAATGGACCTGAAGAAGGAGCTGCTGATCATCTTCTACCGCTGCTCCACTGAAAGTGTGCTGACATATTGCATCTGTGTGTGGTTCTCCAGCTGCACCACAGCACACAGAAAGGCACTCCAGAGGGTCATTAATATGGCCCAAAAAATCACTGGACATCCTCTTCCCTCCCTGAAGGACCTGTACAGCACTCGCTGTCTCAAGAGGGCACGCAGCATCCTACGGGACTGCACACACCCAGGACACCGGGTGTTTAAGCTGCTGCTGTCTGGCAGGAGGTTCAGGCTGCTGAGGTCCCGAACAAACAGGTTCAAGGACAGCTTTTACAACAGGGCAACAGCCTTAATCAATGCAAACAGCTGACCTGACTGGCTACCTCCCTCGACTTTTTTTTTTGGGGGGGGGGTAACACCAATAGCAATAATAATATTTATATTTATAACAGGTGCAATAATAATTAATGTGCAATACACATACACTTATTGTTCATTTTATTACTAAGTTAAGTTACTGTGTTGTGTTGTCATGTGTCATGTCGTGTTGTGTTGTACGTAGTGCCGACATGGGACAGTTTTCCAATTTCATTGTACTATTGTAATATGTATGACTGTGCAATGACAATAAAGAGTTATGTTTACATATTATATATAGTACACCCTTTACCCTGGTTAGCAAGCAATTAAATCAATTAAATAGAGTGATGTACCACGAATGAAGTTCAGGTTTTTATTGTATTAACTGGTTAACAAAACCTAAATTCTCAGTCAGAAGTAACTGGTATGACAGCAGCAGTTATCACCTTCGTGCATTGAAATGGGGCGTTTTATGTGTCTTTCACATTATGAGATGATTGTAATCACACCATAGAAAATATAATCATAAACTGCAACACTGTTGCAAATAAGTTGACAGCTAATACTGTGAACTACATTACACTACAACATTAACAACACTAACCAGCCCTTTAAAATAAGGAACAGTTTCACTAAAAATTTAGTTATTATTTGGAGAGGAAGCCAAAAGGAGTAACTCACTGCCAGCACAAGCCACAGAATTAGACTGATTGTAATGGTAGGTGGTGGTTTATCAGGAGTTTCCTCAGTATTTGTGGTAAGGCTTAAGTAATTTCTGTACTGGCCACTCAGAGATGATACTGATACTGATGTTTAGATTTCCTGGCACAGAGGCTGTTAACAAATGTGAACTCCTGCCTCCAGCTCAGTCTGTTTGTTGAACCATTTAAAGTCTGTAAAATGTGACTTATATAAAGATTATTGCCATTTGTCTCTCAGGGACGTTTTAACAAAATGTTGGTCATTTATTTTCCAGAACAGCAAATTGGTCGTCTGTTACTTTGGTAATCTAGTACAGCGCCTCGCATTCATTTACATTCTAATAAATATTAAAATACCATTTCAGTTTCATGCCTTCATTTATTTAAATTTTGCGATAAATTCTAAGAATCACTACTGAAACCTTATTTCCCAAACATTTTGGGGCTTCCAGGGAACCATTTTTAACTTTATTTATGTATATGATTTTTTTATTCTTTGACTTTATATTTTTAGATTTGAATATTGCACACACTAATCTTAGATGTTAGGATTATGGTATCTAAGCAGATTCTTACTCTGGATGGCATTACCTTGGCCTCCAGTAACACTGTGAGGAACCTTGGAGTCATTTTTGACCAGGACATGTCCTTCAATGCACATATTAAACAAATATGTAAGACTGCTTTCTTCCATTTGTGCAACATCTCTAAAATTAGAAATATCCTGTCTCAGAGTGATGCTGAAAAACTAGTTCATGCATTTATTACTTCCAGGCTGGACTACTGTAATTCTTTATTATCAGGATGTCCTAAAAACTCACTGAAAAGCCTTCAGCTGATCCAAAATGCTGCAGCAAGAGTCCTGACAGGGACTAGAAAGAGAGAGCATATTTCTCCTGTTTTGGCTTCCCTTCATTGGCTTCCTGTTAAATCCAGAATTTAATTCAAAATCCTGCTCCTCACATACAAGGTCTTAAATAATCAGGCAGCCATCTTATCTTAATGACCTTGTAGTACCATATCACCCTATTAGAGCACTTCGCTCTCGCACTGCAGGCCTACTTGTTGTTCCTAGAGTATTTAAAAGTAGAATGGGAGGCAGAGCCTTCAGTTTTCAGGCCCCTCTTCTGTGGAACCAGCTTCCAGTTTGGATTCAGGAGACAAACACTATCTCTACTTTCAAGATTAGGCTTCAAACTTTCCTTTTTGCTAAAGCATATAGTTAGGGCTGGACCAGGTGACCCTGAATCCTCCCTTAGTTATGCTGCAATAGACGTAGGCTACCGGGGATTCCCATGATGCATTGAGTTTTTCCTTTCCAGTCACCTTTCTCACTCACTATGTGTTAATAGACCTCTCTGCATCGAATCATATCTGTTATTAATCTCTGTCTCTCTTCCACAGCATGTCTTTATCCTGTTTTTCTTCTTTCACCCCAACCGGTCGCAGCAGATGGCCCCGCCCCTCCCTGAGCCTGGTTCTGCCGGAGGTTTCTTCCTGTTAAAAGGGAGTTTTTCCTTCCCACTGTCGCCAAAGTGCTTGTTCATAGTGGGTCATATGATTGTTGGGTTTTTCTCTGTGTGTACTATTGTAGGGTCTACCTTACAATATAAAGCACCTTGAGGCGACTGTTGGCGCTATATAAATAAAACTGAACTGAATTGAACTAATCACTACCAAATGTGTACCTCTTTTGATCATTGACAAGTAATAGTCTCTTTTTGTACCAGGAAAGGCTAGTTAGTGCAGCTGGTATGCAATTCCTAATCCTGGGACCAGGAGGAAGCAGTACAGTGAGCAGCTGGGAATGCCGCTGGTACTACACTGGGCAACAATGGCAAAGTTACAACATACAGTGAGTAATAATAAAAGAAACATGCAAGCCAGTATACGGTGTGAGAGCATGTGTATCTTGGGATATTCTTGTGACCCATTGTGCTATGTTGACACCCAACCTTTTCCAACACTTATGTGTCTGACCCATGGCCAATGTGGGTGGTACAGTAAGAACAGGCAGTAGTTAACCGGCAACAACTGGAAGCCCTGCAGGCTCAGTCCAAGTGTCACATGCACACAGATATTGGAAAACTTACTGTCCTGGTTTGATCCCACAGCTGACCTGGTGTTTCACCCTTGCTTCCCATTGCTCCGACGATCACACTGCATAAAATGAAACGGATGATCCCTAGTCATCTTTGGACATGTTTGAAACCACGGCAGAAGCCTATAAGTGGGCGACGTGGGACTGTGCCATGCACCTGCTGCTCCTATTGTTAAGAGAACACCAGACGGTGGCGTTCAGCCTACTGGCGGTGATTAAAGGCAGCTTTAAAGATGTCCTTTGCCAACACAGCAACCAGGTGGCTGTAGCCAGGGATAGCCACGTGTGATGTTGGATTTACTTTACTAAACTGGGAGGAAGGAAAAACTTTACTCACTGGGAAGGTTGTCACGGAAGAATCAACATACTAACATCAGCAGTACAACAAGGGCCGGGTGGTTACTACCATAGGTTCATCCCAAACTTCACAGAGCTGACCAGCTCCCTGACCGACCTCAAATGACAACATGATGTGTGGTCAGAACTGAAGCTTGAAATTCTGCGTGAAAGGCTTAAATTTAAGAGGAGCAGAAGTGGTTAAAGAACTTTGTCATGTATAAACGTTGTACCCTAGGGCTGCACAATTAAGAGTATTTTAATCTTTGAACCTGAATTTATTTTTCCACAATTAAAAGAGAATCATCAAGCAATATTTAAAATACTTGCTCCGCCAATTAAAACAAAAAGCAAAAGGAAATCAATACTAAGTCACCGCCTGCATTTGCCAACCCCAAGCTGCACAGCTTGGGGTTTCTTGGACAGCTAACACTACATTAAGAGACAGATACACAACAAAATTCACATGTCTGGCTCTTCAGCAGAAGGTGAAGAGCTAGACCTTCAGAGCAGATCATCCTTCTCTGCTGCAAAAGACTTTGGACTTCGGGGAATCAGATATCCATAAAAGTAGAGGAGAGACACTATTTCTCCACCCCTTTAGTCAGGGCGTGTCGGTACTTCTTTAAGTCACTCCAGCTTGCCCGGCCACTCCCCACAGCTTATCTCTAAAACAGCTGTGCTGGAGTGAGGTCACTGATCACTTGATAGCAATGTGTCTTCGAGCAGCCTTAAAGGTGGAGAGATCTCAGTGTCTCACTCTGAGAACCAAGGTTACAATGTAACCGTTTTGAGGGAAAGCCATTTCAAATCATCATCCCTAAGAGGCTCAACGGGAGGATGCTGAAGGACCAAGTCCAAGTCTGGTGCTGTGTGTCCTGACAATGATGTAATAGCCTCTCAGTCTTGGCAGATACTGCTGGAGCACAAGGTGGACAGCCCTCAGCTCCAACATATTTATGTGCTGAGTTGCACAGTGGCCACGTCAACAGCCGTTGACCCTCCAGCCCTCATGGCCCCAACCAATGGAGGACAGGTCTGTGAGGGCCAGCTGATGGTTAATCACTGGTCCCACTGCATGACCCTGCTTTAACCCTCTCGGGTCGACGGATGCACCAGGGCTTCCAAATCACATGACCAGTTTAACATGACATAGCAACAAGAATCAACCACACGAAGTCTCCATTTCAACTTGTGTTAAAAGTGAGGACTTCAAACAACTGACCAGTTTTTAAAATGTGTTGATAAGCCACGTTGATCTAGAGTTATGATAATTTCAAAGAAATGCAACTTTGTTCCTGAATGCTATCATCATGTTTACTGTAGGAGGAAATGGTAAAAACTGCATTTTCTAAGGACAGCGCTCGATAAAAAACAAAAACAAAAAAACAAGAAAAACCACGCCTTTCTTATTGGTGGAAAAGTGTACCATGTCGACCAATCAAAAAATGACATGGCAACATATGGCTTTTGGTTGTTTAGGAAGATGGGGTAATCATTGCTGTAATGATATTAACCAAAGTCTGATGAAGAGCATGTGTGCTTGAAATGCACCTGCTCTGTGGTGCACTGTGTTTAGGATGTGTGTGTATTTCTCTTATTTTTTAAAGATACTACCCCTATTAATTTTTCCCCACATTCTCCACATTTCATTCCACAAACTTTTTCTCCAGAAGACTGCTGTTTAAAAAAACAATAATCTGCAAGGAGACACTTCCAGTTTTCGGTCACAATTTTAGTTTTACTACTAACAAGTGTAACAGTTTTTCTGTGGTTACAGAAAACCAGATGAGTTTGTATGTGATTTGGAACTGAGCCACTTTTCTCAGGCATGTATGTTTGAGAATGCTGGTGTATGTTGACAGGACACGCCCACTTTGTGTGTATTAAGAGGGGAGAAAAGCAGAAACTGAAACACTGCTGCTACACACTCAGTCAGTCAGCAGCCAGGAACAGGCCCGCAGTGTGTTTCTGCTCTCAACGATCCACCCTTCACCTCTTCAGTCAGATTCTCAGCAACACCTTAACATGATGCTCGAGCATGAGGAGTTCACCAAAGCAGGCAAGAAAGCTGGCCTGCAGATTTGGAGGATTGAGAATATGGAGTTGGTCCCTGTGCCCGACAACTTACATGGGAGCTTCTACACAGGGGATGCTTATGTCATTCTCTACACTGTCAAAAAGAAAGAGAGCTCTTTTTACCATCTGCACTACTGGCTGGGTAAGTAACTAAAGCTCTGGACCTAATTCATTGTTTCATTTTATTGTTCCACTCAGAATAAGGGACATTAGTTATAATTGGACATAATTACCTATCATTGGAAGAAGTCCTATTTCAGAGTGGTCCTCCAGGGTAACAGATAAATCTCAAATTAAATTCCAAGGAACCACTCAAGAGCTTCCTTAGAAGTTCTAAGGAGAGAAATAAAGACTGATTACTGAGAAGACATTTCCCAAAAGTGTTATGGACTATCTCTTATCTTAGTATTGCTTGTTTGCTGCTCTTATTTTCATTTCAATATTAGAACCTAGAAGTAATTTAATCACTTCAGGAAGCTTTAAGGTTTATCCAGTCTGACTGCTCACAAAGGTACGAATTGTTGGCATGCAATCAGTCAGACTAAGAATCCTCCTCCAAGTTTTCCACATGAACACAGTGGCT
This sequence comes from Oreochromis aureus, assembly GCF_013358895.1. NCBI lineage: Eukaryota > Metazoa > Chordata > Actinopteri > Cichliformes > Cichlidae > Oreochromis > Oreochromis aureus. The sequence continues at coordinate 2,391,241 of NC_052962.1, read as the reverse complement.
GCTGACAGCTCCTATTCTCTTTGTTACATGTGCAAACAAAGTTTACTGTGTCACTGTCAGCAGCGCACAAAGTCCACAAATGTACAAAGTTACCAACGCCAGGATGTGACACTATCTTTATAACACCTTGAAGTTGATTCTGCTCTATTTGTAAGATTTCCTCACTTGAGTTACTGAGCGTAGCATCAATAATTCCTTGAGAAATCACAAAATTATACAATATCATACAATATTTCTTGAATAGCCACTAATTGCTTTATATACAGGTCAGACATAAGTTTTAACACTTACCTTTTTTTGGTTTTGCTGTTACAAGCTGATTTTGTTTAGATTTTTTTTTTTTATTCACAACATAAACAATAATTTTTGTCACTTTTCATTTACATCTTTAAATTTAATAACTTTTATGTTTTCTTATCATGTGCAACAGGTTAAAGAACCCTTCTTAATTTTTATTCAAACTTGTCTTACATCTAGTTTGTGATCTAAGTAGCTAACTGCGTTGCTGTATTAGCAAGCTATGTAGATAGCAAAAGCATTTACAGAGAAAATAATTTTCCTCACAGCTTTCTGAATGATCCACATTCCACTATAACACAAACTTCACTCTGTCTAAATGCTTAAACTTTATAAAAATATTGTAGTGTCCTATCACAATACCTGCCTACAATGCTGTCTTTGTCAGGTTTGTCATATAGGCCATCCCTTGGCATACCCCTGCTTTGCTCCTCCTCCTCCTCCTGCAATTTACTTCACTGTCAAACTTTGTCAGGACTAATGCATCAAAAGTGCTATGTGTTAAATATACACATGGAATACTACATAGTATATAAAGTATCTGTCATCATAACTTGGTAATCCACAACCCACTTCATGGATTGCACTCACTTATGATGCTGGTCTGTGAGCTAGTGGACCAAGTAGAAGCTTGTTGTTAGTTTTTGTTGTTACTTCACCGCTTCATTTTTCAAAGACACTTTATTGGCTACGTGACTCAGTAGCTTCGTGAGTGAAATGTTGTAAAATCACAAACAATGAGAAGGTGCTGCAAAGTGACCAACTCCATCAAGCTTCATTTGCATAGTTAAAAAAAATAGTGTAACAGTAAAATGTGAAGTTTGTTGTTAATTTGCTGTGGATAAATGACTAAGGTGCCAGTTTGCTTTCTTCAGCAACATGTCACCACAACTTCACACTTCAGGAAAGTTTAGTCAGAAAATCGGTCCTCGCTTGCTCCATACAATTACTACACATCATGCTAACAATAAGTGTGTGTATGATATACTGATATACTTTAATGCTGTGTGCCATAAATAATAAATAAATAATAAATAAAATTTTATTTATATAGCACCTTTCTAGACAGAGTCGCAAAGTGCTGCACATAAGATAACAAATAATAAAAGGTAAAACAGAAATTATATAACACAGGCAAAAGTTAATAAAAAGCGGTTTTAAAAAGGTGAGTTTTGAGTTGTTTTTTAAGAACAACTACTGAGTTCTTAAAGTTTGGGGGAGAGAGTTCCACAACCTAGGGGCCACAGTGGCAAAAGCTCTATCACCCATAGTTCTCATCTTTGTTTTTTTATAGCAGGTAAGCCCTGATCGGATGACCTCAGGGACCTGCTGGGGACATAGGGCTGTGGCAGATCAGAGATGTAGACTGGTGCCAGTCCGTGAAAGGCTCTAAATGTCAAGACCAGGATCTTAAAATGGACTCTAAATTCCACAGGAAGCCAGTGTAGCTGAGATAGCAATGGTGACACATGTGAATACTTAGAGGATTTTGTCAAAAGCCTAGCTGCAGCGTTTTGCACAACCTGCAGACGATCCAGAGAACCTTTGCTTAGACACATAAACAGTGAGTTACAATAGTCCAAGTGTAAGGAAATAAATTCATGTATAGCAATCTCCAGTTCGGAGCGAGATAAAGTAGGGCTTAACTTAGCCACATTTCTTAAATGATAAAAACAAGACCCAACCAGAGATTTCACATGACCATCCAATGTGAGAGTCAAGTCAAAAGTGACACCTAAATTCCTGATAGAGGATTTAACATACACTGAGAGAGGACCAAGGGCTTTTACTATCTGGGATAAAAATCTGTCCGGAGTGCATACGAGGACTTCAGTTTTCCCCTCATTGAGTTGGAGGAAATTTGCAGCCATCCAACGTTTGATCAAATCTAAGCAATCATTCAGAAGCTGAAGCTTAGATAAATCATGGGACTTAAAAGAGATGTACAACTGAATATCATCAGCATAACAGTGATAAGAAATGTCCTCAAAAGGGCCCATTTTATGCTGGAGGGGGAGAAGGTATATTAAAAACAATAAAGGCCCCAAAACTGAACCCTGAGGGACACCATAAGTAAGGGAGGTAGAGGATGACCTAAAATCGGAGACCACCACAGAAAAGGATCAGTGATGTAGATATGAGGAGAACCACTCTAAGGCAGTTCCAGATACACCAACCCAGTGTTTAAGCCTTTCAAGGTGGATGTGGTGTTTAACAGTGTCAAAAGCCGATGTGAGGTCCAACATAAGTAGGACAGAGCATTTTCCTGCATCATTACTCATCAAAATGTCATTTGAGACCCTGAAAGCTGGACTGAAACTTATCGCAAATGCTATGTGTGGCGGGGCGGGGCCTGCGGTGCCGTGCAGGGAAGGCGGACGCACCTGCATGGCATCCACAATCATGCCCCGCCGACTTAAGCATAGCACTGGATCCTGTGATTGTGTTGTTGTCGGTTATGTTGAGCTGGCAGCGGGAGAGCTGCAGCTCTGTATGTCAATAAAGGATGCAAAGCATGTTAATGTCACCGGGTCTGCCGTGGTCATTTACACTGTTTTTCCAGAGCCGCTATAAGTTGCTTAGCCACAACCTTTTCTAGAAGCTTAGCAATTAATGGTAATTTGGAGATTGGTCTGTAGTTGCTCCAAAGAGAGGGGTGTAGCTGAGGTTTTTTTAAAGTGGGAGAATAGCAGCATTTTTAAAATAAACCGGAACTATACCAGCCGCCAGTGAAGAGTTGATTAGAGTGAGTACAGATGGACCAATAGCCTGGAAGACATTTTTGAATAATGATGCAGGTACAATGTCAAGAGGACAAGAGGATGCTTTCACTGAATTCACTAGTTTTACCAGCTCAGGTAGTGAAACAGGAGAGAAAGTATCTAAAATGATGGGCCGAGATGGGGTGGAGATCGACATAACAGGTGCTAAATGTGAAAAATTCATTCTTATGTTATTAATCTTTGCAAGCAAAAAAGGAAATTGTCACAGTCCTCATTAGATGAAATAGGGGCCGCGGGTAGAGCAGGAGTAACAATGTCACTAATGGTGTTAAATAGCACCTTAGGATTACCTCTGCTCTTTGTAACCAAGTGTGAGAAATAGGCAGCCCTCGCATCTCTGATCGCATTATTAAAAGGTCCTTTAGGTAGAGGAGGTGAACATTTAGATGAGTTTTCCTCCACCTGCGCTCCGCTTTACGACAATCACGTTTTAGACAACGAATACTGTCATTTAGCCAAGGAAGAGATTTGCAGGCAGAAACTCTCCTCGTTTTAACCGGACAAATTTTATCTAAAATAGAGAGGCAATAATTATTAAAAAGACTGGTTGAGAACTCAACACCATTATAAGGAGATAGCTGTAGGTTAAAAGCATCCGCAAATGATGCGAAAAGATATGAGAGCTAACCATCCGTTGAACAGGGGACGAAAGCTCATTAAAAGACATGTTACAAAACAATAACATGGTGATCAGAAATAAAAATGCCCTCGGAGCAAATAAAATCAATAGTTAAACTCAAAGTAAAAACAAGGTCCAGTGTGTGACCTTTGCTATACGTAGGACCAGACACATGCTGAGCAAAATGAAAAGAGTCCATAATATTGATAAAGTCTCTGGCAAAAGGGTCGGAGTCATCATCAATGTGTATATTAAAGTCCCCAACTATGAGCAACCTAAACAGCTTCGTGGTAGAGGATAAGAAGTCACTGAACTCTGACAAAAATAACCTATTTGAGCCAGGTGGACGATACAACACAGCACAGTAAAACGGATCCTTATTTCCAATTTGAAGCAGCTGCGGCTCAAACGAAAGAAAACGTCCAATTTTCACAGAGCGGCAGGAGAAGCGGTCCTAGAAAGCCACAGCGAGACCACCACCCCCGACCAGATACCCGAGGCTGGGTAATAAAGGTATAACCATCTGGGCTATTTTTTAGTTTTTAAGATAATATAAAATCATTCAACAATAATGATTTATTAGACAGAGATCGAGCGTTAAAAAGCGCCATATTCAGCGAAGTAGAAGCCTCCATATTTGCAAGGGCTCGAGTTACAGGACGTAGATACTCAGTTTCTAAAACCTGAATAAGCCTCAGCCTTTCTCAAGCTGACATGCTCCATTATTACCATGATTATTTACACCTGGCTTTACCTGATCCCCCTGATAATCACACAATGATCATATCCAAATTAATCATTTACTAACAACAGCTGATTATCTTTTTAACATTGAGGTGTGGCGTTGCTCTTACTGCTTTCATTTATTTGCAGCTGTGTGCAGCAGAGAAGAAAAAAAGCCTAAAACACTCTTGGTTTTGGCTTGTCATTCTGCACCACATAAGTTATCAGTAGCAGCATGTCATAGATATAAGAAATCTGTAATGGGTGTAACAAACAGTACATGAGTTCACATCCTGTCACACTTCAACACTTAGCACTCTAGTTTAAGTTATTGTGCGGTATCTCTTCATGCCTCCTTTTGTGTCTTTTGTACACTTCACTTGCAACAATTTTGCAAAAAGTAGGCATCGCACAAAAGCGTATGTTGAGCTAGCTAACCCACATCACACTACAGTTTTTGATTGGAACCATTTTAACAACAGTTCAAAATGTTTGTTTTCAGTGTGGCTGAAAGTAAACACCAAATGTGTACTGAGTGACTCTACTCTACTCTCAACATTCTTTCTGGTGCTTGTCCATTAAGAACAATGGATATATACCTATAAAACTATATAGTATGGACACATTTTCCTTTTTCTATGCTGATATTTAGATGAACTACTTGTATGTTTGGCAACATGTAAACACGTAACTATTAAAAATTGACTGCTTGAGTATATATATATTTGTAATACTTGTGATGTTTATAAAGGTGAGGGATATTTGTGTGCTTTGATTTTCTGATTGAATAAAACATAAAAATCAAGTGAAACACTTTAATTGTACTTAGGGGTTCACTTCACCCAATTTTCACTGTTTCCTAAAAAGTCACATTTAAACAAAAGTAAGTCATTATATCTAGATGGCATCTAGATGGCTTCTTTTTTGTGACTTAAAGAAAACAAACAAGGTAAACTGTAAATGACATATAGCAATTTTCTATTCAACCCTGAGCACTCAAATCACTTTATATAACTTCCCACATTCATTGCTTTGCTGTGCTTTTTCTACTTAAGTGCTTTGCATCTAACTTTCACACTCCAATGGATGCGTCAGAGAGCAACTTGGGTTAATATATTGCCCAAGGATACTTAGCATGACAAGACTGGGGCAGCCAGGGATCGAACCACCAGCCTTCCAATCAGTAGATGTCCTGCTCTACCTCTTTAGCTACAGTCACCCCTTTTTGTCTGTTATGTAAAGGCCAAACCAAAAAGCAGAACAGACTGCTATTTTTCAATAAATTGTTCTTGCACAATAATCACAATGCTTAAGAATTCTAATTGTACATTAAATAGATTAGATACAGTGTGCCAACAGTGAGTATTCAAGCTGCTGCTGGGTGGATGTTTGTATTTTACTGACTTTGTTAGCCTAGCTTAACATAAGTTTTTCTAGAAGCAAGTCTTACCACTATTGTGGTAAGACTTCTGACTGTTTACACTCTACAAGCAGTTCTTCCTCTAATGGTTCCATCTTATTTTCTAGCACTGGGCTAACAGTGACTTAGACCCAAAAAAACTCCAGTAGCTTTTCTCTTTGACAAAGTTTGTATTGGGAGTGTGCAGCTTTAACCAGCAACTTGTCATGCTTGTCTTATTCTGACAGTTCACTCTTTGTTGACATTTCCTTCTTACATTGACTCAGCTATGCTGTCTCAGCTTTGTCTGGGATGTTTCTTTTCTATCCGGGCAAAAATGATTAGGGAGAAGCCAGAAAAAATCATATCAGCACCAGTCTGGAGAGAATGTCAGCATTATTCAAAACTTTACCATAATGTCAACATGAAGTCTCCCTAACCCACCAGGGGCAGATTGCATGCAGTGTTATGTTGTTCATTACATAGTTTGGGGGATTGTCCATCTCCCCTCTCTGTGAGCAGGAGAGGAAATCAGGCAAAACACCACCGTGTCCCCCTGGCCTATGGACCACCTTGAACTTAAATGGCTGGAGGGCAAGATGCCTCTGGGTGATCTAGGCATTGGCATCTTTCAATGGAGCCATTATGCATGGTCTGAACAGACAGGCGCAAACCTCTCTCAGACGGTTTCCGGCTAATGTACACAACAGAGCAGTCGACCCCCCCTTACCTGCTGGGACAAAACGGCCCCCAGTGATCTGTTCATCCGTCCATCTGCAGAATAAAAGGAAAGAAAAATTAGGCGTGTGGAGCACGGGTTCCCCACAGAGAGCCTCTTTTACTGAGTCAAACGGTGGAGAAGCCAACATTGGGGTGTAATGAGCCGTCTGGAAAATAATTTCAGTAACAACTGAGTGTGTTCGACCTGTGTTCAGTTGTCACAGCTCACTAGATATATTCTGTTCCTAACTATCACAAATGGAAATGTCAGTGATAAGTCAGGGTGCATCATGTGACCATCAATCACAAAAGCTGATCTTAGAGTGTCGTCACAAGACTGTTAGTGGAAAATCTTCTATGTTCCAATCCTCCAATTACCGAAGCCAGCAGAGTCTCCTCTGAAACTGCTCTAGCAATTGCATCTGGCACTTGGTCTGGGGCTGCAGCTTCTTTAGCTGTGCACAATGCACCACCACCGACTCCCTGTGCATCACCGTGAGCTCCACCACCAACTGTGCCAGCAGCTGGTCTGGCAATATCAATATCAAATAACAATATCAAAAATCCTAGATCACACTCTTGTGATACTGTGACTTTTCAGTTGCTGTGTCTCCAGTTCAGTTCAAGATTTATTGAAATGCAAGGTTTGTCTCAATATGTCAGACTTTGTCTGTTATACATGGGCAATAATTCATCTTTGGTGGTTAAAGGTCAAGAGCTGGCTAACAGAGACGAATTATCTGAGAGTCAAGGACTGCTTGTTTTCCTGAGTCCTCTGTCTGGAAATTTTAGAAGTTAGTTCCCACTGGATCCCTTTTGGCCTCAAAGTTTAGATGGTTTCTCTGTCTTTGGTAACTACACTCCAGCAGCTGAGACAAGCCTCCAAACAGCTATCCTCTTCTTGAATGATTAACACTTAGTGGATTTCAGTTCAATACTTTCACAAAATCTTTGAAAGATTTCAAAGATTAATCACATAGGTAGTCTATCATCTCATCCATGCATCTCTGAAATGCAGGTTGGGCTTTTAAGAGGCCAAAGGAAATGTAGGCTCACTCTGAATGCATTTTGCAATTTGCATAGTACCACTAAATTTACAAACCACAGTCCAAGGTGAATTTGGAGCTGTCAATGTGTTTACCAGAAGCCAAAGATATAGAAATATAAATACAAGTTTTAGAGCACATCAATTGTACCTCCAGAATCCAAAAGTAAAATAAATAACATTAAAAAATTATAATAAAAGGTGGAGGAAAAACATTTCACTAACTGTCCAGTTCAAACTTTGGTATAAGTTTTATTTGACTTAATTATAAGTTACAATGAAAGTTAACTAAGCTAGGGTTCGTTTAGTTGTTTAAATTCTTAAATGCCAAAGAGTCAGCACAGTTATAGTAGCTCAGTTTATCTCAACTGACTTTCATTTAGACTTAATCCTTTCACTTTCTATAGGATATACAGTAAGACATTGTGTATTACACTTACAACAAAATGCAAAAAAGTTAAATTATAGTGCGTAAAACACAAAGTCAGTTGTCCACAATCCTCTGAGTGTTACAGAAGCAGAAATTGTGGTTCACTCGTGCCACAGTTCAGAAGTGTGAATCAGTTTCCTTGTCTCTGGAATGTGAACAGAGCCAACAGGAACAGATGATGTCAGAGGAAGCTCATTTCTCTTGTGCTTTTGAAGCCAATTCAGTTTAACAGGTTCTCAAGAATTTAGATCTGGAACACTTAGGATAAATTTCAGGATGTCCCTGGTTGCACCACATTGGCAGGCATTTAGGTTCACAAGTTTTTAACAAGCAACAATGCATTTTTCAGTTAACTGTCAAGAGTTGTATCACCATGTAGGAAAGGTTTCAACTGTTTTCATTTCACCATAATGGTGATGCATATCAGGCCCTTCTGGTAGCCATGATTCAGTAACAATGTAGAGATCTATGCTGACAGAACAGTGGAGATGACCGTGAATTTCAGAATGAAACCAGGCCACCATCAGTCTGCTCGACTCACCTGTGGCCACTGTGAAGTCTTTCCACTTCCTGGGAACCATCATCTTCAGAATCAGAATCAGAATCAGAAAGGGTTTTATTGCCAAATGTTGAGCAGGTTTACAACATTAGGAAATTGCTGCGGTACTTAGTGCAAACATACTGTCATATAACGCTTAAATAGACATAAAAATAAGAATTAAAAGTGCTAAGCAGGTAGATATATACATGAGTGCAGGTGGTGATCAGTGCCAAACATGGAATGATGCAGTGAACACAGTGTAGGGTCATGTGTTAGTGGTGGGAACAGTCATATGGTTATTGTTCATGAGTCCAACAGCAGAAGGGAAGAAACTGTTCTTATGGTGAGAGGTTCTGGTGCGAATGGACCAGAACCTCTTGCCTGAGGGGAGCAGGTCAAACAGACTGTGTCCAGGGCGAGTAGGGTCAGCTGTGATCCGAGCTGCACGCCCCAGTGTCCTGGAGGTGTACAGGTCCTGCAGAGATGGGAGTCTGCAGCCAATCACCTTCTCAGCAGAGCGCACAACACGCTGCAGTCTCTGCTTGTCCCTGATAGTGGCTCCAGCGTACCACACGGTGATGGAGGAGGTGAGGATGGACTCGATGATTGCAGTGTAGAATTGCATCATCGTCCATGTTGGCAGGTTGAATTTCTTCAGCTGCCTCAGGAAGTACATCCTCTGCTGGGCTTTCTTTATGACGGAGGTGATGGTGGGCTCCCACTTCAGGTCCTGGGTGATGGTGGTATCCAGGAAGCGGAATGAGTCCACAAAGGTGATGGGGGTGTCAGTCAGGATGATGGGGGGGAGTGGGGCTGTGTGCTTCCTCAAGTCCACAATAATCTCCACTGTCTTCTGGGCATTCAGCACCAGGTTGTTGTGGCTGCACCAGGACACCAGACATTCAACCTCCCTCCTGTAGGCAGACTCATCCCCGTCCGAGAGGAGTCCAGTAACGGTGATGTCATCTGTTCACTTGATTAGCTTGACAGACTGGTGGGTGGAGGTGCAGCAGTTAGTGTACAGGGAGAAGAGCAGAGGAGAAAGAACACAGCCCTGAGGGGAGCCGGTGCTGATGGTCCGGGAGTCCGAGACATTGTTTCCCAGCCTCACATGCTGCTTCCTGTCCGTCATGAAGTCAGTGATCCACCGGCAGATGGGATCAGGCACATTCATCTGGGAAAGCTTGCCTTGGAGATGGTCTGGAAGGATGGTCTGGTCTGGAAGGATGGTGTTGAAGGCAGAGCTGAAGTCCACAAACAGGATCCTGGCGTAGGTTCCTGGGGATCTTCCCAGGATCTGCAGTGGAAGGCTAATACCAGCTCCCTCATCAAAACAGCAGATTAAAGGACATTTTTCTTGTAGCTGCTTAAGAAATTCAACCTGTCAGTGATGGTGCACTTCTGCTTCTTCATTACTGAAGCCATGCTCACCTCCTCCATAACAATCTAGCTGCTGCCACTGCCAGAGACAATGGCAGAATACAGCACATCATCTGCTCTGCTGACAAGGTGATTGGCAGCAATGTGCTTTCTCTTTCAAAAACTAAATGTTTCCGTGGCCCTGGGGCAGGCACAAGAGATCACTGTTGACACCATCCACTCCAGAAATAAACTTTTTGAGTCACTCAATGCCTGATGAACCAGATGGACCAGATGGAGGCTCTGGTCCATCAAGAAAAACACCTTATGACATTTGGCAGTTTACTTCAACATACAGTTGGATTGCTTAACTACTTTCTCACTGTCCTTATTTATTATTGACAGGAAAAGAGTGCACCCAGGATGAGAGCACTGCTGCAGCCATCTTTACTGTGCAGCTGGATGATTACTTGGGTGGAAAGCCAGTCCAGTACCGAGAACTACAGGGGGTTGAGTCAACTGCCTTCACCAGCTACTTCAAAGGAGGGCTCACTTACAAAGTATGTTCATTCATGAGCTCTGCTGAACATGATGTACTGCTGTAACATGAAAGTTAAATAAAATATTTTTCCATACTGATCTTTTAATTACAATTCTAGATGTCTAAAGCTCCCGAACCACAAGTGCCAACTTCATCATTGCATTCAGTTCATGGAGGAACATATGGTTATTTAAACAATCATCTTGCAGGAAGACTTTTCTCTGCTGTGTCCATAGTAGAAAAACAAATATAGTCTATATTCTCAAACAGAATTAAAAATATAATAGTATAACTTTAGTGGTTCTGACAGTCGTTGTCCATGACCTGTTGATCATGTGAGGCATCACATGAGTCTTGCCCTGTGGAGGTGGCTCTTCTATGCTGTGCCATGCACTTGTGAAGTGGCTGTTTGGTCTCTCCAATGTAGAGGTCTGGGCATTCCTCGCTGCATTTTACAGCATACACCACGCTGTTAAGTCTGTGTTTAGGAGTTTTGTCTTTCGGGTGAACCAGTTTTTGTCTGAGTGTGTTGCTGGGTCTGAAGTACACTGGGATGTCGTGCTTGGAGAAAACAGAGATAGAGAGCCACCTCCACAGGACAAGACTCAGCAGTTCATCTGCATCTTAAGGATAAAGGTCACTCTTTCGAGGATGCCAATGTTCACATTTTGGACAGAGAGGACAGATGGTTTGAAAGAGGAGTGAAAGAGGCCATCTATGTCCACTGTGAGCGACCATCTTTGAACAGAGGCGGTGGTTTACGACACCAACTGTCTGCCAGTTTTGAGTTCCCTCCCCAGACGCCTTAACGCCCGCTCACATCCTGGGCCATCTGACCTCAGGAATTCGCATGACAAGGTGGGGCCAGGTTTCACAATGAGCTCACCCAAAACCCTGGCTGATTGGGACCCACACCCGCTTTCACACCTTGGTTCAGGTGATTAGAGGATCATCAGGGGTTCCTTTTGTCCCTCTTTGGGGGGATACTCCCACTGGGTTTAAATCTGGGACTCTCGGCCATTTGACCTTAGAACTGAAGAAGCTTCTCGGATGAGAGGTGAAACGTCTTCAAGCAACTCAAAGAAGTCCAGACACTTTTCTTTGCAAACTCCTTTGACTACGATGACCTGGATGACTGAGAACCTTCACAGACATTTTAAACCATCTGTTTTCTAAGTCCAAGATGTGGCATCCTCAAAAGAATGTCATTTGTGCTTTGAGTGCATTTAAAGAACAAAGGACACTTCAACCCCCACGTACGTCTTGCCTTAGATGACAAAAGTAGTATACAACTTATACCATGCATACCATTTAGAAATTGTCAGTAGTTGTCTTTTGCAAAAGTTTATTGTTACTGTCGGCTCAAAAATATGACTTTACAGACCACTTGATTTTTCTCTTCCAGCAAAGCCAGATATTTTTTTACATTGACTATGTACCATACCATTGTACTCTGCAAACCCTGCTGCATTATATTTGGGAACAGTGACTGGAAAGAAAGACCAAGAGCGAGTAAAAAAGAGAAGTGACAGTGTAATGTGGACAGAATAGGAAGAAGGCTGACAGCATAATATGTTCTCTTTCCACAGACAGGAGGTGTGGCCTCAGGTTTCAACCATGTGGTCACCAATGACCTTGCAGCACAGAGACTTCTACATGTCAAGGGTCGGCGTGTTGTCAGAGCCACCCAAGTCCCCTTCAGTTGGTCCAGCTTCAACAGTGGAGACTGCTTCATCATTGACCTCGGAGATGTAAGGTCAAACTGTTGCCACGATCGCAACTCTTGAGTGATCGTGGCTCAAGAGTTGGAGTTCGCCTTGTAATCGGAAGGTTGCCGGTTTGAGCCCCGGCTTCGACAGTCTCGGTTGTTGTGTCCCTGGGCAAGACACTTCACCCATTGCCTACTGGTGGTGGTCAGAGGGCCCGGTGGCGCCAGTGTCCGGCACCCTCGCCTCTGTCAGTGCGCCCCAGGGTGGCTGTCACTACAATGTAGCTTGCCATCACCAGTGTGTGAATGTGTGTGTGGATGACTGGATGTGTAAAGCACTTTGGGGTCCTTAGGGACTAAGTAAAGTGCTATACAAATACAGGCCATTTAACATTTACTATACAGCAAAAGTATTTCATTGTCACTCATTCTACCTAAAAGTACTATCACCCCATCAGAGCACTTTGTTCTAACACTGCTGGTTTACTTGTAATTCCTAGTGTATCTAAAAACAGAATGGGAGCCAGAGCCTTCAGCTTCCAGGCCCTACTTCTGTAGAACAGGCACCCAAATCTGGATTTGGGACAAAGGCACCCTCTCTACTTTTAAGTATAAAAAAATGTGTTTTTGTAAAAAAAAAAAAAAAAAAAAAAAAAAAAGGGGGGGTCAATTTCAGGAGCTCAGGACATTCTATTATGGTACAGGATGCCACCTATGAAACAAGTCCCATCATGAAATTTCTTCACTACTAGATATTCCCAAGTTAGCTACTAGTGGTGTACTCACCCACAAAGTGGAAGGCCACCTAAAATCATAGAGCTGGGTCAGCAACATTCAAGCCTTACATCACAAAGTCCAATGCAAAGCCTTGGATGCAGTGATGTAAAGCATGCTACCAAGCATGCTGCCACTGGACTCTAGAGCAGGGAAGAATGGTCAAAATTCCTATAAAAACACTCTTAAAACCTGTGGAAAGCCTATATTAAACTTTAAAGATAGAGAATGGGATGTTACTCAAGTTCATATGCGTGTGAAGGCAGACAAGCAAATATTTTTGGCAGTGTAGTATATGTGGACACTATGTATATCTGCAGGGAGAGTCTAAATTAAATAGGGCCCAAAGCCAAGTTTATATTGCCTTGTCTAACTGTTTTTGTGTCAGCAGAAGATCTACCAGTGGTGTGGATCCAAGTGTAACAAGTATGAGCGACTGAAGGCAACACAAGTGGCCAGGGGTATCCGAGACAACGAGAGGAATGCTCGTGCAGAAGTGATAGTCGTAGAAGAAGGAAGTGAACCATCAAAGTTAACAGATGTAAGTCCTATTTTATGGGTATTATGTTATTTTACATTTGGGTTTCCTGTTCTAAACATATACACTACCAGTCAAAAGTTTGGACACACCTTCTCATTCAATGGTTTTTCTTTATTTTTACTGCTTTGGACATTGTAGATACATACTGAAGACTACTTTGTTGACAGCGCTGCAAACTCTTGGCCTTCATGATGTAGTCACCTGAAAGGGGTTCACCTCACAGGTGTGCCTGTCAGGGTTGGTTTGTGGAGTTTCTTGCCTTTTTAATGGGGTTGGGACCATCAGTCATGTTGTGCAGCAGTCAGGTTGGTACACAGCTGACAGCCGTGCTTGACAACTGTTAGAATTCATATTATGGCAAGAACCAATCAGCTCAGTAAAGAGAAACAACAGTCCATCATTGCTTTAAAAACTGAAGGTCAGTCAGTCTGGAAAACTGCTAAAACCTTGAGTATGTCCCCGAGTGCAGTCGCAAAAACCATCAAACAATACGATGGAACTGTCTCACATGAGGACGCCCCAGGAAAGCAAGACCAAGAGTCCCCTCTGCTGCTGAGGATACATTCATCTGAGTCACCAGCCTCAGAAATCACAAGTTAACAGCAGCTCAGATTAGAGCCCAGATAGATGCCACACAGAGTTCTAGTGCGTCTTTGTGCAACGCAGAAGTTGTGAACTGATGGTCTCTGCATGCCTGGTTTCCATCGTGAAGCATGAGAAGAAGGTGTGATGGTGTGGGGGGCTTTGGTGGTGACACTGTTGGGGATTTATTCAAAACTGAATGCACACTGAACCAGCATGGCTACCACAGCATCCTGCAGCCACATGCCATCCCAACAGATTTTTCAACAGGACAACGACCCCAAACACAACCTCCAGGCTGTGTAAGGGCTATTTGACCAAGAAGGAGAGTGATCACATGGTTTGGGATGAGATGGACCACAGAGTGAAGGCAAAAGGACCAACAAGTGCTACAGCCTCTGTGGGAACTCCTTCAAGACTGTTGAAAACCATTTCAGGTGACGACCTCATGAAGCTCATTGAGAGAATGCCGAGAGTGTGCAAAGCAGTAATCAAAGCAAAGGGGGGCTACTTTGAAGAATCTAAAATATAAAACATGCTTTGAATTATTTCACACTTTTTTTATTTACTACATAATTCCATATGTGTTCATTCATAGTTTTGAGGAGAATCTACAATGTAAATAGTCATGAATGTAAAGAAAAACCATTAAATGAGAAGTTGTGTCCAAACTTTGGACTGGTAGCATATACCACTACCACTACCTGGTAGTGTGTGTATATATACACTACCACTCCCCCCGTCCCTGGTGGCGATGCTCCACCAGATAGTGGAAAGACGACCCCCAGGCCTTACTGGAGGTCTTTCAGGCTACAGCAGAGGCATGCTGGTGGCCTGCGGAGAAGAGGTCCCTGTGACTGCTCCTGTTTGTTTTCTGGGGAGGCCCTGGTGGCGGCCAATACCCTCTGCGCTACACTCACTGGTGATGTGATGTGATGTGATGTGATGTCGTTCAGTACTGACTCTGGGGAGGAAGAGGCCGTGTTATGGAGATATCAATTTAAGAAAGATGAACTTGACCTCCGTAACAATGAATGACAAGATGATAAGGTTCTGACTCTATAATTGATACGTTCCAGGTCCTTTCTCTTTTCCCTCCCATCTCCTTTTTCCTATTTTATTTTTTGTCAAGCACCTTGGTATACCCTTGGTTTTTTAGTGTGCTTTATAAATAAAGTTTATTATTATTATTTATTGAACTGAATCCACTTCCAATGATGTAGCTGTCATTTACTCATTTATTGAACAGGACACAGGGTTTCACATCCATAATGTAAGTGCGTGGAAATAGAGTGCAGGAAAGAAGTGTATTCCATGAGGTGGAGTGATGGTGTGGTTTCTGTTCAAGAAGCACATAGGAGTCTTATGTAACTGCATTAACAGAATTAATTAATAGTGTAATACAACAATGCAAACAACATGAGAAGTTAGTGATGGCCCCTTCATCCCTGCATGGTAGAGGCTGCTTCACAGTAATAAACAGCAGGAACGCGCTGCAAACAAAGTGTGCAAGGGTTTAAACTAGCACATGTGAGGATAATGAGGATAATGAGGAATGGGTTGACTCGCCACTGATTGGCTAACTAGCAGCTGTATGCTAATATATTTACTATTTAGATCTGGCTCCATAATGACCATGGCAAACTGAAGTCCGCCAGCTTCAGCAATTCAGTGCCTCACACCCACTACTATTAATGAAGGTCCCATTTGAGCGCATGTGCATGGACCTCACTGGGCTGTTTCCCAACAAGCTGAGCAAGGAGATCAGGGTAGCAAAGAGGAACTACTATAAGAAGCTAAAGAAAACAAACAGCTTCTCAGCCAATGATCCAGAATCCGTTTGGGGAGGCCTGCAGCACATCACCCTCCCCTGGCCCTGGTTGCTGATCACCTTAACACCTTCTACTGCAGATTTTAAAGACAACCACTCAAAAAATCCCATCTGCTCACCCTCACCTCACACCTACACAAAAAGACTACCTGCAGTCTCACCCCCCTGCCCTCTGACTCCCTACCTGCACTAAAGATCTGTGAGGAGGACGTGAGTCTAAACTTGCAGACAAAAGACCAGAAAGGCTCCAGGACCTGATGGCATGTCCCCCTTGTGCCTGAAAGTCTGTGCGACCAACTGGCCCCCGGTCTTCACCTGGATTATTAACAGATCTCTGGAACTGTGCTCCCTCCTGCTTCAAACGCTCCACCAAAGAAGTTCATCATCACAGGACTAAATGACTACAGGCCTGTCGCCCTGACGTAATTATGGATAACTGTCTGGTCCCACCCTTTTCGAAAGCTAATAAACATTTGCACTTCTAATTTCTTTATTTTTGTGTGAAGTACAGTTAGCCCCCTATTTTGTTAGAGAAAGACACAGTCTGTTTGTTTTGTCCTTTTTTTGTGTCTGTACATTAGCAGTGGACTTGAAATCAAACAAGGAATATAAGTTTGAACTGTAGACTTTACATTTGAAATACCTAATGCTGACAGATATTTGTGTTTTATTCATTTTTTGTGTGTTGTTGTTGTTATTTCTTTTATGATTGTTTATAGTTTGTTATATTTATGCTTTGGTTGAATTGTTTATTTTTGGATTTACTGGAAGCATTAATTGTTTCATTTCTTCTTTTTTTGCTTTTTTTGTTATCACATCGACAGGTTCTTGGAGACAAGCCACAGCTGTCAGAGGGAGGTGATGATGATGATACAGAGGCAGACATGTCTAACAGAAAGATGGCTAAACTATATATGGTACAGTATTAACATCAACAAACACCAAAAAAATCAACAGAGAGTGATTTTGTTGTCTAATAGTTAGAATGTTTCTCCAAACACTATTATAACTTTCAATCCTGCTAGCTGTGAAAAGAACTGATCAGGACAAACACGCAGCTCAATCCTTGTACCAGTTCTTTTATTTATGTATGTTACTGGGTCATTTACTTAGTGTTAGACATTTGCTGATTGCTGATGATACACAGCTGTACTTTTCTGGCTAGTCTAACAACCTCAACAACATCGCCTGAATACTTGATTGCTATTAAAAAACAGATGTCTTCAAACATTTCTAAAACTGTTCTTATGTTTGGTCCTGAGGACTTCTCTAGGGAGGTCATTCATTTGATCAGCCTCCTCTCCAACAACAGATAATCTATTAAGAACACAGGAATCATATCTGATTATTATTATTGATCTTCACATCTCTACACTCATCCAGTCTTATTTTCTCGACCTAAGAATCCTCTTCAAAATTTTATTCGTATAAAGCTTTACATGGCCAGGCTCTAGCCTATTTAGCAGAAGGATTGAGTCTTTATGACATTAGTCAGCCTTTCCCTTTATCTCCTCTTACAGAGCATCCAGAAAGTATTCGCTGTGCTTTTCTTGTTCCACATTTTTTCTTTTCATGTTACACCCTCATTAAATTGTTTTTCACCACAAAATTCAGCACTCAATACCCCATAATGAAAAAAATATTTCTTTGAAATCCTTTAAATGTATTAAAAATTAAAAATTAAACTATAACATGTACATAATATGGTGCTACAAGCACACCTCCTGTCTTTCTTATCTTTCTCCATCTCTGAGTGAAGTTAGTTCTCTTTCTTTTCTCTCCCTGTGAACTACAGCAGCTGGACCTTTAGCTTCTTTATAACTATAAAGTTATAATTCTATAGCTTTGAATCCTGCTAGCTGTTGCTGATGATACACAGCTGGACAGCAGCTGGACCTTTAGCTGCAACACCCTGTGAGGGAAACTGCACACAAACAGTTTGTGTTTGTTGAGCTGATAGAAACATTATATTTGAAATTACCTCCCACTTAAAAAAAATATTACTCCCTTTATGCTTGCTTGTCTCTAAATCTAGCTAGATGCTGAAGTGTCCCAACCGCAACTTATGGACACCTGCAGTCGTTCTGGTGTGCAAAAAACCCCAAACAAAACAACAAGACAGCCCACTCCATCCCCTGACTTTGACACACAGTTTTGCATCTTTCACTTCTCTTTATACAACATTCCCTGGTGGTTAATATGCAAACAAGACTGCCTTAATGAGTTACTGTTTAGGCTCAAATTAGTTTGATGGCCCGCAATGACATGAAATAATAACTCCCCTAAAATCCCTTAAACTAAACTTAACGAGCCTATTTTGAAAATGTACACAGTAGAAAGTACAGAGATTTGCTTAAAGATGTAGGGAGTAAAAGTAAAAAGTTATCAGAAAAATAACTACTCAAGTAAAGTACAGATACCAGAAAATTCTACTTAAATACAGTAACAGAGTATTTGTACTCCACCTCTGCATCATTCACACATTTGAACACATTCATACAAGCACTTTTTCTGTGCTTAAATGTTTTCTATCTAACATTTGCACACATTCTAAAATGAACTCAAGAACTATCATTTAACTTTTTATTATTATCATTACCAGGTGTCTGATGCATCAGGATCCATGACAGTGACTGTTGTGAAGGAAGAAAACCCCTTCCTGCAGAGTGACCTACTTTCAGATGAATGCTTCATCCTGGATCACGGCAAAAATAAAATTATATTTGTATGGAAAGGTGCTCAAACAGTGTTAGCTAGGCGTTTTTGGGACCTGCTTTGAATGGCTTGTTATAAGTGCAACAAGCTACTCAGTTTCATATCAGCATTGATTTCATCTATTTTTTTCCCACAGGACATAATGCTAATCCCAATGAAAGGAAAGAGGCCATGAAAACAGCTGAGAACTTCATCAAGCAGATGGGCTACCCAGCAAACACACAGGTTTACTTTCAGTTTCACTTCATGGAATCTGGACATGTTTTCATATTATTGTTTAAAAGTTTCCTGTAAGTAAAAGTACAGGACTATTGGAAAACTGTCCTGTCTTGGAAATGGAAATAGTTCCAGTGATGTTCCTCCTGATGGTCCTGCAGATTCAGGTGCTCCCAGAAGGAGGAGAGACTCCCATGTTCAAGCAGTTCTTCCTGGATTGGAAGGAGAGAGATCAGAGTGAGGGTTTTGGGAAGGTGTTCACCACTGAGAAGGTTGCCAAGATTCAGCAAGTTGAGTTTAATGCCTCAAAACTTCATGAGTCCCACCACATGGCAGCTCAATATAACATGATGGATGATGGGAGCGGAGAAACACAGGTGAATGAACTGTACAAGTATGTCTGTGTAGGTTCTCAGTCATTGAGATCACGGTAATCTAAAGAGCTTGGAAAGAAAAGCGACTGGACTTCTTAAAGTTTCTTGAAGAAAAGAAAGAAAGAGTGATCCTTATCTTTAAATGCAGATGTACAGGTGACTCTTGTCCTGACAAAGTGGCTCACCTTCGATCCAGGTTTCAGATCCCTTCCCAGGTGCCTCAATGCCCACTGACATCTTGTGTGATTTGATCTCGACAGGGTGAGGCAGGTGATAATGACCCACACCCTTTATCACACCTTGGCTCATGTGATGATGCACATGATCGATAGTTGGATCAACAACCCTCTTAAGGCACAACTCCCACTAGGGTTTAAATACCTGAGACTCTCCACCATTTGGTTTTAGAACTGAAGAAGCTTCTCGGAGGAGATTTGAAACGTCTTCAAGAAACTGAAAGAAGTCCAGTCGCTTTTCTTTCCAAGCTCCTTAGAATCGTACAAGTAGTGTCCATGTGAAACTATGCTGGTGTTTCACTTTTTACCTTTATCATTTTCGCTTTAGAGTTCACAATCTTTGGGGTAATGTGGTTAATCCAACCATTTTTGTTTTTTCCTATTTTACCAGGAGTACTGTGGAGACACAGTTATAATTTCCCCCAAAAAATAAAAGAAAAAAAAATCCTTCTTTTCTGTGTTGTGGACCTGTGAAATATATATTCAGTTCAATTCAGTTTTATTCATATAGCACCAAATAGCAACAATTGCCTCAAGGCACTAAGATACATACACACTTTATTGCTAAAAGTATTCACTCATCCATCTAAATCTTTGAATTCAGGTGTTCCAATAGCTTTCATGGCCACAGGTGTATGAAATAAAGTTCCTAGGCATGCATCAGAATCCTGTTTCATTCGTGCCTAAAGACTACTGACAACACTGGGGATAAGACAGTGTTCAAATGGTGAGGTGACATACACTGCCGGTCGAAAGTTTTAGAACACCCCAATTTTTCCCGTTTTTTATTGAAAATTATGTAGTTTAAGTTCTCATTGCACTCTGAAATGAAAGCATAGTAGAAATAAGCATTTGGAGTTCAAACAGAAATCATGGAATCAGTTTATAGACCAAAGTGTATTCTAAACCTCTGACTCATCAGAGTAGCACCTTTGGCTGATATAACAGCTGAACACACCCGTGGCATTCTTTCTACAATAGAAATCAAATGTTCTCCCATATCAGTAGCAGAAGTTCCCATAAATGTGGAGCTTGTAAGTTGCTTTGCTTTCACTCTTCTGTCCAGTTCATCCCAAACCAGCTGGATGGGGTTTAAGTCTGGAGACTGTGCCGGACACTCCATGTCTGCAAGCTCACCATCTTGTTCTTTGTTCCTGAGGTAGTTCTGGCACAGCTTGGACTGATGTTTTGGGTCATTATCTTGCTGTAGGATGAACCCCTGACCAGCTAGGTCCATACCAGAGCGTACTGCATGGTGCTGTGGTAGCTGTTTTGGTTCAGGGCGCCTCTCACTCTGTACAAGTCACCGACCCTGGATCCAGCAAACAGCCCTACACTATCACACTTTCTCCTCCATGTCTGACAGTTGATGCCACACACTGTGGAACCGTCCTTTCACCTACTCCACGGCGTACAGGCCGAACACTCAGAATAAGACCCCTGGCAAAAATTGGATTACATCTTGGAGAAGCTCACAGCGGTCGCGAGCTCTCAGAATCTGCTCTTTGAGCGCATGAATGATAACATCATGGAGAAGCTCACGGCTCTCCAACGGGAGATTGAGAGACCAGTGTCGGACTGCTAGAACAGTTTTGAAATTTATGTGAGTTGTTCGCACTAAAGTAAAAATCACCATCATTTCATGCGGCTACCACTTCGGCGCCAGCTGCGGTCTCAAGGCTGGAGCTGAACGAAAACACCCTGATAACAGACTGTGCTTAGACTGTTCCTCCTATCCTATGCAAGGCCACCTGGGTTGGCTGGAGGACTGTTTACTTAGCTTGGCATTGCGAAGGACACTGTCTCAGCTGAACTCTGGACACATACACACACACATATACTGATACACACTCATCCCCCCTCCCTTTCCAAACGCCTTCGATGCTTGTTCCCTCCCAGTTCAGATGGCGGGTCGACTGGACCAGCGCAGACATGCTGCAGGACCGGATGCGCTGTCCACACCGGCTCTCTCTCACCTTTTACCCGCCCCTGTTGCTTGTCGTGTGTTTCTATGGTGTATTGATAGTCATGTGCTTTTTGTGCTGAGGTGTTTTTTTCTGTTCTCAAACTGTTCTCCCATTAGGAGCTCAGTCTGAGTGGAGTTTTTTTTCTCCTCCTCTCACCTCATGTTATGTATTTCGTTGTTTTTTTTTCCTATCAGCCTACCTCTCTGACATGTCTTCCCAATGTGATGTTTGTGTAAAGGTCAGAAGGTTCCTTTGTAAGTGCGCATGCGCCATTAGTGTGCTGCCTGCTGTAACCCATAATTTCCTTCAGGATTAATAAAGTATATCTGATTCTGATTCTGATGAATTGCAATAAATAGCTGAAAAAATTAGGATTTTCTAAAACTTTTTACCAGTAGTGCAAATAAAATTAAACTACACTGAAAACTGACAAGCAGCTGCTGGGCAGCCAACTAGACACAGTTGTGGTTAACAAGAAGAAGACAGCAGTTGTGGTAGATGCGGCAATCATCAGAAATAAGGAGCAAAAGAAAACAGAGAAGTACGAGGGGCTATAGGCATGCTTCATCCTAGACTGTGGCTCTGAAACTCACTAATCCTTGCTATCCTGCTTTATGTTGCTCTTTGAGCCTCAGTGTATTGAACTTTAGGTGGAGACCTCCATGCACTATAAGGACCTTTCATGTCTTGACATTGGTGGCATTGATGTCCTTGTGTGGCCAGTTTATTATTCCAGCTGAGTATCTGATGACTGGTAATGTGTATGTATTGATAGCATGGGTTTTATTCTTATCATTGACATGGCTTCTCAGCACTTGTCTCATCTTCTGGAGCTATTTGGCTGTGCGTGACCTTTTATCATGATTCCTGTTGGCCTGTGAAATACACATGTACACAGACAAGATGATACTAGGAACACTGCTTTGAGGGAAGATGACCTATTGCAGCAGCAATTCAGTTTGTTTGGTTTTTTTATTATTATGGTATTACTAGTAAAATAACTATTCTTCTTTTTCTCATTTTATAGATCTGGAGGGTGGAGAGCAGTGGTAGAGTTCCTGTTGATCCTAAGAACTATGGTCAGTTCTACGGTGGAGACTGCTACATCATCCTGTACACTTACAGGAAGGGGCAGATAATCTACACCTGGTATGAGTTCAGAAACTGAGCTAGTTTGCATCCAATACACATACTCTTAATTCTCACCACCAAATGTCCTGTCACAGCTGATGTTGGTAAAAAGTGGTGAACCCCAAGGACTCGTCGACCTTTAGGGCACACTCCAAATGGTCATTGGCCCTTTTGACACCATGCTATTTCCCTGCTTTCAGAAAATATGAGGGGGGTTATCTCCTTCTTATCCCTGTATTTAACACTGAAGCAGCTGAAACTGAACAGCCCCGTCCGCTAACTGACCAGATCAATATTTTAGAAGTTTAACTGACTTGATATTATGCTCTGCTCGGTGTATATGTATGCCAACACATTCTCATCCCAAAACGTAACATATTACACTATGTGACAAATCGTTGCTATGTTACTCGTTTGGAAACATGAAAACCTTTTGGACTGAATCTGCACACTGACATTTATTTTACTGTCTCATCATGAATCACTTTGGAAAACACTATCTAACACGATTAAGGTTGTGGTTAAGGTTAGGGAGTGTCATGTTATTGGATTCCATCCACAATCCAGCGCGTATCACAGGGACATGGAAGGTTTCACATTCCTATGGGACGCCTCGGGACGTGACAAATCGTCACTCTCTATATGCTATTCTCATTAGCAAGATGAAAGGACAAAGAAACCAAAATTGAAACTATCACAATTCCAACATCATTAGTAGACCAAGGGACCAAGGGAATAAAACATTTTCAGGAAAGTGATATCAATGGAATAAGATTTGGGGGAGCATATTTTGGAGGGAGATATTAAAATACCAATCTGACTGCCCAACACAGTTGAATCTGTTCATCTGGACGTAGCGCTCAGTCACTCATTCAAGTGATTTCTTTGGTCTTAGGTGACTGCAGGTTTCCCCAACTGTATAAACAGTACATTTGCATAATGACCAAAACTAGCACCTATAATCTGCAGTCAGCTGAGACTGTAGAAGTCACCTGGATGGGTGACAAAAGGTTTCTCCCACTGAAAATGCTATGTTCAGGTGAATGGAATCGACTTTTTAGTATTTCCATACTTGGATGATTGAGCATGTATGATTGTGAGACAAGGGTATTACAACAGTTTGTACACTCACTAACAGGGGACCTTTTAGAAGGTTTGTAGAATTACAAAGGGGATTTACAAGGTAATTAAAAGTAAGGGATTACTGTATCAAAAAACTGAAACAGGAGAATTAAGGTGTCAGGGTTCCTGGGTCGTTGACCCAGTGATTCCAGTTTGTTCATGTTCAGTTTTGTTTGCCACATTCACTTTCTCACTTCCTGTTTTCCGTGCCAGCATACCGCCTGTGTATTGTGTTCCAGTTATTTCCATGTATCATTAGTCAGACTAAGTTCAGCTGTGTACTCACCGGTTTCTAATCATTCATCACCCAGCGTGTATTTAAGTCCTCAGTTCCATCCGATCGTTGTCGTGTCATTAATGTTGATGTTGTGTACGCTGTCCGTGTTTCCTATCCAGCCAGCCAGTTCAGTCATTTCAGTTCAGCCAGCGATCTCAGTTCAGTCAGCCCTCCGTTTCATGTTCTGTTTCATCCGTTCATCATAATAAATCACCAGGCTTCACCCACCTGCGAGTCCCGCGTTTGGGTTCCTTCTTCCTCGCCTCCACACAAAACCTGACAGAATGACACGACCCGCTTTTGACCCAGCGGACTCGGACTTTTTGAGCGGCAGGAGACAGCGCTCTCCTTGTGGGCGGAAAAGCTTAAGGAGAGACAGCGACTCTTCGCGGAGCGAGAGCACGTCTTCGAGGGTACTTGCTTGACTCTGGGCGGGCCTCGGAGACGCCGCGTTCACCCACCTGCTACCTCCCCTGCACCGGAGCATCTGCCGCGGAGAGTGGGCGTTTCGCGCCGTGCTTCGGCGGCTCCCTCTCTCGCGGGTCCGCTCCTCGCTCACACGCCACCTGCCTCATTCACCGGACCTTCAACCTCGCCATGGCACAGCGGCTCCGCCTCCCACCTCGGCTCAACAGAGGCTCCCACGCCAGAGGCTCGGATGTGTACCCCGCCCGCTTCCTCTTCCCGGAGAAAGCGGCGCACACGCCGCCATAAAATGGACTATTTCCAGCAATTCCCGGTGGTGAGTTCCAGTGACTGTTTTCCACCCTCATTTGATTCTTCACTTAAAACCAATGATAAACCCATCTCTGATTCATGGGATGTTTCCCTCCTGGAGGATTCTGTGGACTGGGAAGATTTGTTCTGCTCTGCTCCCCCAAAGACTGTAAATAGTGGTGGCAGAAAGACCAGAACAATCCCTGATAAACCCGCCAGCATCACACACCCCGTTACTATTTCCACACCCATCACTCAGCCATTTCCTGCCAGCATGGCGGCCCAGATTCGGCCTTCCTCCTCAACTGTTTCACCTTCTCAGGTGAAGACAGTTAAGGCTCAGCCTGTCCCTACAACCCCACCTCAGATGGCTAGGGCTCTGCCAACAACCACTCCTGTTCCATCTCCCAGGACGAGGGCAGCGGTGACCCAGTCTACCTCCACACCCGCTCCTGTTTCTTGGGTGGGGGTGACTGAGGTCCAGCCACCTCCCGTGCCTGTCCCAGCGCCCAGGCTGAGGGCAGCAAGAACCCAGCCTGACCTCCCTAGAGGCGCGGAAGAGCTAGCCTCTCCACCTGTCAGTTCACCTCTTCATCCACCTCCTGCTCCAGCCTTTCACGCCCTCGCACTATCCCTGCTTAGGCTAGCTGAGGTGTCCCCTGCTCAGGCACCAGCTTTACTGGCCCAGGCTGTAGCTTTATCACCTTCAGTAATTCAGTCATTAGCTCAGCCATTAGCCACACCAACCCCAGCTCAGTCCTTAGCCTCGCCCACCTCTGTTCATCCCTTAGCATCTCCAGCCCAGTCAGTTCCCTCGCCTGCTGTTCAGCTTCTAGCTCAGTCTCCTGTCCTCCAGTCCCCTGTAGTTCAGTCTCCTCCTGTCCTCCAGTCGCCCCCTGTAGTTCAGTCTCCTCCTGTCCTCCAGTCGCCCCCTGTAGTTCAGTCTCCTCCTGTCCTCCAGTTGCCTCCTGTCGTTCAGTCAGTCCAGTCGCCTCCTGTCCTGCAGTCGCCTCCTGTCGTTCAGTCAGTCCAGTCGCCTCCTGTCGTTCAGTCAGTCCAGTCGCCTCCTGTCCTCCAGTCGCCTCCTGTCGTTCAGTCAGTCCAGTCGCCTCCTGTCATTCAGTCAGTCCAGTCGCCTCCTGTCCTCCAGTCGCCTCCTGTCTCCCAGTCGCCCGTCCTCCAGTCTGTCCAGTCTGTTGTCCAGTCTTCTGTAGTCCAGTCAGTTCAGTCTGTCATCCATTACCCTATAGTTCAGTCGCCAGTTGCCCAATCTCCTGATCAGTCTCTGGTCCAGTCCCTCATCCACCATCCTGTTCGGTTCCCGGACCTGCAGCCACAGCATCCAGAGCCAGCTGTGAGCTCTCCTGCTCCTCAGCCAGGGGTTTCAGCCCGCTGGCCCGGCCGCCCTCAGCCAGGGGTTTCCGCACCCGCTGGCCCGGCCGCTGTTGCTTTGTCACCGCCGCCTGGCCCAGCCTCAGCCTCGGCTTCAGCTCCTGCTCCGCCTGGCCCAGCCTCAGCCTCGGCGTCAGCTCCTGCTCCGCCTGGCCCAGCCTCAGCCTCGGCGTCAGCTCCTGCTCCGCCTGGCCCAGCCTCAGCCTCGGCGTCAGCTCCTGCTCCACCTGGCCCAGCCTCAGCCTCGAGTCAGCTCCTGCTCCGCCTGGCCCAGCCTCAGCCTCGGCGTCAGCTCCTGCTCCGCCTGGCCCAGCCTCTGCCTCGGCGTCAGCTCCTGCTCCACCTGGCCCAGCCTCAGCCTCGAGTCAGCTCCTGCTCCGCCTGGCCCAGCCTCTGCCTCTCGTCAGCCTCGCCTGGTCCCGCGGCTGCCACGCCGTTGCCCAAGCCACGTTTTGGGCGTCATCGCCGGTGGCCGACCACCAGACCTGCTCAGTGGCCGCCGCCGTCTTCCCTCGCGGCCGACCACCGGACCTGCTCAGTGGCCGCCGCCGTCTTCCTCGCGGCCGACCACCAGATCTCCTCCAGCGTCACAACCGGCCACGTGGCCGCCCACCTGAACTGTCGCGTCTCGGCCACCGGCCACGTGGCCGCCCACCAGAACTGTCTCGTCTCGGCCACCGGCCACGTGGCCGCCCACCTGAACTGTCGCGTCTCGGCCACCGGCCACGTGGCCGCCCACCTGAACTGTCTTGGTTTTTCTTTCTTTCGGCCGTCAGGTGCCGGCCTTTGAAGGGGGGGTACTGTCAGGGTTCCTGGGTCGTTGACCCAGTGATTCCAGTTTGTTCATGTTCAGTTTTGTTTGCCACATTCACTTTCTCACTTCCTGTTTTCCGTGCCAGCATACCGCCTGCGTATTGTGTTCCAGTTATTTCCATGTATCATTAGTCAGACTAAGTTCAGCTGTGTACTCACCGTTTCTAATCATTCATCACCCAGCGTGTATTTAAGTCCTCAGTTCCATCCGATCGTTGTCGTGTCATTAATGTTGATGTTGTGTACGCTGTCCGTGTTTCCTATCCAGCCAGCCAGTTCAGTCATTTCAGTTCAGCCAGCGATCTCAGTTCAGTCAGCCCTGCGTTTCATGTTCTGTTTCATCCGTTCATCATAATAAATCACCAGGCTTCACCCACCTGCGAGTCCCGCGTTTGGGTTCCTTCTTCCTCGCCTCCACACAAAACCTGACAGAATGACACGACCCGCTTTTGACCCAGCGGACTCGGACTTTTTGAGCGGCAGGAGACAGCGCTCTCCTTGTGGGCGGAAAAGCTTAAGGAGAGACAGCGACTCTTCGCGGAGCGAGAGCACGTCTTCGAGGGTACTTGCTTGACTCTGGGCGGGCCTCGGAGACGCCCGCGTTCACCCACCTGCTACCTCCCCTGCACCGGAGCATCTGCCGCGGAGAGTGGGCGTTTCGCGCCGCTTCTTGGCGGCTCCCTCTCTCGCGGGTCCGCTCCTCGCTCACCGCGCCACCTGCCTCATTCACGGACCTTCAACCTCGCCATGGCACAGCGGCTCCGCCTCCCACCTCGGCTCAACAGAGGCTCCCCGCGCCAGAGGCTCGGATGTGTACCCGCCCGCTTCCTCTTCCGGAGAAAGCGGCGCACACGCCGCCATAAAATGGACTATTTCCAGCAATTTCGTGGTGAGTTCCAGTGACTGTTTTCCACCCTCATTTGATTCTTCACTTAAAACCAATGATAAACCCATCTCTGATTCATGGGATGTTTCCCTCCTGGAGGATTCTGTGGACTGGGAAGATTTGTTCTGCTCTGCTCCCCCAAAGACTGTAAATAGTGGTGGCAGAAAGACCAGAACAATTCCTGATAAACCCGCCAGCATCACACACCCCATTACTATTTCCACACCCATCACTCAGCCATTTCCTGCCAGCATGGCGGCCCAGATTCGGCCTTCCTCCTCAACTGTTTCACCTTCTCAGGTGAAGACAGTTAAGGCTCAGCCTGTCCCTACAACCCCACCTCAGATGGCTAGGGCTCTGCCAACAACCACTCCTGTTCCATCTCCCAGGACGAGGGCAGCGGTGACCCAGTCTACCTCCACACCCGCTCCTGTTTCTTGGGTGGGGGTGACTGAGGTCCAGCCACCTCCCGTGCCTGTCCCAGCGCCCAGGCTGAGGGCAGCAAGAACCCAGCCTGACCTCCCTAGAGGCGCGGAAGAGCTAGCCTCTCCACCTGTCAGTTCACCTCTTCATCCACCTCCTGATCCAGCCTTTCACGCCCTCGCACTATCCCTGCTTAGGCTAGCTGAGGTGTCCCCTGCTCAGGCACCAGCTTTACTGGCCCAGGCTGTAGCTTTATCACCTTCAGTAATTCAGTCATTAGCTCAGCCATTAGCCACACCAACCCCAGCTCAGTCCTTAGCCTCGCCCACCTCTGTTCATCCCTTAGCATCTCCAGCCCAGTCAGTTCCCTCGCCTGCTGTTCAGCTTCTAGCTCAGTCTCCTGTCCTCCAGTCCCCTGTAGTTCAGTCTCCTCCTGTCCTCCAGTCGCCCCCTGTAGTTCAGTCTCCTCCTGTCCTCCAGTCGCCCCCTGTAGTTCAGTCTCCTCCTGTCCTCCAGTTGCCTCCTGTCGTTCAGTCAGTCCAGTCGCCTCCTGTCCTCCAGTCGCCTCCTGTCGTTCAGTCAGTCCAGTCGCCTCCTGTCGTTCAGTCAGTCCAGTCGCCTCCTGTCCTCCAGTCGCCTCCTGTCGTTCAGTCAGTCCAGTCGCCTCCTGTCCTCCAGTCGCCTCCTGTCTCCCAGTCGCCCGTCCTCCAGTCTGTCCAGTCTGTTGTCCAGTCTTCTGTAGTCCAGTCAGTTCAGTCTGTCATCCATTACCCTATAGTTCAGTCGCCAGTTGCCCAATCTCCTGATCAGTCTCTGGTCCAGTCCCTCATCCACCATCCTGTTCGGTTCCCGGACCTGCAGCCACAGCATCCAGAGCCAGCTGTGAGCTCTCCTGCTCCTCAGCCAGGGGTTTCCGTACCCGCTGGCCCGGCCGCTCCTCAGCCAGGGGTTTCCGCACCCGCTGGCCCGGCCGCTGTTGCTTTGTCACCGCCGCCTGGCCCAGCCTCAGCCTCGGCTTCAGCTCCTGCTCCGCCTGGCCCAGCCTCAGCCTCGGCGTCAGCTCCTGCTCCGCCTGGCCCAGCCTCAGCCTCGGCGTCAGCTCCTGCTCTGCCTGGCCCAGCCTCTGCCTCGGCGTCAGCTCCTGCTCCACCTGGCCCAGCCTCAGCCTCGGAGTCAGCTCCTGCTCCGCCTGGCCCAGCCTCTGCCTCTGCGTCAGCCTCGCCTGGTCCTGCGGCTGCCACGCCGTTGCCCAAGCCACGTTTTGGACGTCATCGCCGGCGTGGCCGACCACCAGACCTGCTCAGTGGCCGCCGCCGTCTTCCTCGCGGCCGACCACCGGACCTGCTCAGTGGCCGCCGCCGTCTTCCTCGCGGCCGACCACCTGATCTCCTCCAGCGTCACAACCGGCCACGTGGCCGCCCACCTGAACTGTCTCGTCTCGGCCACCGCCACGCGTGGCGCCCACCAGAACTGTCTCGTCTCGCCACCGCCACGTGGCGCCCACCTGAACTGTCGCGTCTCGGCCACCGGCCACGTGGCCGCCCACCTGAACTGTCGCGTCTCGGCCACCGGCCACGTGGCCGCCCACCTGAACTGTCTTGGTTTTTCTTTCTTTCGGCCATCAGGTGCCGGCCTTTGAAGGGGGGGTACTGTCAGGGTTCCTGGGTCGTTGACCCAGTGATTCCAGTTTGTTCATGTTCAGTTTTGTTTGCCACATTCACTTTCTCACTTCCTGTTTTCCGTGCCAGCATACCGCCTGCGTATTGTGTTCTAGTTATTTCCATGTATCATTAGTCAGACTAAGTTCAGCTGTGTACTCACCGGTTTCTAATCATTCATCACCCAGCGTGTATTTAAGTCCTCAGTTCCATCCGATCGTTGTCGTGTCATTAATGTTGATGTTGTGTACGCTGTCCGTGTTTCCTATCCAGCCAGCCAGTTCAGTTATTTCAGTTCAACCAGTGATCTCAGTTCAGTCAGCCCTCCGTTTCATGTTCTGTTTCATCCGTTCATCATAATAAATCACCAGGCTTCACCCACCTGCGAGTCCCGCGTTTGGGTTCCTTCTTCCTCGCCTCCACACAAAACCTGACATAAGGGAAGTTAACATACTAATTGACATCCTGAGTTATGCCTACAAGAAGAATACTACAAGAATGATTATTAAAACAGATCATAGGCTGATGGATCAAAATATAATGAATAAAGGATTCATACAGGGTGATACAGGAAGGCAAAATTGGAAAAAGGACTCAACACTGTCTTATTGTAAAAGGACAGGTGTTAAGTGAGCAAAACTCATCCAAAGGATCAAAGAATCTTTATTCCAAAATGGGAGTAATTGAAAGTTTATCTCATAGAGCTGAGGAAGCTCACATCCCAGAGCAGCCTATGGACAGCTAAGACTCTTAATACAGTGAATCACACGTATTTGGACTGTGTGTGTTTGTCTGTTTGTTTGGTAGTTTTTTGTGATTATTTTCACTTTTTTCACACTTTACTAAATATAAGTGGGAGAATGGACTGAGTGAACCAAAGTGAAAAGTTTCGCACTGGAACTCCATAAAGATGAGCTGGTGACAAAAGTTATTTGATGCATTTTTATTTTAAGAATATTGATTGGTTCACTTTCTAGATTTACTGTAACTTGACAAACTGAATATTGATCACTATTACTGTCTCCTGCAGGCAGGGAGCCAGCTGCTCTGTGGATGAGCTAACTGCCTCAGCGTTCCTGACCGTAGAGCTGGATCGCTCACTGGGAGGGAATGCAGTTCAGGTACAACACCAGTGTCAAATAAATATGAGAAGCACTTGTACTGAATGCTTTGTTAATTGTTCGAAATGCACAGTACTGTGCAAAGTCTTGAGCCACTCCTCATTTCTTTATATTTTGCTAGAAAAATAGGAAGTTGGTGCAGTGATTCATTGAAACATGCTAAGAGTATACACTATGTACCTCTTTTAGCCAATACAGACAGGAGCTAACATAATGGCCCTTCTTTTATGCACACTTGTGTAAAAGAATAGTTGAAAATTCCCATAACGTAAAGCTTGTGGAAAGCCTTGCCAGAAGAGTTGGGTGGGTCATATTAAACCCTCTGGATTAAGAAATCACTCAATTTGATATTCGTGTGATGGCAGATGAGCAAATACTTTTGACACTATAGTGTAGATCATTCGTAATGAGCCCAACTGGAATCAGGTGCATAATCAGCAATGGATCACAGATGTGATACCAAAGGAGCAGGAAGCCAGGCAAGCTCTGCCCCTGGAACACATAAGCAGACTTACACATGCACACACACACAGACAGAAAACGGGCAAGTCGACAAGAAACACTTTAAATTGTCCTGTCTTGAACTTTCTTTAACTGGCATGTTAAAAACCAGTTTGCTTCATATGGTTTCAGGTCAGAGTGTCTCAGGGTAAAGAACCCCCACATCTGCTCAGTCTTTTTAAATCTAAACCCCTCATTGTGTATAAGAGCGGCACATCCCGCCTGGGCAATCATCCTCCTCCACCTCCTACGCGACTCTTCCAGGTCAGACGGAACCTGGGTACCATCACCAGGATTGCTGAGGTAAGCAATTTCCTGATTGTCTTTAGTAAAGTAATGATCCGTTTATGCAAAGATGCTGAACTTCTTGTCTGTTTCAGGTTGATGCCAGTGCCGCCAGCCTAAACTCTAATGATGCCTTCTTTCTGAAGACCCCTGATGGGCAGGGATTTCTGTGGATAGGCAAAGGGGCCAGTGAGGAAGAGGAAAAAGGAGCTGAGTACATGAGTAAAGAGCTGAACTGCAGCTGCAAACGCATCACTGAAGGACAAGAACCAGGTCAAGATCAACACTTGGCAAACATATACCAAATGTGTGTATTCATATGATATGCACGCGCAGACACAGGCTCGCATAGGGCTGCATGTTTTCACACAGTATAGATATAAAGTTTTACTTTGAACACTTGTTGCAAAAAGGAAAATCTCCATTCAAAAGAAACCAAATATAAATATGATAGAAAGTGAACATTTTTACCAGCGCTCATGTCTCAGTTTGCAACACGAGGGCTTGGACTTTTCACCTCTGCCAAGGAGGTTGTTTTTACAACCAACCTTCTAGTTAGTGTCCAGCTTATTGATTTGGTTGACCATCTCACAGTAGCAGTAGTCGTAGTTTGTTTGTCAGCTGTTGGTAAGTTTGATCAGTTTCTGTGTGTTTGTGCGTACATGTCATTCTGTCTACAAACATGATAGCTCAAAATGTTTAGAGTGGTAGTAGATTGGGGTAATGTTAACAATCCAATAAATCTGGCTTACATCCACCAAGCTCTTCGAGGTTAACTCCATGATTTATTGATTGAAAACTGACAACAAAGCCATATAACTTGGAAACAGCTATTTGATTGGTCTTAGGCTGAGTTCACACAATACACTGTGAGATTCTCAGTGCCAAAGATTCCAAATTGCAGCACTGGGCTGTTAGATCAGAGCACTGTGATGCAGCACACAGGTGTGCCGTGATAAATGATCAGGTGTGCAGTGGAAAATTATCTAGTTCCACCTGATTAGTAGTCTAAACAATCAGCATGAGTGACGGGCAGAACAATTACATTCTCTTCCACTAGAGGGCAGTACAACTACCTGCTCTAATTAAATGGGTTGCCAACTGCCAGTAAAACAGAAGAAGATGAAGAAGGAATTACATAATAATCATGCTGTGAGTGAGACAACTCAGTGTTAAACTGGAGGAAACTCCGACCCAGATGAAGGCATGAGTAGGAGTCAGAAGAAAGCAAAAAAGGTATACTGGGGCAACCTGAGCTAATTCCACTATACCTGGTGCACAGGGAAAATGATCAATATGCTTTTTGTGCCATTTTTGTTTGGCGTGTGCCGTGTGATTTTTCTAATGTGAAATATGTGCCGTGGCTCCACAAGGTTGGGAAACACTGGATGACACCCTAAGTTAAACTAGTTAATCTTCTATTTGCATGTTTTTAAAAAGCAAATAGCCAAACTCCCAAAGGGCAACTGGAAGCTCAGATCATCTGTGTCAGCAATAATAGCTCAGAGGGAAATCTGTAAACTGAGAATAAAACTGTCCTCGACATACAAACAAGAGCATTGAGACAGAGACACCTTGATTTTCTCAGGAATCCCCCAAAATGCACCAGATTATCCTGAAAACTGTTAATAACATGTCATTCTAGTGTTTACACTGTCTCATGGTCTCATCGCCACATTTGAACATTTCCAGCAAAAAGAACTGGTTAAAAGCAAGGGCCATGTATTAAAAAGAACATCATGTGGAATTAATGAACCGTTTCCCAATGAAATCAACCATGTGGCTCTTCTGAATGGAGCTCATTGGAATAAAAAAATATTATTAAAAAGCATATTTAGATACAGCATATTATCAGTTGGATTTACCCAAAGGTAGCACAAAACTCTTGGATAAAATTAGAACATGCAGAGTGTAATGATAAACCTTCAGAACTTCCCTTGATTACAGCTTTAATGCCACAGCTGCTCAAAAAACCCATTCATCTTCTCCACCTTGCCAGGCTGATGAAAAACCCTTGAAATCACAAACTCCCAAATAGAATCCAGCAGGTTTTCTCCAAAATGGCACCACTCAGACTTTCAGATCAACAGAGCATTTCTTTACTTTACAGCATGGGCGAAAGAAGGAATCACACACCTCTTTTAAGATAATAAACTCATGTCAGGTACTAATTTGTTTCAAAGCTTTGGACAAGACAAGAAAAATGTTCTTTAACATCAACTTAATATCAAATACATTTCCTATCCTTCACAGCCCTTTACAACCAACCACATGTGAAAGAGATTACAACAATTTCTCCAAAAAACAAAACTATTCTCTTAAAATTATATTAATTAATTTCATTCACAAATTCAATATCTCTACTCATCCCCAAATGGGAAAAAGACCTTCCACTTTCTTTGAAACCTGATTTCTGGACAAATTCTCATTGACTAAAAAAAAAACCATTTTTAAACTCATTCCATACAAAATCCTACACAGAACCCATATATTACACAACACATGTTAAATAAAATGGGTTCATGGGTTTCTCTGATTCTGCGATTTGTACTCGGTGTACTCAAAACACCACAGACACTCCTTTTGTCAGTGCTTCTTTCTCCACA
This sequence comes from Oreochromis aureus, assembly GCF_013358895.1. Classification (NCBI taxonomy): domain Eukaryota; kingdom Metazoa; phylum Chordata; class Actinopteri; order Cichliformes; family Cichlidae; genus Oreochromis; species Oreochromis aureus. Next base: position 2,356,908 of record NC_052962.1, on the reverse strand, counting down.
ACTACCTCAGTCCTCCAGCTCCTGTCCAAGCAAACTAAATAGAGAGGATGAACGTGTTCCTTGCTCACACCTGCCTGTGAACTCACTGGACTACTCCTCCCCTGCAGCTGAGCCACAAACCACACCCCACTGCCACAAACACTCCTTCTCCCACTTAGGCTGGGGAGCCGTCTTACCCAGTGTTGCCAACTTAGCGACTTTGTCGCTATATTTAGCGAGTTTTCAGACCCGCTAGCGACTTTTTTTCTTTAAAAAGTCGCTAAAAAAGACGTGAAAGCACATACCGCTTTTACTCTCAACAAGCAGCGGGTGCTGCAACGCAGTCAGTTCTTCTTTTACTCTTTTACTCTTATGCTGTTTTGTGGATCACAAGGTTTAAAACTACTTATAAACACACACACACAAAGTAACTCCACCAGAGTGCCTATTTCGGTCACTTTTGCGGTCCAAGCCCGGGTAAAGGAGCAGGGTTGGAATTGTGACATTAAAAAAACAATAATTGCTAAAAGAAATTTAATTTGTAGTTCTAAATAAACTCTAAATGCATTTAGGACGTTTTTTACTCACTTTATGTCTCTTCCACGATGTCATTTCTCTCTCCAACAACATAGGTTACAATTATATTAGCATGAACAATTATGCAAATTAGGTGATGACGTCATTTAGCGACTTCTAGCGACTTTTAGGACAACCAATAGCGATTTTCCTTACTGAGGAGTTGGCAACACTGGTCTTACCTGCTGGGACAAAACGGCCTCAGCTCGAGGCTTTAGGATGAAGGGGAGGGGTAAAGTTAGAGGTGTCTTGCAGGGGACCAGATCTGGGGCACACTTTCAGGTGAAGTTGGTCAAGAGTCCGGTCAGCTCTGCAAAGACTGGCATGAACCAGCAGTAATAACCAGCAAGTCTCAAGAACCTTACTGCCTTACTCCCTGTTTTTTGGTCTTGGGATGCCTCCCCAAATACTCTAATTCCCTCCATCCAACCACACACTTCTTAAGACTGGCTGCGAGCCCCACCTGTTTCATTGACACCAGCACTGTGGCCACCCCGTGCAAATGCACCACCAAGGAGTCACTGCTGACCCTATATAGAGCATGTGGCTGCAGCACCTGGTCCGTGAGACGCCGAAGTGTGCCTGGGGTTCCTAGCAAGTCAGATGGAACTGTGACAAATTGGTACAACCCATACGAAGTCAAATGCCGTGTTTTCCTTAGACTCTGGAGACGAGGATATCTGCCAGTAGCCCTAGTTTAAATCCAGCGTCACCAGCTCGTCCTTCCCAGTGTCACCATCAGACGATGACTCACGTCATCTGTCGTGAGCACAAGTCATTAAAACCTGGCCAATCAGTTTCCAAAATATTGGGCTACATGAGGCATGAGCTAATCACAGCCTTGACTTCATGCTTTTTGACCTTATACTTAATATTAACGGGTATGTTGGGATATCTCACATTGCTCACTTGGTGTTGGCTCTTTCTGTGGTATCATTGTCTGGAGTATCACTTCCTGTTCCTGTTACAGTGTACAGTGGCGTTTTTTTTTTGTAGATTATCTATGTACAATGGATTTAAAAAAAAACCTGAAAAAAATATAGATAACATCCAATTTCATAGTGTAATCTTCACATGCTTTAACCAAAGCATACTCTCTGTTGATTCACCCGCTAATTATATTCACAGTATTCACTCACTGCGTCCTTAGGTATTCACTAGCTTAGCTTAGCTCTCTAGCAGCATGGCCTCTTCACCTGTCCCTGCTGCACTTTCCTGCTCAGTGTGTCAGATGTTTAGTTACTCTTTGGCCTCCTTTAGTAATAACAATACTTGTAATAAATGTAGCCTGTTTGCAGCTCGGCCAGTATCACTGAATTGGAGACTCGGCTTAACTCCCTTGAAAAAGCTAGCTAGTAGCTAGCCAGGCACCTGTAGCTGCTGCAGCTCAAAGTAGCGTAACTTCCGTTAGCGCTGCAAATTCCGTAAAATTGGGGGTTTTTTTAATCGCAAACTAGCTTAAGTATATTCTTACTGTTTTAAAGAAAAAACAATAATAGATAAAAAGAAAAATTATGATTCACAAGAATTCAATAAAAATGGTACAACAGGTAGAGCAGGTCATCTACTACTTGGAAGGATGGTGGTTTGACTCCTGGCTGCTCCAGTCTACATGCCACATATCGTTGGGCAAGATACTACTCCAAGTTGCTCTCTGATGCATCCAGCGAAGTATGAATGTGTGTGAATGTTAGATAGAAGGCACTTGCATAGAAAAAAGTACATTATACATTTTTAATTTTGGAAAAGTTGTGATTAGTGTGGTAAGTTTTGGACCTCCTTCCTCAGCTACAGCCAGCCAAGCATCCCCTATATGAATGTTTGAATGGCTTCATATGTATACTTGAATGTGATTATACGAGCTTCTGAGATGTCACTTTGTATTTTGTCTTGCAGCTAATTTCTGGGCTGAATTAGGAGGGAAGGAGGAGTACCAGACATCAGAGAGGCTGGAGAGTCAGTCTATGACTCATCCTCCTCGACTCTTTGGATGTTCCAACAAGACTGGCAGGTTCACAGTAAGTTTTTGACATGTGTCATTTTCCCCTAATGAAGGAATCCATTTGTTACTTTTTTCCAGCATGTTATTTATTCTGTTTTTATTGTATTAGGTTATGTGCTTAACAAATTTATTAGACCACTCATCATAAAAACAAGAAAACATTTATTTTAGAAATCTGTCAAAAACCTGAAATTATATTACTTATCAGGCTAATGACATTTTGTTTTGTTTGGATTAATTTCGCCACAGTTTCTCACAGATGTAACAAACGAAGTTGGAGAGACAGTTTTCTTTGCTTACTATGGCAATCCAGTCATTCGTAGGCTACGTTCACACTGCAGGTAAAAGCGCATCAAATCCGACTTTTCTGACCCTATGCGACCCATATCCGATCATGGTATGACAGTGTGAACGGCACAAATCCAATGTTTTCAAATCCGATCTGGGTCACTTTCGTATGTGGTACTGAATCCGATACGTATCTGATGTGTTAGAAAGCGACTGCTGTTTGAACGGTCATGTCGCATTAAATCCGTCTTTTACGTCACTGACACAAGACAGACGCCAATTACCAGCGTCGGAGAAGACATCGCGAACACTTCCAGTGTAGATGTCAGTGAAACTGTTGGGAAGACAACGTTGGAGAAACGTGAACATTTTATTTGTACTGTATAATCTGCAGATTCTGACAGAAATCTGCAACTATCCTTTGAAGCACCGCTCCTCTAAAACAGCAATTAGGATAATTAATTATTAATTAGGCCATATGTAAATAACAAAATAACTTTATAACTTAAAGCAAAACTGGGAAACGTAAAGTCCGAAGTCTTTATATTAAGGGCCATCAGTCAAACAATATTGTTTGCTCTGGGTCTAAACAGAGCGCGTTGTGTGTGATGTCTTCTTTTGCGCATGCGGGACGCTTTGAGCGTTCACACTAGAGCGCGTTTGCTGTCGCATTTTATGTGTAGTGTGAACAAGCAGACAAAAAAATCGGATTTGATCAAAAATCGGAATTGAGCCTTAAGACCTGCAGTGTGAACGTAGCCTAAGTTGGAGGCTCATATTTGAACTATTTATGGGTCATGATTAGTGCCTCTGTGCTGTCTTTCTGTCCAGCTTTGTCCAGCCACTGGTAGCACTTCTGGATGTCAGTCACCTGTGTTAAATAGGGCCTTGACAACATAAGACCCTAATCATGTATAGCTGCTTCACCAGTAATTATGTGGTATTATATTTTATGGTCAGACAATCAGCACATTTGGTGTAGTGTATTTAAACAAATTGTAAGACCCGGATATCATTCAACAATCCTCTATATAATAGTTTTTAAATGCAGCCTTTATAACACAGGTTGCAGTTATTCACAGCACTTCAGTTACCTGTTACATTCCCCATGTGGTCAGGTGGAACAGCTGTGCTATAACACATTCCTGTGTCATTAAAACATACATTCTGAGCTTCCATGGTAATCCTCATTCAACTTTTGTCACATTTTGCTAAACACTGATCACTGAAATGTAGCTGAGTTTAAATGTTATTGTATGCAGATTGAGGAGGTTCCAGGAGATTTCACACAGGAAGACTTAGCTGAAGATGACGTAATGCTGCTGGATGTTTGGGACCAGGTACACTCAACTGTAGGACACAATAGACATCTTAGGATACACTGAACAACCCCTCACACACTCTTCTGTTGTAGGTGTTTGTCTGGATCGGAAAGGATGCAAACGAGGTGGAGAGGGCTGAATCTCTCAAATCTGGTGAGCTTTTACAATTTTGACTTTAGTCAGAATTTTATTAGGTAGCATTAGAGCTGCCACGATTAGTCGACTAGTCACGATTACGTCGACTATCAAAATCGTCGACGACTGATTTAATAGTCGACGCGTCGTTTGAAGCTTTGTAAGATCACAAAAGACGCAGGAATAAGTAGTAGGATTTAAAAGTGTAATAACGGACTGAAACAGAAGATGGCAGCAGTGCATGTAAAGGATGCCAGCTGCCGTTAAACCCCGAAGAAGAAGAAGCTGTGTCCCAGAATTCATAGTGCGGCCCAGCGCAGTTGTCAACAATGGCGGCAGCTAGTTAGTTTTAATATTACTCTTATTATTCTTTCTGGGTCACAAAATAAACGTTTAACATATTTTCAAGCTGTAAGTTTTACGTCCAATCGATGCATGATCTGATTAGTCGACTAATCGCAAAAATAATCGGTGACTAGTCGACTATCAAAATAATCGTTTGTGGCAGCTCTAGGTAGCATGAGACAAACTATACTATAGTAATCCATAGGATGAACCCAAACAATTCAAAGATCTTTGATTAATAAAGATACTATTTGAACCCATTCTGAAATGCAATAGCTAACAGCTAATTGGAACCTTTAATTATATTGTTTTTTTAGATTTTTATCTACAACAAACTTTTGTTTGAGGTTCCTGTCTGTGACTCACTGTCTCCTCTGCAGCCAAACAGTACATTGAGACTGACCCAGGGGGGCGTGACAAGCTGACTCCTGTGGTGGTGGTGAAACAAGGCCATGAACCCCCCAACTTCACAGGCTGGTTCCTGGCCTGGGACCCTTCCTACTGGGACTCTATCACCAGGAGCGTGAGGTCTCTGAATGTTTAAAACATTCACATGATAAATCAACAGAACACAGAAATATTATCATCTTTATAATCAGCACAATTTAAATATATATCTACATGTGTACTGTCGGTGGTAGATTTCTTCCCTAAAGTTTGTATTAAAATCCTTTAATGAGAACAGTCCTGTATTCACTGCACGTTAAGCTGCTTTCTCATACCAGCTGAAACAACTCAGCTTAGACTGAGCAGAGCTAGTTAAGTCATTGTAACTTCCAGTTTTTGTAAAAGCTTGCTTTGATAGTAATCAGTAATTAAAGGTTTTTATGGCATGCATAATGTTATAAGTGTTTATGAAGTCTTTGCCAGCTGAGGAGCAGGGTTTCAGCTCGTCCCTGTTAGTACTCTTATTGCAGCATTTTGGATTAACTGAAGGCTACTGGGTCATCTTCTCACATTACAATAGTTCAGTAGTCCAGAGCATTATTCTGTGGTAGGATGTTCCTGATTTTGACAATATTGTGCAGCTGAAACAAAGCGTGTCAACTTCAGAGCTACATAATAAAAGTAGATAATCAAATGTTGGCAAGTTCCTGCATTCTGTTCTTCTTTGGTCTGTTTTAACACATCCACAGTGCAGGCAGTAATACATAATGGTTTACAACTCCTGATGCATCATCATCTGCCAAGACACTGGGAAGTTTTCTTTGCCATTTGTTTTTTATATTGGGCCTTCTGAATTCCCTTAAACCTACAAAATCAACAGTATTTAAAAAATGCAAATGCATTGCTCTGAATATGTGTATTGGCTCTGTGGTTGCAAGATGTGTACTGGGTAGCTTTATATTTACTGTGTGAATGAGAGTCATTCATTTCCTGTGAATTGTTACCACTTCTTACAACAGTTGAAACAGAAGAGTGGCAGACTCTGTGTATTCAGTTTTCTAGTTCCTCCATCCATATATGCAAGTATGTGAGTCATAGTCTGAATGATACAATTTCACCACCAGAGGGTGAACACGAGGCCTGGTGTAGATGTTTGTATGCCCTCCAATGAATTTTACTTTTCCAAGCACCTATGCCTGTAATAATATAATTAAAAATATGTAATAAACAATATTTGGCCACAGCATTCATACTGATCCAAAAGCACGTATAATCTCAACCTCATCCACAGAGCAGAGTTGCTCATTTAATTCATCATGGGCTGGAGTCAGTATGATAAAAATTAAAATAAGCAATGTAGTAGTTTCTTTGATTTTTAAATTGTATACGTGGGGGTTAGCACTGCTTCACAGCAAGAAGGTCCTACTGCGCGAATCCACCATCTGTCTGGGTCCTTTCTGTGTGAAGTTTTTATGTTTTCACCCGGGTCCAGGTTACTTCTCTCCGGGTACTCCCGCTTCCTCCCATAATCCAAAGACATGCGGTTAGAAGGATTATGTTAATTCGTAATTGCCCAGAGGTGTGAATGTGAGCATGAATGGTCGTCTGCCTCCCTCCGTTTAGCTCCGCGGAAGACTAGCGACCTGTCCATGTGTATCCCATCTATCTAATGTATTTATTTCAGGTTAGAACACACAGTGGCCTAAATTATGTTGAAGGGTTTACTTCAACATAATTTAGGCCACTGTGTGTTCTAACCTGAAAAACTGGCCTTCTTCCAAAATAAATAAATAAATAGATACATAAAGAAATACCTTTCGACTAAGGCGTGCTCTTTGATAACGGGCTTAATTGCACAGTCCCGGGTTTGACTGTAACCAAGAAGTGAGTCGCTAAATAAATAACTTGGAAAAATTGAGGTTCATGACAATTAGACTATAAATTGCATGGAATGAATCCCGTGTAACTCTTAAATAGTACAAACATTTAATATCACTAGTATCAATTACTATTACTAATATTACTATTATCCTATAAATTACTGTTTTGAAGAATTTTCCAGTGGTGGGCGTACAACACGAGGGAAATGGTGTAAATAGGCCACTGACGCTGAACTCTCAGCTCTTGTATGATTACAAGAATATAGACCAGGATAATGCATTATGGGGAAACCTAAAGTTATATGATTTCCTATTTCAAAACCTTCCAAACAACAGCACCCTTTTGCATCGGTACGTTTAATGAGCCCTTCCCTTTTACGTGATTTGCTTCGAAGCCTGCTTAAGTCAACCCAACCAAATATGCCGGCTATGCTTTTATTTTGAAAAGCGAAAGCGGAAATCGTGGTGTTTATTCTAGTAGGCTTAGCGCCGCTGCGGAATGGAGAGGTAGTAGTAGTTGTAGGCGTCTGAGGAGGTGAACGCGGTGGGTTACCGAACCTGTGGACGCACTGCCAGCTGTGATGGGTTAACATCGTTTGTCGAGGTACGTTATTTACGCTGCTACTGTGACGGATCTATTCTTCTGTAGAAAACAGCGATAACAGCCGGAAAATCATATCTAACCCCAGAGACAGCTCAAATTAATTTCCCCTGAATGAAGCAAATTACGTTGATGCCCGCCTGCTTTGTCATGTAACGCAAACGTGTATAAAAGGCCCAAAGCGCTAAGGCTGCTTTTTCCAACACTTGTTGGCTTTACAAGCTGGAGTCGAGCCAGGTCTGCTGTAACACAGGACCTACAGCATTGCACGCCAGACTCCATTTGGATATCTCACAAACTGACGCCGCTCCTCGGATAACAAGCTAAAGGTATTCACAGTATTTGATATAAATAGAGATGTTTCATCAATCTTTATTTGCCATATTTCAGTTCGGGCTAACTCTTAATACTAGGTTTTAATGAAACGCGTACTTGGTGGCACATCACTTGTCACCATCTCCGTGTGTCTACCTCTGTGAGCAGGGCGGGAGCGGCCGCTGCAAACCAGGCATAAAGTCATAAAAACGCAGTTTTCTTGTCGTCGGAAATGTGTTCATCAGTGACCTCATGGGAGCCGAATTCTTCAGGACATGTCGGTTTGTTAGTAACGAAAGATTTATTTAAATTTATAGATTAGAAACGGTCCTTTCAGCATAAAGAAGTCGGTTGCCAAGCAACACATTTTTTTAAAGCTACATGTCAGTGTGCTCAGCAGTTTAAGGGAAAAAAAGCCTGGTTTTGATCTGTTCATGGAGGTGACGGCTGGATTTGGGGGAAATTTAAAAAATCTCTCGCCCCCGTTGTTTACCGAGTAACACCTTGAAGTGCGATCCACCCTGCTGTTTTATTCCGAATTCAGTCCTCAGTGTCAGGATAATGTAAGGGTGTGTGGGTTTATTCACTTCTTGGGTGTTTGTGCCTTTGTAAAGTAACAGAGTGCTGTGTGTTTGCATGCCTTGACTCATGCATTTCTCCTCTACACTCTAGCTTTTGCTGCAGTTCTTTCACAAGATCAACCTTGGGAATATTTAGTGGCAACTTCTTTCGGTCCGTGTGCCAAGATGGGAAACGGACTGTCGGATCATCGCTCCCTGCTCCCCTGCCTCCCCTGCTTTCAGGCTTTTCACATTGTCATTCTAGGACTGGACTGTGCCGGCAAGACCACTGTACTGTATCGCCTGCGTTTCAATGAGTTTGTGAACACTGTCCCGACCAAGGGATTTAACACAGAGAAGATCAAAGTGTCTCTTGGAGGCAGCCGTCGGACTGCATCTTTCCACTTCTGGGATGTAGGTGGCCAGGAGAAGCTGCGGCCTCTGTGGCGCTCGTATACGCGCTGTGCTGATGGCATTGTGTTTGTGGTGGACTCGGTGGATGCTGAGCGCATCGAGGAAGCCAAGGCAGAGTTGCACAAAATCACACGGCTGGCAGAGAACCAGGGTGTGCCGGTCCTTGTGGTGGCTAACAAACAGGACCTGCGGAATTCTCTTAGTTTGGCTGAGATGGAGAGCATGTTGTCTCTAGGTGAGCTCAGCACTGCCACACCCTGGCACCTTCAGCCTGCTTGTGCCATTATCGGCGAGGGGCTGCAGGAGGGACTGGAGAAGCTCCATGCCATGATCATGAAGAGGAGAAAGGCGCTCCGGCAGCAAAAGAGGAAGAGATGATGTGTTAGTAGTGGAACTACAAAGTATGAGCAGAATCTAAAGCTGCACAAGTACTATTGTGAGCTGAATGCAACACAGTGATACCCATTCTGTCAGTTGCCCCCTTTTGGCTGGCTCTGTTCCTTCAACTGAAATGGCTTAAAGTCAGCCAGTGCTCCCACTGAGGACAGTGCAATGTATTTTGAATGCAAACAGTCATTCTAAAGTTAGTACAGCAATACGCCACGCCGAACTCTCAAAGAAGGACAAAAAGCTTTTGTCGTGTTTATTTGTTGAAACATACGCTGTACCAACTCAAAAACAATCAAATAAGTCTTTTCATGTATATTCCACCAAAGCTCTAAAAGTTAACATGAAGTTGATAATGACTCACTAAGTAAAGAATCACTAGTGACTCCTAGAAACAGCGTCACGTGTCAAAGTCGCTACAGTTGAATAGAAGCTATTTTTCAAGGGTGCGCCTGTGTTCCTGCTGACATGTCTCGATGACATGACAAGCCAAGAGTACAGTTACACTACATGATTTTCAATCTTCTGGTTACTGTTTAAACATAACAGTAACCAGTTTCTTCACTTGACAGTAGTGTCAAAAGACCAAAACATGACTCACATGAGTTGTTTTCTTTCTTTCTGAGGCTGCTAGGCTTCCTTGCTTTTAATAGTTCAATCAACTACACCAAAAAAGTGCTTTATATACTCTCTGATATTAGTTTATATCATAAAATGTAGTCAATAATTGACGATAGCTTCAGTGCTCAAATATTTAAAGCTAACAACTATAACTACTGTCATAAAAAACATTTTGGAGCTTCGAAAACCACAGTGAGAAGTCAGAGTCACACTTGGAGTAAGATGACAATCAATCAGCATTATACTTTTTGATATGCAAGTGTCATCTGCATTGCTGCTAAGATGTTAGTTTTCAGGTCACCATCCACATTTCTTCATTTATTAAGTTGTTCAGGGTCATGTCTCCTTTGTTGCAGAACATAGACTGGACCCACATGCTTTACTTGCACTGTTGTAACGTCTAAGCCTGTCCTGTGATTCCTGTGCCACTGTCAGTGCTGCTAACATTAGATAAAAACTGTGATGTTAGACGTCATCTGAGAATTTATTTTCATGTTCAGTGAGTAGTGATTGTTTTTTTTTTTTGTTACTTCCTTTCATGTTTGGAATTTTTGTTGTAAGGCATTAATAATAAATTTTTAAAAAGTAATGCTCAAGTACTTCTTTGAACATCAATTAACATGATCAGAATGGAAGCTTTTATGTAACTGTCAAACTGCTGTTCACAGTGCAATGAGATAAAAGGGTGAGCAGCTCTTACTGATTAAGTTAAGGATTCACACCCACATATTGCATATGTCTTAGTGCTATGAACGTGAGCTTGTTCTGTTATTCAAAGGTAGCCTAACAAGGCTTTACAAATTTACAATTTGGTAACTTTGTGGGGGAAAAAAGAAACCAACTCGGTGTAATTGGCTCCAGCTGCACCGCATGTGCTGTTGAAGGTAAACATGTTATTGTGTGTCCTTGTTTGTAAGCAAATGGGTTGTGTAGCACCAAACTACAGGACTGCATACTACATCCAAAGTTGGGGTGCCCATGGATGACCATGATGGAAAATTATTTGCTATAAAACACGACTTTGATTCCACTTCTTCAAAGGAAGGGAACTGTACATCATGCGTTTAGTTATACTAATAAAAGTACATTTGCACATCTGTTGGTTAAACAGGGACGTTAAAAAGTGTTTTCCCCCTTCCTAATTTTTATTTTTTTGGCATGTTTGTCAAACAAATATTTCACACAAAGATGTCCCGAGTAAATGCAAAATGTACTGTTAAGTGATTATTTAATTTATTGAGGCTGGTAGGCTTACTTGCTTTTATTCGTTATTAAGGGGAAAGGTTACCAAAGCCAACATGCACTGTGTGAAAAAATATTAGCCTCCTAAACCTAATAACTGGTTGTGCCAGCTTTGGGAACAGGAACTGCGATCAAGCATTTGAAATAATGTAATGAGTCTTTGAAACTATTGTGAAGGAATTTTGGCCCACTCATCTTTACAGAAGTTTTCAGTTGAGCCGTGTTTGAGGATTGTCGAGCATGAACTGCTTTTCATGGTCATTCCAGAGCATCTGGATCAGTTTTAAGGTCGAACTTTGACAAGGCCATTTCAAAACATCCAAAACCTTAATTTTGATTTTCTTTGTACCATTTTGAGGTGGACTTGTTGGTTTCTTTTGGATCACTGTCCTGCTGAATAACCCGAGTGCACTTAAGCTTCAGGGCATGAACTGAGCTGGATTTTCTTGTAGAGAGCTAAATTCATTGTTCCATCAATTACAGTAAGTTGGCTAGTTCCTGAAACAGCAAAGCACCCCCAGATCATCACACCACCAACATGGTATCTGACTTTTTTGTCACCCACTCCTTTGTGGATAATGGCTCTCACCATGGTTCAATGAAGTCCCAAAGACTCTACTTTCCAGACTGATAGATGTCAGTGACTCTGCTTCTAAACTGTTCTTGAGTGTCTTTAGCTCGAGGGCATGATGTCTTTTGCTTTTTGGGATCTTTTAGCTACTTCACTTAATCAGACTTTGTGATTTCTTCATTCAACAGGTCTAGCATATATATCACTAGTATAGCTAGTAAAATTAGACTCAGCAGTTCATTCACGATTTAATACGGGGCGGCAATTACTTTTTGCACACAGGGCCGAACAGATTCAGACAGCTTTTTTGCCTTAATAAATTAAATAATTTACTAACTAATATTGTATTAACTTTGGATATCTTGTGACAAATATATATTTACATAAGTGTGACAAATATGTAAAATAAGAAGTCAGGAAGGGTTCAAATACTTTTAAATAAAAGTATAAGTAAAATAGAAAGTTACTCTCTGAGGCACACGAAAGTCCTAAATATCTGTCACGATAATCTGAAAGTGTTTTTATCTGAACTACGTGCTGGATGAACACAAAATTGGCCATTTAGAAATGATTAGTTGGCAGCTTGCAGAAATGGTCCTGCTATCTCTTCACTCAGTATTAAATGGTTGGTCGGGTGGGGTCTTGTCGGCAGGCAGCCAGACTCTTCTCAGGAAACCGAAGCAAGGAAGGGAGTGGTTCCTCTTACATTATCACCATATCCTGTTCTCAGCTCTGAAAACTGCAGTTTACACCGTTCACAGTTGGAGCTGACTGAGAATCAGATTAGAAGTCCACACAGCTTTCAAACGTCCCACCTCAACCCTGCACCCCTCTCTGCTGCTGAATATACACCCTAAAATGGATGGCCATGCTTTTAAAGTCTTTTTTTCTCAGCTGTATAAAAGACTGGAGGAATGGCTATGAAATATATACAGCTAGCCACTGGTGTTGCTACTGTGCTATGTGGTCTGGTAATCTGACCCCGAGTTAGCTCAAATTCACATTAGCTGACCTGAAGTGATTCAAAACACTGTAATGGTTTTTCTATACTCGGAGACCAGTATGCCCTCAGTAACAGTCATCATCCAGTGTCCTTAGTAGGCAGCCGACTGGAGTAGATACAAGTAGAAAAGTGGTGGAGTCTCTCTCAACCTCATTTTGACCTCATGTCTAAACACACACATAGAACCTGATAGAGAAGCTGCAGCCAACAGTGTGTCTTCACTAATCCATCATTAATTAAACTCTAGGAGAAGCCCAGGACTGGTATGATTATATAGAAAAAAATAACACCTAAAACCCCTTCAGTAGTGTTTACTGCCAGCAGGTCACCCTCCAGCCAAAGGGAAAAGGCAGAGTCTTAACCTGGCACGCCGCTCTACTTTGTGTAATGGAAAATACACAGGGGTGCTGGGCAGATAGCCATCCTGCTGTGGAGGAAGGAAACTGCAGATGCATGAATGACAGCCTACCGACTGTGTTTAAAGTGGACATGAAACACTGCATGTATAAAGGCTCATTTACACCATGGAGCCCTGCTCTAAAAAAACTGTCATAGACTTAACACTGTGAAGCTGGAGTTAAGAAAGAAGTATTTAGAACATGTTTGACACCACCAAGTGCCAGCAGAAGAACATGACACAATATGATATGATATGTGTCTTATATAACCAAAGATTATGGCATTAATACATTAATGCAGTTACTCTTCATGTAGATTCAAGTTTACACAGCCCACCATTGATTGCAAGTTTTTAAAACTCATCTATTCTCCTAGTTTACATACTTTGAGTGTTTGTGTTCTTTTCGGTCAGTAGTAGTGTTTGCCTCAGAACTCTATCATACATGCCATTTTTGTTTCTTTCATATTGTGAAATCAGGCAAGTGAGGCCGGGAGTTCTGTAGCTGTTGTTCAGAGTCCTAGATAAGTCGTCAATGCCCTCTTTGAGGAATTTTGGTAGGTTTAACAATGTTTCCAGTTTCCTCTATTTATAGATAATGGCTTTGGGTATGATTTTACTCCACTGCCAGTGTGTTCGGGATCATTGGCATGCTGAATAATTAAGCTGTTTCCAGTCAAATGACTTCAAGATGGTACTGCGTGATATCTGACTGTACTCAGCACAGAAACAGCTTTAGTGTTATATAGTATATTTTACATTTATATTTATTATTGCATTTTGCACCAAGGGAGTGGCACTCCAATTTTGTTGTACCCTGTACAATGACAATAAAGGCTATTCTATTCTATTCTATTCTATTCTATTCTAGTGAAGGTTACAAATGATCTTCTTATGGCCTCTGACAGTGGACTCATCTCTGTGCTTGTCCTGCTAGACCTCAGTGCAGCGTTCGATACTGTTGACCATAATATCCTATTAGAGCGATTAGAACATGCTGTAGGTGTTACAGGTACAGGTTAAACTGCAGGAATGTCTTAAAGACATAAAGACCTGGATGGCCGCTAACTTTCTGCTTCTTAATTCAGATAAAACTGAGGTTATTGTACTCGGCCCTGAAAATCTTAGAAATATGGTATCTAAGCAGATTCTTACTCTGGATGGCATTACCTTGGCCTCCAGTAATGCTGTGAGGAACCTTGGAGTCATTTTTGACCAGGACATGTCCTTCAATGCACATATTAAACAAATATGTAAGACTGCTTTCTTCCATTTGTGCAACATCTCTAAAATTAGAAATATCCTGTCTCAGAGTGATGCTGAAAAACTAGTTCATGCAGTCAGCTGAGACTGAAGAAGTCACTTGGATGAGTGACGAAACGTTTCTCCCACAAAACGCTACGTCCAGATGAACAGATTCAACTTTTGGAGAAGTTCATGCATTTATTACTTCCAGGCTGGACTACTGTAATTCATTATTATCAGGATGTCCTAAAAACTCCCTGAAAAGCCTTCAGTTAATCCAAAATGCTGCAGCAAGAGTCCTGACAGGGACTAGAAAGAGAGAGCATATTTCTCCTGTTTTGGCTTCCCTTCATTGGCTTCCTGTTAAATCCAGAATTGAATTCAAAATCCTGCTCCTCACATACAAGGTCTTAAATAATCAGACCCCATCTTATCTTAATGACCTTGTAGTACCATATCACCCTATTAGAGCACTTCGCTCTCACACTGCAGGCCTACTTGTTGTTCCTAGAGTATTTAAAAGTAGAATGGGAGGCAGAGCCTTCAGTTTTCAGGCCCCTCTTCTGTGGAACCAGCTTCCAGTTTGGATTCAGGAGACAGACACTATCTCTACTTTCAAGATTAGGCTTCAAACACTCCTTTTTGCTAAAGCATATAGTTAGGGCTGGACCAGGTGACCCTGAATCCTCCCTTAGTTATGCTGCAATAGACGTAGGCTGCTGGGGATTCCCATGATGCATTGAGTTTTTCCTTTCCAGTCACCTTTCTCACTCACTATGTGTTAATAGACCTCTCTGCATCGAATCATATCTGTTATTAATCTCTGTCTCTCTGCCACAGCATGTCTTTATCCTGTTTTCCTTCTCTCACCCCAACCGGTCGCAGCAGATGGCCCCGCCCCTCCCTGAGCCTGGTTCTGTCAGAGGTTTCTTCCTGTTAAAAGGGAGTTTTTCCTTCCCACTGTCGCCAAAGTGCTTGCTCATAGGGGGTCATATGATTGTTGGGTTTTTCTCTGTACCTATGAAGCGCCTTGAGGCGACTTTTGTTGTGATTTGGCGCTATATACATAACATTGAATTGAATTGAATTACTCTGCTGGATTCCCAATACCATTTGCTGAAATGTAGTAGAACACAGAACACACACCAAGAATACTTATTCAGTGTTATTCAATAAGTAATCTCATTAAAGAAGACTGTATTTTTTAACTGCAATTACACCAGTAAAAAATACTTTATTCTATTCTTAGAATCAATCAACAGACAAGTTCGACATATTACTGGTGATCTAGAACAATCTCTCCCAATGTTGCACAGGGACTGAATGACTTGTAACAACAGGTCAGACACCCCATTTTCTCGAAGGACCCCCGTCATAAGGACATGGTCAAATCCATTCTCCAAGTCCACAAAAAAGATGTAGACTGGAGGGTCAAACTGTCATGACACTCGAATATAGGATAAAGAGCTGGTCTGGTGATCTGCAACCAAGATTGAATTCAATTTTATTTTATTTATACAGCACCAAATCACAACAACAGTCGCCTCAAGGCGTTTTATACTGTAAGGTAGACCCTACAATAATACATACAGAGAAAAACCCAACAATCAAATCACCCCCTATGAGCAAGCACTTTGGCGACAGTGGGAAGGAAACACTCGATTTTTTACCCAAAAAAGGGGGCGGGGCCATCTGCTGCGACCGGTTGGGGTGAGAGAAGGAAGACAGGATAAAGACATGCTGTGGAAGAGAGACAGAGATTAATAACAGATATGATTCGATGCAGAGAGGTCTATTAACACATAGTGAGTGGAAAAGCTGACTGAAAAAGAAACAGTCAATGCATCATGGGAATCCCCGGCAGCCTACGTCTATTGCAGCATAACTAAGGGAGGATTCAGGGTCACCTGGTCCAGCCCTAACTATATGCTTTAGCAAAAAGGAAAGTTTGAAGCCTAATCTTGAAAGTAGAGATAGTGTCTGTCTCCTGAATCCAAACTGGAAGCTGGTTCCACAGAAGAGGGGCCTGAAAACTGAAGGCTCTGCCTCCCATTCTACTTTTAAATACTCTAGGAACAACAAGTAGGCCTGCAGAGCGAGAGCGAAGTGCTCTAATAGGGTGATATGGTACTACAAGGTCATTAAGATAAGATGGGGCCTGATTATTTAAGACCTTGTATGTGAGGAGCAGGATTTTGAATTCTGGATTTAACAGGAAGCCAATGAAGGGAAGCCAAAACAGGAGAAATCTGTTTCTTTCTAGTCCCTGTCAGGACTCTTGCTGCAGCATTTTGGATCAGCTGAAGGCTTTTCAGGGAGGTTTTAGGACATCCTGATCTCTAATCAGGACAAATGAATCAGAATCAGAATCAGAATGTCTTTATTGTCATTGTCACAGGTACAACAAAATTAAAAATTGTCCCCAATCAGTGCATCATCCCTAACAATATCAAAATACAGTGGAACCCCGGCTTACGAAGACCCCATTTAACAAAAAATTCAAGTTACGAAGGCACTTAACGGCAATATTTTTGCCCGTGGTACAACAAAATGCCCGTGTAACGAAATCCGTTTGCGAAATGCGTTTCGCTATTCCACGTGAAAGACGTATTGTTGTTGCAGTGCACTATTTCGTGTGCTTTTCGTTTGCAATTAGCCTATCGTTCATTCATAATGGGGCCGGCATAAGGCATAAATATGAGCGAGTTTAAAAAAATGTTAAAAAAATATCATTGCACAGTGTACGTACGTACATTAAATGTAAGTTTAAGTTTTAATGTTTAGAATTAAATTCCATAATGTTATGTACATGTACACATACGTATGTGTGTACATGCATACATATGCTTTCTTCAGCCTCCACCAAGAACTTCGTCTTCAGCCAGAATCGCCTCACTCAAAAGGCGATGGAAAAAGGTGCTTCGACTTACAAAAATTTTGACTTACGAAAGACCCTCTGGATCGAATTAATTTCGTAAGTCGGGGTTCCACTGTATAAACAAAACAATACAATTAAATAAATAAAATAAATAGAATACTTAAAGTGCTAATAAGAAGTATTAGCAAACATTCACATACATTCCCACATACATGCTTCAGTCAGCGCATAGATTAATACAAGAGTGGCATGATGGACATTTTTTTAGTAGCAGCATTCAGACGTGTTATTGCAGTTTGGTAAAAGCTGTGTTTGAGTCTATTAGTCCTTACACTGATTGCTCTGTACCGTCTGCCTGAGGGCAACAGTTCAAACAGGGAGTGGCCAGGGTGTGAGGTATCTTTTATGATGTTCTGAGCTTTTTTAAGACAGCGGGTGTTGTGTAGATCTTCCAGCATGGGGAGAGGACAGCCAGTGATCTTTTGGGCAGTGTTGATGACCCCTTGGAGTGCTTTCCTCTGAGCCACTGTGCAGCTAGTGTACCAGATGCATATGCAATAGGTTAGAACACTCTCAATGGAGGCTCTGTAGAAGGACACCAGCAGTCTCTGTGTGATGTTATTCCACCTGAGAATTCTCAGGAAGTACAGTCTCTGTTGGGCCTTTTTCAGCAGCTCAGAGGTGTTCACGCTCCAGGAAAGGTTCTCCTCTATGTTGACTCCCAGGAAGCGGAAGCTTGCCACCCTTTCTACACAGTCCCCATTAATGAATAGTGGTTGGATCTCTGCCTTTTTCCTTCTGAAGTCTATTGTGAGTTCTTTGGTTTTTGAAGTGTTAAGGAGGAGGTTATTGGCCTTACACCATGATGACAGCTGCTCCTCGTCTCTGTAAGCAGACTCGTCACCCCTGGAGATGAGCCCCATCACGGTGGTGTCGTCTGCAAACTTCACAAAGGTGTGCTCTGGTGGACATGTGTGTGTAGAGAGAGTAGAGCAGTGGACTGAACACACAGCTCTGTGTGTGAAACTCAGGGCTGAGGATGTGCGGTGGCCAACTCTCACTCTCTGTCTACGGCCCTGGAGGAAGCTGTTGATCCACATGCAGGTGCTGTATGGAAGCCCCAGGTGCTGTAGCTTGACCACCAGTTTGTGTGGAAGGATGGTGTTAAAAGCTGAGCAGTAATCCACGAAAACCATCCCCACATAGCTCCCATGCTCTTCCAGATGTGGTACAGCAGCATGGAGTGCTGTGGCTACAGTGTCTTCCGTGGACCTGTTTGCTCTGTAGGCAAACTGGTGTGGATCCAGGCTGCAGGAGGGCTGCTGTGATGTGTCTGTGGACCAGCTTCTCAAAGCATTTATTACCACTGGGGTGAGTGCCACCGCTCTGTAGTCATTCAGGCTGGTCATGTGGGGCTTCTTAGGCAAGGGGACTATGGTGGAGGACTTGAGGCAGAGTGGGACAGTCGCCTGTGTGAGGGATTTGTTGAAGATCCTGGTGAAGAGCCCAGCCAGCTGTTCTGCACAATCCCTCAATATTCAACCTGGCACACCATCAGGACCAGCCGCCGTCCTCGAGTTAACGGCCTGCAGAGTGCGCCTCACCTCGTGCTCTTCCAGGGTGAGGGTGGTGCTGCTGTGGGCGGCGTGTTGCTGCTGTGGCTCCAATACCTCCGGTACCATGGCCTCAAAGTGGGCGAAGAAGATATTTAGCTCCTCCGCCAGCACCAGGTCACCTTCCGCAGTTCTGAGGTTGATCTTATAGTTTGTTAAATGCTGGATGCCCTGCCACACCTGCCAGCTGTTGTTACTCTCCAGATGGTCCTCAATCCTCCTCCTATAGTCCCCCTTCACCTCTCTGATGCCTCTCTTCAGGTTGGATGGGGCTGCGGTGCAGTTGTCCCTGTTGCCAGACCTGAACGTGATGTTCCTCTCCTTCAGCAGCTGCTTGACCTCCCAGGTCATCCAGTGCTTTTGGTTGGGATAAGCCCGGATACGTTTTTCTACTGTAACAGTCTCTATGCAGTGTTTTATGTAGCAGAGAACACTGTCTGTGAACATTTCCAGGTCCTGATGTTTAAAGTTAGTCCTGTCAAAACAGTCCTGCAGCTGCTGAGAGGCGCCCTCTGGCCATATGGTAACAGTCTCTGTGATGGTGGGAGCAGTTTTCTTGAGGGGGCATATGCAGGAATTAGAAATAGTGACAAGTGGTCAGACTGACCCAGATGTGGCAGAGGTCTGGCCCTGTAGCCCATTTTGATGTTGGAATAAACTTTGTCCAGTATATTGTCACCCCTAATGGCACAGTTGACATGCTGGTGGAATTTGGGGACTGCTGTTTTTAAGTCTGCATGATTAAAGTCCCCTGCTATGATATGTACAGCGTCAGGGTACATGCTCTGTTCGTTATTGATGTTTGTGTGCAGAAGTGCGATCGCCGAGTTAGCATTAGCATCTGGTGGTATGTAAACAGCTGTTATTATGACAACGGTGAACTCCCTAGGTAGGTAGATGGGCCTGCATTTAACAGTCAGATATTCAATGTCCGGTGAACAGTGACAGTCTGTGATCCCTGTGTTGGTACACCAGCTGTTGCTCACATACATACAGAGCCCCCCTCCTTTCCTCTCACCGGAGTCCACTGTTTGGTCATGTCGCTGTGTGGTGTAGCCTGCTAGCTCAATAGCAGAGTCCAGAATGGATTGATGTAGCCAGGATTCTGTGTTAAGAAGAATGCATGAGTCTTTGATGTAGTTATTCGCTGCTATTTGCAACCTCAGTTCATCCAACTTGTTTGCAAGGGATCTGGCATTTGCGATGAATAGACTGGGGAGCGGTGGTTTGAGTGGCTGCCTCCATAGCCTGGCTAGCGCGCCGGCCCTGCAACCTCGCCTTCTCCTCTCTCGACGCCGCCTGCGCCTCCACCCCGAAGGGATAACAATCCATGGGGAGTCCGGACTCCTCGCTATTTCCACCCGTATCTTGTGTAAGCGGACAAATTTTCTAGTCACACTCTCGCGGTAACTTACTCCAATCTTGAGGAGATCATGTCAGCTATAGAAGTTATTTGCGGTAGAACACAAAAACAAACACAAGGCATACAAAATTATCCAAACACAGCATCGATCGGTGGGACACTGAACTGCTGCAACTATGTGCGCCGCCATCTTGGATTACTGGAATGGAAGAAAGCAGTAGGGCTGCTCGATTATGGCAAAAATGATAATCACGATTATTTTCACTGAAATTGAGATCTCGATTATTTGACGATATTTACTTAACAATAACAATGTATTGAATAATGGCTTTAAAGATTGTCAAAAAATAATCTAAAATAGTGTGCAAATACTGATTACAGTGCAAATGTTTGCAATATAAAAAATAAATGAAAAATGTAAACATCTATGTTTAGTGAACTTCAAAATACTGCACAATATTTGATCCACGTCTGACTCCGTGAACCCATAATGTTTCCACACCACTGAAGTCGTTTTACCTCTTTTCAACCAGCGGCATTCTTTCTTCAGCAGCCATTATCCTCTCCTCTACAAATAACTTCTGCTTAGCTTTCCGAGCTTTCCGAGCTTCCCTCGGGTCCTCTTAATTGTTGTGACGCGTGTTCGAAACGCAGAGAGGTGCGCTCGATTTGCCACACGGAGCAGCGCGAGAGTAAAGCACGAGGGAGGTGCTAATAATCGGCTCAGTCATTTTTAATGATCGTTGAAAGCCCAGATCGTAATCTAGATTAAAATTCGATTAATTGAGCAGCCCTAGTTTGGAGGAAGTAATTATTGAAGCTAACTCAGAAAGATCAATTGGAGAAAAAGAGTCTAAATGAATATCAATGGTACTGAAAGTAGCTGTAGATAATGTTACATCTGTGGAATGATTATTGGTAATTTTTTCTCTAATGATTAAAATTTTATTCATGAAGAAGTTCATGAAGTCATTACTAGTTAACGTTAAAGGGATTGTTGGCTCAACAGAGCTCTGACTGTTTGTCAGCCTGGCTACAGTGCTGAAGAGAAACCTGGGGTTGTTCTTATTTTCTTCAATCAGTGATGAATAGTAAGATGTTCTGGCTTTGCGGAGGGCTTTCTTATAAAGCAGCAAACTATTTCTCCAGGCTAAATGATGATCCTCTAAATTTGTGACACGCCATTTCCTCTCCAGCTTACGAGTCATCTGCTTTAGGCTACGTGTTTGAGAATTATACCACGGAGTCAGGTACTTCTGATTTGAGGCCTTAGTTTTCACAGGAGCTACAGTATCCAGAGTCGTACGTAGTGAGGAGGTAAAATTATTAACAAGATAATCGACCTCTGTTGGAGTAGCGTTCAGGTAGTTGCTCTGCTCTGTGTTGGTACAGGGCATTGAAGATGATAACAGTGGGTGGATTATATTCTTAAACTTAGTTACAGCACTTTCAGAAAGACATCTACTGTGATAAAGTCTACTCTCCACTGCTGTGTAATCAATTATTGTAAATGTAAATGTTATCAGGAAATGATCAGACAGCAGAGGGTTTTCAAATCACACTCATACAACTGAATGAGAGATTCAACTTCTCATCCACTGGTAAAACCCCCCAACTCACAGGCAGCATGCCGAGTGGATACAAGGATACTCACCAAATGTGATGCTTGCAGCTAGTTTTAAACCAGAACTCCGAATTTAACTTACTGTCATCCAAGTTGTAAGTCATTCAGCATTACTTAATATGGTGATTTAACCAGGTAAAAGGAGAGCCACTTTTGTGAAAAGTGACTTGTCCCATTTTTCATGTGCCACCAACTGCAGAAGCTGCCTCCAGCCAATTCAGCTCAGCAATAGTGAAGCAATTGGGGCAGATGGTCATTTCATTTCACTCTGTGGCTGACACACTTCGTACTTACAGCCTTATAATGCAGTATAAACGGGGGCAAAACTGTTTTCAATTCAACTTCAGAGTGTTCCAGAAATCTTTGTGGATAACAGCTTGCCTTCCTCCTTTTGGAGCTACTTCAACCATATATTCCAACATCAGACACTTTAGCAAATGTGCTCCATTCTAACCTACATGGATCACCATTAACATGGGAGACTTAGCTTTCATGCTCCCTTCTTTGCTCCCACAGAGAGTAGGTTCCTGGTTTGAATCTGACAATGTACGGGAATGAAGTGCTAGTAACTGTTTTACTAGTCTAGCCCACTTTAAATCACACAGAGATATGTCCCATTAAATAAAAGGTTTGACTCCTCCTCCCCTCGACTGCTGAACCACAAGGCAGAATATTGTCCATAGCGTCATAAATTTCCCTCAGTGTCGCCTGCTCTGGCCCCCGGAAGACAGTTGACTGTGGTTGCTGGTGTCTATAGCTTCATATGTCTCAGAACAGAATCACCAAATACCAGAGTTTGATTCCCAGCAGGTGTGTCGCAGAGTGGGGGAAAACAGTTGACAGTTGACACATGAACAGGTT
Organism: Oreochromis aureus; assembly: GCF_013358895.1. Lineage (NCBI taxonomy): Eukaryota > Metazoa > Chordata > Actinopteri > Cichliformes > Cichlidae > Oreochromis > Oreochromis aureus. Next base: position 2,334,299 of record NC_052962.1, on the reverse strand, counting down.
GGTGGTGTACCTGGGACTTTTTAAGACTAAACAAAAGGGAGAATAGTCTAAAACTACGTTGATGATTATGAAGAAATATCTGCACCTTTTGGACAGTTCACAACAAGCATGCTGTTAGGCCAACAGTTTATTTATTGTGTCAATCATTAATATCTGCACTATTTACATTACAATTATGATGCATCACGACTATTTAGGTAACAGTTAAAAGCTGTCTGCATATAATACTACGAGTTCTCTGAAGAAAAAAGTGACATATCAGAGGAAGGTTTACTCCTAGATATAACTCCGTTGCATTGCATATTCTCCCATATTAGCTTCTATTACAAACAAACAAAGACAAAGCTTGATTAAAAATTTCTAGCTTTTAAAGACATGTTTAATGAAACCTTTAAAAATGTAGTTTTGAACAGAGTGATTTAGTAACTATTGCACATAGAACATAACCTAAGCACCACCTCTGAGGTAAACAGACCTTAGCAGTGCAGCAGAGGTAGGGGGCGGGTTGGGTCATGCTAAAATAGAAACTAAATGTGAATGTCGGAGAATGTGAGCTACTTATATTTCTTGGTGGTATTTATAGTGATGCTGTTCTGTGTTGTACTTGGCCTTTTTTCCATAATATGCATCTATGGTAAAGGTAATCAGATACTCAAGTGCATTTTGTTAGCAACACCTAGCTGTTATTCTCTTAAAGTTTATGGAAGCCATTAAAAATGTACTTAAGTATTTATGTAAACTTTATTTTTCATGACAGTACTGTTTATCTCACCTAGTGAGGTCACTTGTTTCCTCCTTGTTCCCTGCACCATCGCTGTGTAACCTCTTTGCCAGTTACCGCAAACACATGATTGCACTTCTTGCTGCCAAGAAGGCACAACCAGTAATTCAGTTTAGATGACTTTATCCAATAAGGTTCAGATAGCTTTTATTTACTAATAAATGAAATCATCATTTGAAATCTGCTTTTTGCAATTACTGGAGTTATCTTTGTATTAAACTTAGTTTGATAATCTGAAACAAGCGTGACCACTGTGGAAAACCTAAGAAATCAGGAAGGGGCAAATACTTTTTTTAATGCACCAAATTGCAAAAGGTAAACAGAAAGCACTGTTTTCATTCAATATAATTACACAGCAACACTTTAAAATAGCCCATCCATTATTTTTTTTAATAAAGCTTCTAGCATACATTATTTAACAGGCAAGTTTTCCAAATCCCTAACACAGCTCAGGATGAAACACCTCCTGCTCATTCCTAGAGATAATGATGCATGTAGACCATTTTCATCCATATTTGCTTTTTAAAAAGTGCTTTTATCAAAAATTGTATTTATTTGCAAGTCACTAGAATATTTTATTTACTCTGCATTGTCTAACAGGGTACCTAGGAGGTAAACATGCACTCTGTAGTTTGCTGTTACACCTGAGACTCATTAACATATAATAAAATTACATCATTTGAAAAAGGTGGTGGCCGCCGATGTTACCCCCAGCCTCCTAGTAGATACACCGGTGGCATCAATTTTAAAATCCTGTCCCTTGTTCTCAAGTTACGGTCACAAGTAAAATGACCTCAACCTCAATGTCGCTGCGATTCAAACTATACTAGCTACACCGATTGTTTAAACTCCTACGTCACCATCTTCTCGAGTTATTGCATTCATATGCATGTCTATGCCGCCTGCCCACCTGGCAGGGTGACAATATCTCATCAGCCTTTTACAGCTGAGGGGTAAAACTAGTCATCTTGAAAAAAACAAAAAATAATGAAAAACACCCCCATTTCTTTGTGTAGATGAGCCATGTGTTAGATCTGACAGAACCTTTATATTTTAATTAAAAATAAGAACAAACGAACCGAAAAACTGGGAAACATGGACGCACAGTAGTTAAGCACTGCTGCATCACACTGATATCTGGGTTCAAATCTTCTTTGTGGTGTTGACATGTTCTACGTGTGCCTGTGTGGTTTTCTCATCCACAGACATGCATAGTAGGTCAAGACAGACAGCTGGGACATGGTCCAACATCCCTGAAGTGATTATAGGTCAGTGTGCTGGTTATGCAGACTCAGGCTTCAGAGGATATGTAACAGATCGGATCCCCAGTTATCTCCATTGAACATAATACTTTTTGGGGGGAGTTATAAAGCATGCACGTATATACATATTCACTCGTGCACACGCACATATGTATATATTTAGAGAGAGAGGAATTTGAACACCACGCACATTCAAATTTGAATACTGAAAACAAATATTTTAAAGCCATGCAGCATGTGCATATTAAATATTAGCATTAACATAAAAAGGTGGCAACATTAGCCAAAGCACATCAAACCAGGCATATGTATCAGATATATAAAAACCCCACACCTATGTAAATGCACAAAAAACCTGTTCTAACATGTCTCTGATGTTTATTTCACCTCCTCTGATCAATGATCCTATTCTACTCAAATATCCAACTGGTATCATAGTATATTGCACTTAGTAAGCCATGCATCATCAGCAGTCCAAAGAATAGAAAGGGATTAGTTCGGCAGCAGTCTGTTACAGGCATCTGGCTGCCACATTCGCAGGTCCACCAGAATCTGGTTCAGCTTCTTCATCCACAGATTTCTCTCCTCCTTGGTGTCAGCACTCAGCCAATTTCTGCACAGGAAAACGAGCAGAGTATGTTCGCTGTCATCAACCCACTCTTCAGGAGTAAGTACCTGCCCATATGGTGGAAACTTACCTAGTGACACACATGGTGTTCTGGCACTGGCTGACAAGAGTTTCTCTGTCATCGTCTCTCCGTGGTCTGACGGTGATGAGCTCAAACGTGTTGGGTCGGGCACAAAACTCTCTGCTGGCTGGTTCCACTGCCTTACTTGTACAGTTGGACAGATTGATGCGCCCAATGGGATTCTAAGAGATGTAGAACAACTATCAGGTTTGGCTCGTCTATAATTCTACACCTTTTTTCCGTATGTCTGATTTGGCCTCCTTTATCCATCTTCACACCCCACCAAAACACGTTCCTTGTGCACGAATGCACCATACTACATACTCTTGCACAGTTAGCCAGCTGTGACCTCCTGTATCCTACGCCCTGTTCAGGCAGAGGTCTTTAAACATATTTTATTCTTAAGGCTTTAAACTTTGGCACATTCTATTTAATGAATTTTAGTTTTTACTGCAGGTTTAGAGCAGTCACATTAGTCAGCAGTCACTGTTTGCAGCATGTGAATGTAGAGTAACATGGATGTCAGACAAACTTGCTTGCGTGGCTTGTAGCATTGTTACCTTTCTCTTTTCATCGTCTGGGTAAGTCCAGTAGGAGATGCAGTATCCTGACAGGACGCACCATCGTCTGTGCCAAGCTCCAAATCCACTCACATCTTCAAACATTGTCTGTGGTAAGAAAAAGCAAAATCAGATGATTAAACTTCAAGAATAGTTGGAGCAGCAGCACATTAAGGCCAGTATCATATGACCCATACTCACCAGGAAGCCCCTTTCCTCCACCTTTGAGCCCACTTCACAGTGCATCTTAAGGTAGATGTGGCCCTCCAAAGGGCACAAGAACGGCACCTATGACCCAAAGTAGTCAGACTGAATGGAAGGCTAACACTTCATACATTACTATACAAAAGTTGTGAGTCACTCCACATTTCTTTATATTTTACTAGGAAAATAAGAAATGACAATCATTTGATTTCAGTTGGTGCAGTCTACAGGTGAATATGGACATGGAAACACTGTGTGTGCGTGCATGTGTGTCCTCATTAATACTTAATTACTTACATACATACATAGGGTGACATAACTACCGAGTTTCTAAAAAGCCCTTTTACAGATGCATGAGGACGTTACTGCCATGGATGTAAGAGTGTGAATGTAGAAAGATATACATGGAATATGAACTCAGGGCTTTCATACCTTCTCCAAAGGAAACTGGGTCTTTCCAATTGAAGACAGGGTGAGCTTGTATGCTCCAATCAGAGCAAAGTTACTGGTGCGAACAGCATTGGGGCCCCCTGGACTGGCCACAACTACAACAACATACATTATGTTTAATAATGACAAGTGACACAGGGAAAAAGTAATGAACACATGAAGAAAGGGAGGTGCAAAAAGGCACGGACAGACCCCTCAGATATCTGTCAGTAATTAGAAATCCTGCCACTGGCTGCAAATTTATATCAGCTGGTTCAGCCCCAACTGATGGCCTATAAGAAGGCGCCTCATTACTGACATCTGGTGAGAATTTCATGTCAAAAGCATCTTTAGAAATATATTTAGCACAGGGGAGCGTCTAGTTGAGCACAAGCTCCTCCTTCAGGCACTCATTTTTTTATTTTGCCTTTTTTATTTTTGGAGTAATCCTGTGTGGGGATTAGTTCCCTGTTGGGGGTAGGCTTTTCAGTACTTAGAGCACCTGATGCTTAGCCTTTTAATTGGTGATGTGCACCCACTCTGGGTCTGTCTGTCTCATTTATTTATTTATTTATTTTATACATACATAGTGATATACATTATAGCTAAACATCTGTATTTTGGTTCTGTCTATCCAAAGAGTACTTTTCAGAAGTTTTGTTCAGATACAACTTTCAAACAAAAGCTGTCACATTGTGACTAAAGAAGTCACTTTGAAGAGTATTGAAATGTTTCTCCTGTTTAAAATGGAACAGCCCAAATGAACAGAATCCACTTTGTGAGAATACCAGATCACTGATTCATCCAATACGTTTATTTGACCCAATAAAGCTCCCCTCTCCTTGAAGCTTATATTGAGACCATCACTCTGTATCTTTTACACTTTGTTATGTAATAGTCCTCACAGCACACAGTTTGTATAAACCTTAGCATCACATACCTGGTGTCTGTGCCGTCTTCTGCAAGAGAAGAATAAATTCATTAACATGTGGAAAAAAGGAGCTTTTTTTCTGATTTTTTGTTTAAAGTCTTAGGGTTTTTTGTTTTTTTTTAAATACTTACAGTGATGGTAAGGAACTTCTTTGGAGTGATAGCCTAGTAAGATGAAGAAAAAGTATTATATTTGTTTTAAAGAGTAAAATGAGAACAGCCTCATACTGACATCGACTCACAGACCTGTCTCCTCTTCATACCCACACACACACACACACACACACACACACACACACACACACACACACACACACACACACAAAAACAGGAATTACTTTCGACTTGTTGGTTTTCTTCTTCTTGTCACTGCAGATTTCACGTTTCTGCACCTGAAAGGGAACAGCACTGGGACCCATCAGTAACACAGCAAAACACAAACTTATAGAATGAACAGACTGTGTCATTTAGAGAAAACAGTGTGTTAGTACTTGCAGAATGAGGACACGTACCAGACAGTATACTTCTAGACTGATGTCAAAGTCACTGTCGACGTCAGATCTGAAAGGCAAAGATTCTGCTCAGCAATCAGTAAATACATTGATTATGTTTAGTTAATAGTATTCACTAACAGAACGACGCACTGCAATGATGAGTGGACCACAGCGGTCTGACTAAAGTCCAACAGTCCGTACACTAACTGCTTCTGTCTGGCTTAGTCTGACTCACATAGTGAACTTGGTGGGGAAGGTGAGGGTGTCCCCACTCAGGCCACGGTGTGTGGTGGCTAAAGGCGTGGCCACAATGTTCTCTGCTCCCGCCCTGATCATGATGAAAAATGAATGCTTGGTAGACTCTGAAATAATGAAAACACAAACAGCATGGCACACATTAGTATGGTGGGCTCCTGTGGAATTTCACTTTCACTGTGGGGATTCTTAAAACTCACACAAATAACAGTCTAATAAAAGCACACATTTGAGATATGGTTATTGTCTAATCGAGAACATGTAAAACTATAGTGTTATGGATGGTGCACCTGGTTTATTAGCAGTGGAACAGACAAAGTCTGCCTTGAGAGGCAGGCGTAGCTCCTGCAAGGTGATGCAGCCTTTGGAGGCCATCGTGCTCGGCTGTGGGGCTGCAGGCCCCTCTTTCCTTCCTCCTGGATTTCCTTTGAGCCGGTCCAGCTCCACCTTCAGCGTCTCTCTCTTTTCGCCTGAGGCCATCAAACATAAACAAAATCATGTCTTTGGGACCAAACCATGTCCCTCACTAATCTTCTAAATACCGACTATGTGGAGCTCTAACATCGACACAGGGTAGGCCTGTGCAAAGCTTTTTTACATTATATACAGGAAACAAAGTATTAGCACTATGTCAAGTGTATTTTTATTTGTGTTCCTTTACTCAAGACTTTGTGATTGTGCTATGCGAATAACCTTGACCTGACTGAGGAAATATTAGAGATGTGCTTACTTGCCACCAGCAGCAGCCTCTCTGCCTCAGCCTCCACCTGGGAGCCTTTCCCGTGTTCTTCATCTGTGCAGCAGTTGAGTGCCTGGCTGGCTTGATAGATAACCGTCTGCTGCAGGTTGATTTCATTCGTCAGAATCTACACAAAAGGTAGATGTTTGTGTAAGATAAGACTGTCGTTTATTACCAGTTGAAATCCTATATGGTACAAGTTTATGTAAACCTTCATCTTCTGTTTGACACTGAACAGGCTGGATGCTCGGGGCTCCTCGGCTCTCTTAGAAACGTCTTCTTTTCTCACAATAACTTGCTTCACACTGGGCCTCTCGGTGTTCTTCACCCTGGTAGACCTGTATGCATCGATACTTGCATACAGCAGCAAACATTCGGTGAGACGGTGAAAACAGACAGCTTTGAAGCATCTAAGCACTGCACGGAGGAAACACTAACCTGTAGGGAAGCTTGTGGTCCTCACTTGAGACACTCGCACCATCTCCATCTGAGGAGGCCTGGAAGCTTTTGGCGACATCGTCTGGAGTGGTGCTCTTCATAATGAAAGAGTTGGCTGGAGTGGATGTCTGCACAAGTCGTGAAGAAAATGTTACCACCGAACAATTACGGATGCATTTCCATGGATGAGGACTCGTCAGTGCTTACCATCATTCTCTTTTCTGGACTGTTTACCACAGCGGCCACAGTCTCTGCCAGTGGAGTGAGGAGGGACATCGAGGAGATATTTAAAGCATCTTCCTCATCACCGCTGTGATCTTCACTCTGTTCTAGATCTCCAAACAACTCGTTGATGACGGTAGAATTGATAGACAGGTCCACGTTTTCTTCTCTTTTCTCCTGCTTCTCCTCTGGGGTCTCTTCAGTCAACTTATCTGTAGTGTGAACAGCCACTTTCAGGGGGCTGGAGGTCAACACTGGAGGGGAGTTCATCAGCTGACGACCTGCTGTTTGTTTAAACCCATGTTAGAAATCTTGAAATTGTCATCGGGATGTATGGTTTGTTGTGTAGAGCTGTACCAACATCCTAAACTCAAAATCTGAATCAAACTGAATTACTGCTGAGGGTCAAACAGAAACGCCGATGGTGACATTTGAAGGTGTGTGCAATCAGTCAAAACACACACCAGTCATTGCACTGCCACTAAAAAGAATATCACATATTATAATCTGTCCAACACCAGATAACTGATGGCTTCATTTTACCAGTAGTCAGAGTACTCTGTCTCTGTTCAGTACCGTCATGCAAAATACCTGAAGGAGCGCACTCGCCGTGTGCGTCAGATTTCTTATATGGTGCAGAGGATTCATCCGGCGGCTCAGATGAGATCACTTCTCTCTCAACAGGTTTTGCGGCCTCTTCCTGAAAAGTACATCGTTTGAAAAATCCAATCAGGTAAATGCTGGGAGACTTTATTTCCTCTGTGTGTGCCTGATGCTTCCTGTCCAACCTTAGTGTCCGCTCCTCCTTTGTCCTTCCACATTTTGCTCCTCTGCTGGAATCGACTGCAAATTTGAGCCAGCTCACTCTCACGCTCCTGAAACAAGCAAGCTTGTTACTATAATGTGCCATTCTGCTATTCAGACAAGGGGGGAAAAACATAACTGCAGCACCAGGAATGACATCAACCTACCAGTTTCTGTCTCATAGTGATGTCAGCCGTGGTTGTGTTTGTAGCCTGGGCAGCTCTGAGTCTCTCCTGTACTGACCTGGTGTTTGGACTCACAGAGGTAGTGTTGGTCTGTACTCCGACTCGAGCAGGTGAGCTCTGGTTGATGCGCTCCCGCAAAGATTTCACTCCTATTTGAGATAGTAAAAACCATTCTTTCTTACATGTGGAGGATATAATCAACTAATGGGTCTATGTCAACACTGATTTGAGCAGACAATTAAATGACAATGTAGGAAGGTGCCCCTGGTACACAAGTGAATAGAACCGGCTGATGTGCTAAGAAACTGGCCATATTAAAACATGCAGAGACCACCACTGAGTAAATATCCAGCTTTCCAGTCTGACTCACCAAAAGCTCCTGTAGTAACCTTTTCCTTCGAGACTGGAAGGTCAGATGAGCTGGGCTTGGCACAAAGCTCAGGCTTCTGGGAACTGGAGGAGACTTTTGGGCCTTTGGAAAGGGCCTGATGTTTTAGGGGACTTTGAGACACTGACATGGAGGAGGAGCTGACCTTCTGCTGACTAGATAAGAGGGCCGGTTCCTCAATCAAGGTCTTCTGATGAATAGAGGAAACTGTAGTGCCCTGGTTGGAGCACTTCTGAGGACTGGATACCAAGTCAGCTTGTTGAAGGCTTGGAGAAAACGCAGCCTGCTGAAAAATAAACAGATGGAAAGCCAGTTTATTTATACAGGAGATTATGTTGGATTTTCCTGGTGACCCAGGAAACCTTGCAGGAAAAACTAAAATTTGAATAGTGAAGTGATTATGCAGAAGATAAAAAAAATAATACCTGTTTGGAGATGCCCGTGCACTTGCTCCTCACGGTTGAACTGGTCACCACGACACTGGGTTTAGTGCTGGAAGCCGCAGCATCTCTGACTGTAAATCTGGGACTAGACGAAGTAGCGAGCGTCTCCTTTGCATTCTCTTTGGGGATTTTAGCATGGCTGAGATCATCCTCCCAGGAACCAATGGTTGCAGCCAGGTTCGCCAGTCTGCCTCTCCTCCCAAGGGAAATTTCTGAGGAGACAGAGGGACTGGCAGCTGGTTGGGCATCAAATGGTCTCTTTATCATGGATACAGGAATACAGTCTGAAGGTATATCACAAGCATCTGAAAAGGGAGAAACAATTTCATTTTTACACATTTTTACACATTTTCAGGCATTCACACGTAAAAGCACAGACGTTATCTGGAATTTCAGGATTAGAGCTCATCTGAGGAGGAAGATGGAACATCTGTTTTTCTGAATCCTTCTTGGTGTCACAAACTAACCTCACTCAAACTTTTTTGGGGGGTTACAAAAAAGAATCATGTATAAGAGAGCCAACAGTGTGTGTTATATTGTTCTACATTACATATATGTAAGAGAGATTTCTTTAAAATAGACAGCATCAGAAAACATTTCAACCTCCAGTTGTCTGCTTGTAGAACTGGGAATGACCAGACAACACGATACCTGACCTATGATACGATATTATTGCCATTATCACATTTTTTAAAACACACAGTGTCACACAGTCACTAAAACCTGCCTAAAATGCTGCCATAGGACCGACTCACTGTACCATCAGTCTGACATTCAGCACGATCAAGTTGGCAGTTACATGCAATCTGTTTCTGAAACTACAGCAACTGTGAGAAATCATCAAAAATCCCACTTCTGTGACTTTCTACATAGACAGAAATTCACATTTAACTTTGACATTTGCGCTCAGCACCTTCCTCTTCCATAAGAAAATAACCAGAACACAACCAGCTGGCAGCCAGTTGTCATTCTCTCGTTCAGATTATTGATAACAAGCCGACAAACGGTCTGCATTTTAATATTAGATAGCAAGTTCAAGTCAGACTGTGACTGTTTGCAGAAAGGTCATCCCCTGTCAGGCGACCTGTGCACTCACCTTTGGTGTGTACACATTGCCCTCAAGCTGTGGACAAGCAGTTAGTCACCACAAGCTACAATTGGTTACATCATGTGGGAAAAAACATTCAGTCAGCAGGATTCAAACATGGATTTTTTAGTTTCTTTGTTTTTGTAGGTGGGAGGAGGCTGCTGTGCTATTTTATGTCTTGTGACTGAACCGTTAGCTTGATCTGAATTAGGAACTAGCTTTGTCAACCTCAGTGTGTTCAGAGTTTGATGTTTTTTTGGTTGAGCCGATTTCATGTAGATTCCCTCGGCTGTTGTTATCTCAGGATGGTGATCTTTTGTAGCATTCTGAGAGTATTTGAATTTATTTCTGATAATCTATGCCCCCCCCCCCTCCTGAAGTCCTGTTAGTAACTTCCTGTAAATTCAAACTCATTTTATGTAAATTAAACAGCAGGAAACTGTTACCGTCAGTGTCCCAGCACTTCCTCTGCTCTGCCAGGTTCTGTAAGCGTGATTTCATGCCAGCAGCAGATGGAGCTGGATCCTCTTTGCTACTCTGAGGAGCTGGATTGGCGGCTCCTATCTGTGCTTCTGTTCTGCTTGGAGGAACAAGAGCAGTGCAGACAGCCATCCTGTTGGGTTCTGGGCATTCAGTTTTCAGCTGCACTGACTGAGACTGCAGAACAGGCTTTGCTGAAGTCTTCTCTGAGGAGGAGGAGAAAGACCGGATGCTGGCTGGACCCACCGGGGGCTTTTTGTCTGTGGGAGGATCTGAGAGAAGAGGAGCTTGTGGCATCATTGGCTCCTGGTTCTCTTCATCAGCTGCAGGTTGGACATTTTCTCCAGAGCACTTGCGCTTCGAGGGGGATGGCTTTGTGGATGTCTGGGGCACTGAAAACAATAAAGAGATTTAAGCAAACGCAAGACAGCTGCAACTCAGAGGTAAAAGTGCCAAAACACTAAAGGTGCTCATACCTTTATCAATAACAGACTCGCTGATCACAATGTTTGTGTCAGCCAGTGGCTCTCGAGGCCTTTTCACCACCTGTCTGTTCGCTGCATTGCTTCTTTCTGCGAGTTTCTTCTGGAGGTTCTCTCTGCGAGCTCGGGTTCGCTCCAACAGTTTCTAGTTTGGTAGAGTTGGGTTGTTAATAAAACATCACCTCTGTAGTGTTTAACTGCTTTAGTGAAACAGAATTAAGCTAAATTACAAACTAAAGCCAGGTGCACAAAGGGATTTATGGCAATGCTGCTGCATCTAAAGGGATGATGTCGCTCCTCCTTATACAGATACAGTTTCTGTATCAAAGATAATTTACAACTGTTTACACTTCATATAAATGGTTTAGTGCAGTAAGAGTCTGCTATAGCTTTGGGCTCTCAGTGTTCTCTTTGACCACTATTATAAATAAATACAAGCACACCATTAAGTAAAGTCTGGGAGCAGGCAGAGCAGCATCTCCCAACACACATGACTTTGGTCTATGCTGCTCATTTCATCTGCACACAAATGGAAACTGTAAAGAAATAGTGTTTCTTGTTGATGAAACACCAGACTGAGCACGTTCAACACGTGCTTTTCCAGGAATCATACAAATAAGTGAGTGCAAAACTCTAACAACTTATCACTTTCACACTGGAAGCTGGGATTTCCCTCACTGTCAGATTCTAATGCGAGTTTCTTAGTTTTACCTGTCAGAGCTGATAACTCCTGAGCACGTGAACGAATCCAAAGAAACACAAAGTAACCAAAGATAATAAGAATGTGTTTGCTTGCCCTCGTTTTTCTCACACTGTGTTTACTGTAAACACCCCCCCCAACAATCTGAGCCATGGTCTGAGTAACCCTCATCACTCAGGCTACTCATTGATTGTATATATTTCTCCTGTTTGTTATAGTTAATTCTGCTGTCTTACTATTTATATTTTAATTTAACGTGAAGCACCCATAATCTCGTTGTACATGAACAGTGCCATGGCAGCATATTCTATTCTGCTGTGCAAGTCCCAACACATACTACACCCCACATCAGCTCTGCAGGCGCTGACGAAAAGCATTGCTGAAGAATGACGCGCGCCTCCTGGACGCCTGCGGTTTAAACTCTAATGACATCAGACATCCATTCCTGAGTCATTTCGGTTAGTTAGCTGGCAACACCGACATGAGTGAGTTTAAAAAAAGAAAAGAAAGAAACTTACGCCCCACAGGTCCGACTGCTGGACACAGCATACGGATACTCAGCGAGTTTAATGACTGGGGCGTTGTTTAAGGAGCACTTAAACATAACGATCATTCAGGAGTCCAGCGAAATACTTGTTAAATAGTTCCGGCCACATACATACTGACATTAAAATGAGATACTTTTTTATTGCTCATGTAGTCTTTTTGACCAAAGAAACACGTGACATGTTTTCTTCAGCCGTGTTAAAAATGTCAACGTCTAAAGCTAATAACAAACAAGCTAATCACCCGTGCTGTCTCTAAGCACTACCATTATAACATTTGGTTTTTACGTTAGCTGCGCACACTAACCAGTCACTTTAACGCAGTTTCTTCTACTGTTAACTGATTAGTCAAGTTTTTCTGTGACTCACCTCAGTAAACGGATCCATTCTGGTCACTTTCTAACAGCTCGACTGTAACACTACTACAACTGCGTGTACAGAGAACTGCGCGACTCCAGCTTCTCTCTTTGTACCAAACAGCTTCTGTTCAAATTTGAATTTCGGCGCTGTGACTACTGCGCAGACTCCACATCTTCAACGGATCACTTAGAGCCAATCAAAATCACCGAGAGGGGTTCGTGACCGGTGTTTCTGTGTGTTTTTTTTTATGTTTGCTCATATTACTAAATAATCTGCAGTCAACATGCGAAGGTGTTAGATATAAAATAAAGAAATGGCCTGTTTTGCAGGTATCTTTATGACTCAGCGTTATTTTACATACTGTGTTCCACATTATATTTGATTCAGCCCTTTTTGACCACTTACAATATTCTGAAATTATCGTCATGTTAAATTTTTTTTTTGCAATTTTTGCTGCCCTCTTTGTCCGATCTCTTTTGGAAAATAAATCTTTTCATGTCAATGAGCTTTTTCCATTCATTATACTTGGCCTACATTCATTAATATATTTATGAATGTAAATATATTCATTCATAAATAACATAAAAGTTGCTTTGCAGAAAAACTGATTGCAGCTTCTACCTTGTGACACAATTATTGTTTCTGGCTTTAAACATTTGTCATTTACAAACGTTTAAATATCGACAATCAAACTTTTGGGAATGTTATTTGGCAAGAATTATAATCCTAAGTTTTCGCGCGAGGAAAAAACAAAAACATAATTCATGCCAAGTTCCAGTTACATTGGAAGTCGGCACTACAGAGTCATGCATTCTTGTATCATGTATCACCATGTTTTTATTGTTAACCATGGGGGGTTGCTTTACATTACAAAACTGTTGCTCTTTCTTTAGTCAGTCCACAGTCAGCTACCCAGGGCAGGATTGTGATATGTTCCATTTACGGGTCCACCCTATCCCAAGATTCATAGCGCGGCAGTGGCAGTGGATCTTTTTTTTTTTTTTTTTTTTTTAAGTTATACAAACTGTAAATGTGGAAAACAAAATGCAGCATTAGACCCTGAATCAGGCGGTGAGGTGACTGGCACTGTTGCCTTACAGAAAAAAAGCCTCTGGTTGGTCAGCTGGAACCTTTTTGTGGAGCTGTGGAGTCAGCTAGGACCGACTCCAAACTTGTGACCCAAAGCTGAATAACGAACCATAGATGGTCTGAATTTCCCCAGTCTGGTACATAATGTGCTGTCACATCCAGTGATTGTGATGTTATTGTAAGTTAGTTACTAGTGTGCCTGTTCTTTCACATCTGCCTTTCCATCAGCATTTCTTGATGCTGATGGAAGCGTTGCAGAGGGTCGTGAAAACTGCCCAGCGCATCGCCGGAGCACCACTTCCTGCCATAAAGGACATTTACAGGAAGCGGTGTCTGAAAAGGGCTGGGAAAATCATCAGAGACCCCAGTCACCCATCACATGGACTCTTCACCCTCCTGCCCTCTGGGAGGCGCTACAGGAGCCTCCGGACTAAGACCACCAGGTACCGGAACAGCTTCTTCCCCACAGCTGTCAGACTCCTGAACTCTGCCTCCTGACATCTGACCCACGTTAAACTCATGGACTGAACATACACACACCCACAACCACTAGCACTTTATCACTACTGTATAGTTCTGTGTAAATATCATTCTGTACATACGATAATTTCTAATCCTACAACTGTTTATAACTTGCATAGTTCACATTTCTGTATAACTGTATATCTCAGATTTCTGTATAGTTTTTATTTCATATTTATATCCTGTTCATAGCCTGTACATACTTATAGTTATAGAATATTCATAACATACTTCACACCATGTACATTATAACATACCATAATAGACCCATTTCTGTAATATACTTACATATCTATATTATTGCTAATATATATTGTAATATATCTATATCACGGCTAAAGCACTTTCTGGATGGATGCAAACTGCATTTCGTTGCCCTGTACCTGTGACATGTGCAATGACAATAAAGTTGAATTCTATTCTATTCTATTGATCTTCTCCTATTGGACTGAGAGCAGACAGGGCGCCACCTCGCTACCATCCTGTTGTACAAATTGTGATTATATAAAAGTCTGCTGCATACAAATAAGATGATTCGATCCAATCTAAAAAGCCAACATAATAGTTTTAGACATCCAGTTGTTTATTTGTACAGTACCTTTAATTCACCTTTTCTTCCACTTGGAACCGTGTGAGGTCAAAAGGCTTTGACTGGGTATTACTCTTCAGTCAGGTAACCAGCCTGTCACAGGGGAAACGTACAGATAATTATTCTTACTCACCTTTAAGCAACATGAAGCTTCCAGTTTGTTTGGGCTGTGTCTGCAGTGACTGATCTAAAGAACACGAAACTCTGGAAATGTAGGATTCTACAGGGAGACTCATGTGAATTATCACTATTATTTTGGACAGATATTTTAATCTTGATTGTTTAACAATGTTATGAGGTTAAACACTTTGGATTTAGTCAACTTGTGTTTCGTTTTTTTAAAACAAGAAAATGTAATGATATTGAGATATGAAATCCTTCGAACGACTGGTGTTAGCCCATCTGAAGGACATTACAGGCCACCAGCTGGACCCTCTGCAGTTTTCCTACCGGGCAAACAGGTCGGTGGATGATGCAGTGAACATGGGGCTGCAATACATCCTGCAACACCTCGACCACCCGGGAACTTATGCCAGGGTCCTGTTTGTGGACTTTAGTTTGGCTTTTAACACCATCGTGCCTGAACTTCTCTCTTCCAAACTCTCCCAGCTCAGCGTGTCACCAGCTACCTGTCGATGGATCACCAGCTTCCTGATAGACAGGAAGCAGCAAGTGAGGCTGGGGGAGATCACCTCTGAAACTTGGTCCCTCAGTACTGGTGCCCCTCAAGGATATGTCCTCTCACCACTACTGTTCTCCCTCTACACTAATGACTGCACCTCCAAGAACTCGGCTGTTAAACTCCTAAAGTTTGCAGATGACACCACCGTCATTGGCCTCATTCAGGATGGTGATGAGTCTGCATACCGGCAGGAAGTTGAGCGGCTGGTACTCTGGTGCAGTCAGCACAATCTGGAGCTGAACATGCTTAAGACTGTAGAGATGACAGTGGACTTCAGGAGACATCCCTCAACTCTGCCCCCCCTCACCATATCAGACAGCCCTGTGTCGACTGTGGAGATCTTCAAGTTCCTGGGTACCACCATCTCCCAGGACCTGAAGTGGGAGACCAACATCTCCATCCTCAAAAAGACCCAGCAGAGGATGTACTTCCTGAGACAACTGGGGAAGTACAGTCTTCCACAGGAGCTGCTGATCCAGTTCTACACTGCAGTCATTGAGTCTGTCCTGTGCTCCTCCATCACAGTCTGGTATGGTGCAGCCACTAAACAGGACAGGTGCAGACTGCAGCGGACTGTACGGGCAGCAGAAAGGATCATCAGTGCCCCCCCTGCCCTCCATCCAGGATCTGTACCTCTCAAGAACCAGGAAACGGGCAGGGAAAATCATCACAGACCCCTCACACCCTGGACACAGACTTTTTGATCTGCTGCCCTCTGGCAGACGGTACAGAAGCCTGCAGACCAGGACCACCCGATATAGGAACAGTTTCTTTCCCCTCGCCATCTCCCTTCTAAATAGTTGACCTGTCACACTGTTCCCACTGCCAGACTGCATCTGCCCCTTATGTACATTCTGTAGTATTCATTCCACCTCATTTCATTTCTGTATTTTATGTATATACGTTTAGATTAATTATTTATAGTTGGTTTACACAGTTTTGTGTATGTATGTGTATGTATGTGTAATGTATATATAGATACGTGTGTGTGTGTGTGTGTGTGTGTGTGTGTGTGTGTGTGTGTGTGAGATTTACATTGCTGTGCTTGAGAGCCACCATCTATCGGAACCAAATTCCTTGTATGTGTCTGCACTTATACTTGGCCAATAAATGTGATTCTGATATAAAAATTAAAGAAATAAATGTTAAAATAGACATGGAGGAGGATATATGACATGGAGTTATGCTGGCTTTAAACACCACACCCATTTCTCTTACAGGTATCTACTGGTCCCTGTCATGGAGACCAGAGGTTCCATTCCATTAAGTTTATGGAGGATTGTTATTTTAAAAGCTAGATTAAAAGGGAAGACACATTTACGATTTGGGAAATCTTTATTAAGTTTAGTGAATTTGACATTTTTTGTAGTGACAGCTTCTGGAAGATGAAGAAACAGAGGGGGGATTTGCTAATGATGGGTCAAACCATATCAAAACGTCGGCGAGTGTATCAAGCACAACCTGTAGAAATCTACGGTCGTTGAGCACAACTAGCCACACCCATTATCGGTGCGTGTATCGTTCCCGTTCCCGCTTTTGCGCAGTTGTAATTTGAGTTACTTTCCAATTCATGGACTCATTTCTTTATGTTCACATGAATTGACATGATTTTATTTGCAGACATGTGTGTAAACCTTCTCCTCCTCACACACAAGTACAATCACTCCCACTGTGACAAGCACTTATATTTCCTTAATAAAACTTTCATTTTTATTTCATGCTTTTCACTTATACTTCATCACAAAATATTCTTCTTTCCAAGCTCCTTAGACCATTACAAAACAGATATATTAGATATACTGTATTAGTCAACCATATTCATTTTGTTATAATAAATTAATTGGAATACATGCACTTCACTTTGTATTTTATGGTTATCTAAACAGGATTATTTGTCACAGATTTGATCTCCTGGTATCAGAATCATGGGCCAAGTTCTTTCTCCAGGTTGGCTGCAGTAACTTTTTAAATCCAGCAGGTCTCACTATTGAGCAACACATTAATCACTTCATGAGGAGTTATCCAATCATCACTAGCTCATCTCTGCTGTCATGGGATCACATGACTGCTTAGAGTCAATTTCTGATTTGATTGCTGTGTAAAGTGCTTTGTCAGTAAGGTCAATAAGGTCAGTAAGACTTGAAAAAGAGCTCAAAGCTCATGTGGTAAAATATACCATATCCCCCACTTTGTCTTCTGCGTTACAGGGCAACAAAAAGAAGGGGGGGTGCAGTGGGTTCAGGGGGCAGTGCCAGAGGAGGCTGGCCAATGCAGTTAGGGATCATCATCAGATCATGCCTCCCCTATTTGAGCAGCACACAGGATGTGGAGGCAGAGAGGAGCTGAGAGAGAACAGCGATGTGTGCCAAAGCAGAATGAAAGAGCCAGGTGAGCCAGTCGGCAACAGCAGCCCAGAAAGGCGTCCGTGCACATAAACAGTGCTTTTAAAACACTGTGTGTGCATCGTGCTGAGCAGTATAACGCAAGTCTGTGTTAGTCAGCTGTTTAATTTCAAAAGCAGTATTGTGAAGGTGGTTAATGACCAGTTTTAAGGGCAGCAGCAATGCCCTGTGATGTCACTGTGCCTGGCAATGTTATTGCCATCTCAGGGAAGTATGGCAGTTCACATGCACACAAGCTTCACTTTATAATTAAGCACACAGCCTTCATGAGCTCAGCAGCTGAGACTGAATCTTACTCTCCAGTGAAATATAAAAGATGAAGGACACAGCAGCGCCTATAAAGAGAGCAGGGTCATACAGATGCTGCTTAAACTGTATCAATAAGAGTTTGTACAGACCTTGAACATCTATCAATTTATTTTTATTTTTCTATACATATATAAAATGTTTGGCACATTTCTTTTAAAATACATCATATTTTTGTCTAAACATTTGTTATGGCTTGAATATTTCTCATTTACAATTTTACATTGATAACCTGAAACCCAAAAGGCAATCTTGGCACTTCTTCACATTCTGTAGGAAACTGCACCACAGCAAACCCAGATAAAGTAGAATCCTGAAAGGTTCAAATCTTTTTCATGTCATCCAGTTCTGTCTTGACTGCAGCTGATGTCACCGCTCATGTTTGGGCAGAATGTCTCCCCTGTCCACCACTGCCATACCAGGTCTGCTAAGCTCCTTAGGAGGTAGGTCTGCATAAAATTCTGCAAACACAGGGCAGTGATCAGAGGCCACACCGCCCCATGACCAGTTATCTGGGATCCAGGGGTTAGTTAAGCCTTCCCGAACCACCCTGCAGTGGCCTGTCAGAACAAAGGACACAAGGACAGTCAGGAGATACTTAGAACTTCATGCAACACAAATAATGCACCAAACTTTGACTCAATAGCTTCTATAAAACTGCATCACATTCATCATACATTTGAAAAGTAACCATGTAGCCTCTACTTTACACATTGTTTAAAATACATTTTTATATTTATTTCGTAATTATTTTTATCTTGAGACTCAAACTTCTAGTCTAAATAACTCAGGTGCAAGTGTGGCCTCAAATTGCTTTTAACTAGGCTTAGACTTGTCTTGGCAACCTTGGCCTAAATACCTTGATAAGTTGATGATTTGACACTCAGATTAGACCAAGCTTAGACTTGAAGACCTGATTTGACCTAAATTGGTTTGGTGAACTCCAGAGCACACTTAGTCTTATGTAAAGGACCTGAGAACTGACTTAACATTTAGCTTGTGTTCAAGTCTAACAAATCGGCGTAAAACCTGACCTGTTTTTAACCAGACTTGAAACTAAAGTCAGCCTCGTTTTAAGACTGTTAATGAAAAACCTCACTTTACTTGTTTTATATGAGTAGTTTATACACCACTATACATGTAATCATTAGTTGCTTGTGTGACTTTTGTTTCTTCTTTCTTTCTTTTCAATTCTTCCTCTTAAAAGGGAGTTTTTCCTTCCCCCTGTTCATAGAGGCTCATTGTTAGGATTTTCTCGGTGTTATTGTAGGGTCTTAAATGTACAATATAAATATACAATATAAAGAACTAAACTGAATTGAAGTGTGACCACTCCTGTAAAAGCAACACTCGACTTGGCCTTCTGTGATGAACCTATGTAGAGCCTACAGTGTAGCCTATGTGAGTGGCTGACACTGTTGCCACTGTGTAGGGAGGTGCACATTATTACACAACACACTTTCACAAGGGTTTGCAGTTCTGACACACCTACAGCGTAGATTTAACCAATTTCTATTGTAAATTTGTTGCTATGGCTCAGGTGTGTGTTAACACAAATTCAGTTTATTCACCCCCCAAAAACACGCAGCGCTAACTAATAACCCAAGAACTACATCTAAAACTTTACAGGCATAAGTTAGCATGTTATATGTTTGAGTTCCTGATAGTTAGAAAAAAGACTAAACAAGTACGGCTTGTTTGGAAGCGTCGCCAAGAGAAATCTCCATCTTTCTAAAACGCACCTCAAAAAAATTGGAGCTGTGGATAATGAAAACCCTCTAACCTCCAAGAAACTGAAACAACACTGAGTGGGCTAAAATTCAAAGTTCAAAGTTCTTTATTTGCCATTCATGCATAAACCAGCAGTCATAGTAAGCATGTCAGAAAAAGACAGAAATAAACAAGACAGAACAAAGAATCAAAGTTGGTTTTACAAGCTACTGAATCATGGAGGTGTACTCGGCTTATTTACTTATTTGACTTTTTTACAAAACTGTACAAGACAGAGTCAACTTCGACATTACCACTTATCTTTAAAACTTCATATCAGTGTATCTAGACTATTTAACCTAGATTCTTCTATCATGCCACAACTGGCTGTGGCTGCTTCTCACTGGCTCGATTCAGAGGATCAGACGGGAATTCTCTGATTGTTCGGGGTATTCTTTAACACTGCAGGGTCTCCATCTTCCATTGAAAAAATTACATTACGAAAAATATCATTTTTTTTCACCATTTTAATTTAATAACTTTCAAATATTCATGAACCCTTTCATGCATGAATTATGACAACTTTAATCAGGATTTTTTCTTAAGTATTTTTATTCATCTTTAGGCATGAAAAAAAGTTTTTTGATTTTCTTTTTTTTTTTTAAAAAACATGTCCACTTAGGTGGACAACTGGCTATTTTTAGGCCTTTCTGAGAACCGGTGTGGTTATGGCATGGTCTCAGAGCACCTTGAGGGAACTGTTGTTGTGATTTGACACCATAAAAATAAAACTGAAATGAATTTAAAAGCATCCTTCGTCCATCCACTCAGACTTCAGAAGAGTTGCTATTCCTCCTGCAGTAACGGTCATGAAGTTATCAAACTTACAACTATCATCTAATCTCTTCTCAAACTGTGGAAACATCAAACTGGTCTTCAAACGTCTTGGTTTTTGTGTCTCTGCACTCTTTCTCCAGATTCTATGCAACACTTACTTTCAGGTGAAAAGAGGACTTTGGACCAACAGTCCAGCAACAGGATGGTAAAATGTTTTCATTTTAGCTCAGATAATAAGCATTTCTATTTTTCAGGATTGGCCTGATATTAGGAATGTGACAGTTGTAGCCTCTTTCCTGAAGACATCTGTGCATGGTGCCTCGTGATTTGCTAAGACCACCCTCAGCCTAGTCAAGTTCCTGAAATCAACTTTTGGTTTTTTGCTTATACAGATTTTCCTACCATACTTTTAGTTTCTAGTCAACCTCTGATTAAAAAGCTTTGCTATAGCTCTCTGAAATCAATCAGCCTTCTCAGCACAGATCCTCTGTGGCTTTCCCTCCATGTGGAATGTCGATATTCGTCAGCTGGACAGCTGTCCATTCAGCAGCCTTCACTGTGACTGTGTGTACTGAACCAGACAAGTTAGACTAATGTCTGAATAGTAATTTACTCAAACTTGAAAGTCTTATACTACTACTACTACTACTACTACTACTACTAATAATAATAATAATAATAATAATAATAATAATGATAAAAATAATAATTTGAACACACCAAAATTTAAAATAAAGCTGAAAAAAAATCATATCAAGTCTAACCTTTCACTGATTAAATTACAAAAAAGAATTTCCATGATATTCTAATTTCCTGAGATGCACTTTTAATTTAAACTTAGTCGACTATTGCTCTGAATTAATGCGACACGAATAAAACTGAGCGGAGCTAAATAACTTGAGATATGATGAATGTTGAATGAATTCACAGATTATTTTTCCTTTAATATGAAACTTGACTGTATCAAGACAACTAACCTAAGAGAAGTTTTTAATTTTAACCTGTGCAATCGTCCAAACACAACTGTACATGTACCTGAATATATCTTCTGTAGGGAACGGCTGACCCAGATGTTGTCCAAGCAGCGGGTGCCCTGTGGTGAGCAGGTGGTGATGTTGGTGAACTGAGTGGATGGAATCAGGGGACAGAATTTCTCCTTTCTCAGTGTGTCCAGCTCTGAGCTCTGAGGAGAGCAACCAAAATTGCCCAACACTAGTAGATCCTTTTCACCTGCCAAGAAAGAAATGGAAAATAGGACAAGATGTCAAAAATGACGTCAAACTTTGCTGATCCGTCTACGGCGTCTGACACGTGCGGACTCGAGTGGTCCGACCTCACAGACTAACCTTTTAGTGTTCCCTGGATGCTGGGAGGGAGGCGTTGACACTTGGCTTCATCAGAGTTTTGGTTTTTGCCACCGGACTGCTCTGGTGAAGCAGGGGCTTGCATGTGGACGTTCACCACTGTCAGCTCAAATGAACCGATCTAAAAGAAAAAGTCAATTTTTTGACCACTTAAAATTTTATCCTTAAAAAAAAAACCAAAGGAATATGCAGCAGTGCATCAAACACGTGTTAGTTCTGGAGGTTTAAGAAAACCAGTATTCAGATACAGTGTATTCTAAACAATTACAAAGGGATGTTATCTGATTGTTGGGGTGTTCTCTTCATTATTCCAGGGTCTTTTATATAAGGCACTCTGAGACAGCTGTTGTTGTGTTTGGTGCCATATAAATAAAATTAATTGAATTGTTGTTTATTATGGAACGCCAGGACTGCCATAATGAAATAATTAAATGCACCATTAAATAATTAATTAAATGTGTCAATAATTAATTAAAATTGGAATTAATTAATTAAATAAATAGTTATGACACATGTAATTAATTAATTATTGACACATTTAATTAATTAATTATTTATGTATTTCACATTTTAATTAATTATTGACACATTTAATTAATTATTTAATGATATATTTATTTATTTCATTTTGGCAGTCCTGGCGCCTGGCTCTCATCATGAATTAATTTTATCTGTCAGCCTCACCCATCAAACTCAGGGGGCGGGGTTAACGCTGCCCATGCAGCTTCTCTAACATTTGATTGGTTGCCGTGCATAGTAAGTCAAAACAGGTCGATCCTAGATAATAGATTGCTTCTGTAGACTTGAGGCAGCCAGGTGTCCCAGAATGCATTTCAAATTACAGGCAGCAATGGTGGTGGTGTAGTTTTAAAATACCCCGTTTTTCTGTCACCAACTACACGCGAATGTCGCGCCGTAATCTTCACATGTCTGGTCAGGTTGTCAACATAGAACATGTTTGCAAAAGTGCTCAGATGTTTTCAGAGATTTCACTGCTCTGCTAACAGTCAGCATGCAGAGGGCACCGAGGGGGTTACGTTAACCGGTTTGTTTACATATTCCACTCTCCGTGTTCCACATGTTGCATTCGCATATTCTCATTTTCACCGAACGATCGTCTCTTCCCGCCTGGTCTTGTGTGTCTGTGCTTCTGTAACATAAAGAACGAGCTGACATTTTTCTCACGAAACCAGCGATCAGCGCAGCAGACCCTCAGTTTACCTGTATGCATCCTCCTCCTCACCTGTCAGCTGTTTAACACCTGCTGCTAATTCAAAAAACACGCCCACGTTACCTGGTGATCGTCACAGTTTAACTGGGCAGCCGGTGCTCGATATAACGCAATGTCAGCGCATTTTTCTGCATAAGATAAGTAAATATAGTATTTCTCCCGAGCGCAGAGCTGCTGGAGCTTGTTTCCTTACAGAGCACTTTGTAGGCAAACCCACTTTATCAGCGGCTGATGTCCAATCACCGGCACACAGCTTTGAAACCTCACCTGAGTTTTAGCTCTCAGTGGTTAAACGCTGGACTTAATTCACTCAGGTTTTGTCTGTCGGGTCACGTTTACTTCGCTGTTTTATTTACAACTGAGCAAATCGGTTTGGCTCAAATTAAAGTTATGTTTCATAACTGCAGAGTTTTACAGACGTTCAATGGTTCACTGGCACATGTGTTAGACTGAACTATTCGCTTTTCTTTATCTGTTGTGTTTCGGATTTAACAGTGAATTTTGAGATTAAACTCACTTTTAAAATGTTTTTATACAAAGAGGAAAGAGAAGGCGCATTTCCACCGAGAGGAGCAGAGTTTCCACCTACATGTTCATAATGCAGACTGCAACCTGGACAGAAATATTATATCATCTGTTTTTTAATAGTTATTCAACTGTATTCTAAGCACCAGCTGTCTGTTAGAATTTTTAGAGTTTACTTAACTAAAAATAAATGAGGTTAACATATAATTTGTGTGATTTTTTTTCTCTCTCTTTTTATTCATTTATTTATTTTTTTTGCTTTTTCGGTCATGTTATGTTTAACTGTCAAAGGTTTGTTACAAACTATGAAACACATCGTGCAGACTTTTGGATGTTAGAAGAAAACTAATACTGCTCATGAATGAGACTAAAGGCAGGAAGGTGTCCTTTAAAACTAAACATGTTAGTAGGACCTCCCTATTTATATGAAATAGCACGTGTATTTCAGTAATAGCCTACTGATTTCAGTGTAGTGGTGAACAGTCACACAGCTCACGTGGGTGTTATCTGTGATACTCCTTAACTATAATTTATCCAAGTTAACTTCAGTTAACTCGGAGCGGCTGGACAACAATTTTACATGTATGATCTTAAAACAGGACACAGCCACTTTACGTGCTGGCCTCATATCAAATGTGACCGCAGACTGAGTCTATGTTTGACGTTTGCTTTATATCTAATCTTCCTCTCAAACATTTAAACAGCAGCGAGTCTGCAGCTGAGGGAATACAAACTCAAATTGTCGGAACAGGTTCGATCGTGGATTCATTTGGTAATTTATTAAATGTATAACTGTTATTCTAATCTGCTGCTGAGTCTCTTACACTGATGAAAATGCAGAAAACACAGATCACGAACACCTGTTCAACCAATCACTTTCATTCCACTTTGATCTGCGACAAACTGATGCGTTCATCTCTGTTACAGTGTTGCGTTAGACTGCTATAATTTTGTGTTCTTTATGCTGTAGATTTCCACGTCTCTGGAATAGTTGGCAGTATTAAGGATGCTTTTCTGTAAAATCATATTGATATGACCCGTGACATATTCGTAGATGACAGTTTGATAGTCAGCTGTGAAACTCTGGGTTAACTCAGAGAGCTGAAGATATCGTGGACATGCTGACCTCGCTCCGTGGTGTACAGGGCCGTTTACCCTCATGATTAATATTCACAATAAAAATATTAGCCGAACATCACGAAGTCTGTATGTGTTTCATAGTGTCGAACAACCTTTGTACAGTTAAAGCCAGCAGTTACTACATGACGGAAACACCAACGTTTTCTCTTTTATGCGTTTATACACAGGTCACGCTGATTACTGAACAAAAACCCAAAGATCAGCTGTTAATCGAATTTATTTGCTCTCTCTCCTCCTTAAACATGTTTTTAATCTTAGTTATAATTCAGAATTGGCGACTGAAACACGTGGGACACATACGAACATCAGGAAATAACACCCCGATAAATATAACCTCAGTAAAAGAAGTCCGTGTCAGCGGGGATTATTACAGCTGTGTACCGGTTCCTGCGCAACAACAGCTCGATTGCTTGCGAGGCGAGCGGGTCTATCCCACGCTTTGCCGTGAGACTGGGCAGACATCTCCGAAATCATCGAAGCACTTTTGCAAAGAGGCTGTATCTTGACAAACCGACCACACATATGAAGATTAAACCACTACATTCAAGGCTAAAAAAAATATTAAAACTGTATTTGGTGACACACAAACAGGGTTTTTCAAAGTTCAGTTCTGCCGGTTGTTGTGGGCTAAAAACAATGGCCACCAGGCCAAAGCAATGGTTTTGAGTCGATCAGCGTTAACCCCGCCCCCTGAGTTTGATGGGTGAGGCTGACAGATAAAATAAATTCATGGTGACAGCCAGGCGCCAGGACTGCCAAAATGAAATAAATAAATATATCATTAAATAATTAATTAAATGTGTCAATAATTAATTAATTACATGTGTCATAACTATTTAATTAATTAATTCCAATTTTAATTAATTATTGCCACATTTAATTAATTATTTAATGGTGTATTTAAGTAATTCATCATGGCAGTCCTGGCGTTCCATAGTTTATAACCAAACACACATGAATTCAATGACAATACATTATAGCCTTACTAAAAAGTGAGCCATATAGAGTGGATGGTGTATATGACTCCCATTTCCATTGGCAGCAGGAGACTCCAAGACGAGGGCATCCTTCAGATCAATTCCTGATGAGCTATCCCACAAAAAACCCGAGTAGCTCACTCCCTGTGAACAGAGAGATGTATTAGTGTTAGATACATTTTCAAAAGTTTATTAAATTAATATAAACTTTCAAGTCAATCTTCTTACTCCATTTATGATTTAATAAATCACAGCTATTCATAGGTCAGTTACATAAACATTTTAGATGATGTAGTTTACTGATGCTGACTGATTCTTTTTAACAGTAGAGTGTAAGCATTGACGGTAATGAGCTGCTGGTAATAGAGCTGAAGGGTCACTGCTATTTTCACAAAAGATCATTTCATCTTTATTACGCATGAAAGATCAGTCTCTGTGCAGTAGTACTACCACAGTTTTACTGCAGTACTACTACAGTTCTAGATAATAAAAGAAACTGTAGTGGTTAAGAAACAGTCACAATCTATGTTTAGCATCAGTGCAGACAGAGTTAAAAAATGTTAAAAACTCTCAACAGGTAAATTATTCAAATCGATTTCTGGGAATTGAAAACTGAACTGATTGATCTTCGGCAAAGTTTAGACTTTGATTTATTTTTGCGTCCACCTGTGGATACAATGTACTTTAAAGTGTTGTTGTAACAGCTGCCAACGGTAAACCCACCTTGCTGGAATGTCCGGTGGGTTTTTCCGACACAACACTTTTCCACAGCCCTCGTGGCCATTTCCACTTCTGTAAACTGGCAAGTGTTCCTTGATTTAACTCTGCACAGAACTGCAACACATAAAGACAGTAATATAATAACAGGCAAACCTAACTAAAAAGCAAATTAACATTTTGTAAAACTCTGGAAGAAACTGGCACAAAGTATCTAAAGCAACTTGGGGTTCAGTATCTTGCCCAAGGACACTGGAGCAGCCAGAGATCAAACCACCAGCCTTCTGATTAGAGATGATCTGCTCTACCTCCTGAGCTACAGCCAACCCAAATTATCTAAAGAGACTGTAAATAGATAATTATTTAAATACCAACATGGCAAACAGGTAATACACACACAAAAAAAACATTTTAAAAGTATTAAGTGTCATCTTCTACCAATCTGCTTCGAAATAACTTAAAAGAGAGCCAGCTTGCAGGACTTGAAATTTAAAAATGAAATTATTTCAGATTTGAATATGAGTATTTTATATTATTTTCTCAAAGTAAGACATCAGGATTTCAATTCAACATTCAATTTAAAGTCAACTTATACTTAATGCTTGAGCAGCAGTTAATAGCAAACAATATGAAATCTTATTTTAAATCACTCAAACAGGCGCACGCACACACAGAGTTATTAAAGTAAATATCAGTTGAATTATATGCACGCTACCAGTCAAAAGTTTGGACACACGTTCTCATTTAATGGGGTTTTTTTATGACTATTTAGATTCTCACTGAAGGCATCAAAACTATGAATGAACACATATGGAATTATGTAGTAAATAAAAAAAAGTGTTAAATAACTCCGAACATGTTTTATATTTTAGATTCTCCAAAGAAGCCATTCTTTGCTTTAATTCCTGCTTTGCACACTCTCGGCATTCTCTCGATGAGCTTCATGAGGTCGTCACCTGAAATGGTTTTCAACAGTCTTGAAGGAGTTCCCAGAGATGCTGAGCACTTGTTGGTCCTTTTGCCTTCATCCCAAACCGTCTCCACTGGGTTTAGGTCAGGTGACTGTGGAGGCCAGGCCATCAGGTGCAGCACTCCATCACTCTCCTTCTTGGTCACAGAGCCCTTACACAGCCTGGAGGTGTGTTTGGGGTCATTGTCCTGTTGAAGAATAAATGATGGGATGGCATGTGGCTGCAGGATGCTGAGGTAGCCATGCTGGTTCAGTCTGCCTTCAGTTTTGAATAAATCCCCAACAGTGTCACCATCAAAGGCCCCCACACCATCACACCTCCTCCTCCTGCTTCACGGTGGGAACCATGCATGTAGAGACCATCGTTCACCTTTTCTGCCTCACACAAACACACGGCAGGTGGAACCAAAGATCGCAGATTTGGACTCATCAGACCAAAGCACAGATGGTCTAATGTCCACTTCTTGTGTTTCTTTCCAAACAAATCTCTTCTGCTTGTTGCTTTTCCTTAGTCGTGGTTTCTTAGCAGCTATTTGACCATAAAGGCCTGATTCACACAGTCTCCTCTGAACACGTAGAGATGTGTCTGCTACTGGAACTCTGTGTGGCATCTATCTGGGCTCTGATCTGAGCTGCTGTTAACTTGTGATTTCTGAGGCTGGTGACTCAGATGAATGTATCCTCAGCAGCAGAGGGGACTCTTGGTCTTCCTTTCCTGGGGCGTCCTCATGTGAGACAGTTTCATCGTAGAGCTTGATGGTTTTTGCGACTGCACTTGGAGACAAAGTTTTAGCAATGTTGTGGACTGACTGACCTTCAGTTCTTACAGTAATGACGGACTGTGAGCCCTGACAGGCACACCTGTGAGGTGAAACCATGTCAGGTGACTACATCATGAAGCTGACTGAGAGAAGGCCGAGGGTCTGCAGGACTGTCAACAAAGCAAGATTCGTCAGATTCGTCAAGCATTACTTTGACGAATCAACAATATAAGACATATTTAGGGTTATTTATCATTTTTTTTCTTTGCTACATAATTCCATAGATCTTTCTTCATATATTTGATGTCTTCAGTTTGTATCTACGATGCTGAGAGTAGTAAAAATAAAGAAAAACCATTAAATAAGAAGGTATGTCCAAACTTTTGACTGGTAGTGTATAGTGCCAAGTCACAAAAATCACCTCAAGGTGCTTTATATTTTAAGGAAAAAGACCCTGCAGCAAAAACCTCAATAATCAAACGACCCCCTTTAGCAACCATTGGCAACAGTGAGAAAGAAAAACTCCCTATTAGCAAGAGGAAAACCTGCCAGAACCAGGCTCAGTGAGTGGCAGCCATCTGCCGCAGCCGGTTTGAGGTGATGGGAGGGAGCCAGAGATTAATAATAACGAATGATGACATGCAAAGTGGTATGTAAGCACATAGTGAGTGAAATATGTGAGTAAAGAAGCAACAATCAGTGCATCATGGGAAGCCCCCTAGCACCCTAGGCCTTGTGTGGAGTAGCTAGGGGAGGATTCATCGCTGGATCGCTGGAGTTCAACTATATGTCTTATCAAATGGGAACGTTTTAAGCCTAATCTTAAAAGCAGAGATGTTTTCTGTCTCTCAAATCCAAACTGGGAGCTGGTTCCAAAGACCAGGAACCTGAAAGCTGAAGGCTCTGCTTCCCATTCTACTTTTAAATATCCTCGCAACCAAAGCTTGATTTAGACCTCTGTTGGAAAGCCACATTCTAACTTGCATAAAAACCAGAAGTTCCTTTTATC
Source organism: Oreochromis aureus (assembly GCF_013358895.1). NCBI lineage: Eukaryota > Metazoa > Chordata > Actinopteri > Cichliformes > Cichlidae > Oreochromis > Oreochromis aureus. The sequence continues at coordinate 2,304,991 of NC_052962.1, read as the reverse complement.
ACTATACCACAACCTTCCATGGCATTCAAGTCCTTGTGATATGCGTCGATCTGTTATATAGAAGGTTTTGGCATAGGATGGGGTTCCAGTTAAAGCATGAGTTACGATGTAGATTTCCTGAAGAAGTATAATTTACATGCAAGCCAGTATCCCTAGAGTGAAGTGCTCTATTGGAGTGACATGGTACTACGAAGTCTTTTAGATAAAATGGAGTCCCCCCCCCCCCCCCCGCACAAACACATCCTCCAAACACACACACCCATATTTTGCTCCATTGCGGTTTATTTCACACCTCAAACATTTAGTAAACAACTAAGCAAATACAAGTAAACGGCAATAAATTACAGGTAGTAATAAAATAAACTACTAACTCTTTTACGCTGCGTCCACACCTACACGGGTATTTTTGAAAACTCAGCTGTTTTTATGCGTTTGGGCTTTTCGTCAACACGTAAACGGCGTTGCGATTCACCGAAAACGGAGATTATTTAAAACTCCTTTTTTGCGTTTACGTGTGGACGAGGATTACAGAGTTCGTCACGCAACGTCAAAGGTATGTGCCTCTTTTCACGTCACGCTGTGCGCCACGTTATTGTTTACATGAGATGAATTGCAGAATGGCAGATAGATTAACAGTATTTTGTCTCTGACTATCTTCAGGTTTTACACGCTTACATACACACACGCAGTTACTGTCCCTCCATTTAGAAAGGCAGAGGCGTCACGGTGTGATTATTTTACGTGTAGTTGTTTTTTTCCTGTGTAATAATTTTCAACATTGCTATCAATACATTTTTCAAAAAATGTCTCTCTGTGCAAAACGGGTTTAAACACATAAACAGCTGTGGGATCCTGTTTGTCCGTGATTTGAACCGGGGGAACAAATTACGGCAGGATCAGCCTGATATTATTTGTATCCCGCTGTAACTTTACTGCATAAAGAGCTAACATGTCCAAAATGTCAGGAGTAGTTAGTTATTACAAGAAGTGTTTGTGAACTAAAAATCAAGAATGTGGGATACTGTTTGTCCGTGATTTGGAGAGCCCAGCGCTGCTCCTGACGCAGGGAAACTAATTCTGCAGGGGAGACCTACCTTGGCACTTGTGCAGGTGAAGCCAAAGGGAAGATATGCTTCACCATATTTTCTAGTCTTTGGCTTGGAAGGAAGTTGGTTTGGAAACATATTTGGCGATGCTTCATCTCCTGCTTTGCGTTTATGTGGGAGCCCCGTCAAAAACCTGTCCACAGTGTCCAAGCGCTTTTTTTTTTTCCTTTTCATACCGCGCCCCCCCCCGCAATGGCTCTGCGCCCCCGCCAGGGGGCGGGCCCCACACTTTGGGAACCTCTGTTCTATAGTAACGCTATAGTATAGTTTTCATATCAAACTTAACATTAGTTTATTATTTTATTTTTTCTTCCTTTTTCTGTTTGGAGTTTAATGTGTAATATTCATAACACACGATGTGAGGTGCTGCCCAGTTAAGTGACATGAAGAACGTGATAAATGGTTTCAGAGTTTTTAAATATTGTTTATTAAACGGTTCTCAAACTTAAGTTGACGTCTGAGTGTTTCTTAGTTTTAGACTAGTCAGTTATGCAGTCTAATTTATTTCCCTCGTTTAGTCAACTAAGAAAATAGTTGCCAGAAACATCCCAAATAAATACATCTACCCCCTAGCTCTGACAGTGACCAGTCCAGAGAAACGTCTCTCCTCTGTCAGCTATGACAAAAGACTACCAAAAAACACAAGCCAAATGTACACAGAGCGGACCAAGCCAACAGACTCCTTCCAAGACAGGAGTGAAAACAGTTTCCATCAGAACAATGAGCTTAAGTCAGATGACAACGCAAACCGTCTCCAACAATGAATTAGATCCCAGACGAGCCCCCTCTTGTTACAAGTTGGCCCATAACCAGTGACAACGAGGGGGAGAAGAGACAGGATGTGTTGCTAATCATTATGTTATTCACTAAAAGGAAATATGACAAATATAAGCTACGAGAAATCAGTAATGACATGAATGAATGAATGAAATGTGTGCTAATGTTGGCAGCAGTGTGACGGAAAAAATAAACTAAAATTTGAAGGTGTCAGTCCTGGGAGCGAGAGCACAAGAGTATTTTTAACTCAGGCGTACTTAAACCACATGGAAGGCCCTACATGCCTGTAACCCAATCAACTTTATGATCCTCTCCATCACTGAACCTCTGCAGGACAAAACCTTGCAGAGTATACACAAAGAGAAGCTGCTGTCACAATTCTGAGTCTTGCTGCCCGTGCACGCAAGTCATCTCATTTATAATAGAAGTTGGGATAAGTGTAATCCATATTCCACTTTACCTTATCAACAGCCTCGTGCTCCAGCAGGTCCTGCACTGCCAGTAACTTGATACTGCAATAAGAGAGAGAATGCATTTTTTAAAAATGTACCTTTACATGTACCATCATATACATACATATCCATTATTTACCCAACTCCTCTTAAAAGAAATAATTACTTGAAAAACCTGATAGAAAGGCATGATAATGAAACCCACTAGGACTGGGCGATATATCGAGTTTTTTAAAAATATCGATATATTTTTATACGAGATATAAGCTGTGACAATATCTATATAAATGACTCGATATCGATATAAATATTGATATAGTCTGTGTTACGTTATAATTATAGTTGCGGAGCCGCAAGTTTGCCTCTCTTTTGTCTCTATGCAACGTTACTCGACCTCGCCTCTCCTTCACTGAACACAACTCCCCCTCCTCCCCCATGGCTTCACCTGCAGGCAGCGACAAGATGGACACGGCAAATCTCCGTTAATGAGTTACCGCGCATCGCCCCGTGCGTGGGGCTGCACGGCGTCAACGCGTTAACGAGCTAACCATGCTAACGAGCTAGCCACGCTAACGCCATGCACGGCCTGAAATCCTTTCATTCTCTCAAAAGTTGACTGCGCGCCTTTTGTATGAATTCTGGTTGTGCTTGATGACTGCGAACCGATTTTATGTGATACACAGCGCTCAGCAATCTGTCAATAAATGTTTTAGTCCGACTTTGCTAAGCTACGGAGCTGCACCGCTTGATGGATTGTTGGAGCATTACGGCTACCGAGGAGCCTCGCGGAGTGATACGTACTGTGCTTCAACGTAATATTACCGTATTGTGTGTGTATAAGGACCATAAATGGCTCCTGTTCAGAGACATGGTTACAAAGAGGATTTCAAACTCCAGGCTGTCAGTCACGCAGTAGAAGTTGGGAACAGAGCAGCTGTGAAATCTGTCTTTGTTATTATGCTCAGCGTCTGTTAGTTTACATTTTGACTGCACAATTGTGAGCTCTTTGTTATGCACAAAAACAACATAGTTTTCTTTTATTTATAGAGCATTATTATTTAATAAATGCTCATAATTTATTTTGAGTAGTTTTTTTCATGTACATCTATGCTGTATGTTAATAAAAGTGCCTGTGTGACATCTGGGACACAGCTTTGACTAAGAACTCTCTTTTTGTTCTTACTTTATGGCTTTAAAAAAATATCGAGATATATATCTTATATCGCCATCCAGCTAAAAAATATCGAGATATGAATTTTGGGTTATATCGCCCAGCCCTAAAACCCACTGACAAAAAAAAAAAGTACTTTGGGCATTCCTCCTGTCATTACTACATGGTTTTACAGTGGTCTGAAAAAGTGATTGCCCCCTAAACCTAATACCTGGTTTTCCCAAAAGTCTTGGAGATCATCACAATATTTTCTGGCAAAACTGGGATGAGCATTTATGTTCCTTTTGCTCAGCAGTGGTTTTCATCTTGGAAGTCTCCCATGTAGGCCATTGTTGCCCAGCCTCTTTCTTATGGTGGAGTCATGAACACTGACCTTATTTGTAAATTAAAATTTATAAACTTTGAAGAAAAACGTGTTTAATTCATACAATGTGTGGGAAAAATAAATTTTATCAGAACATTGAAAAATTAAACAAAATTATTACTAGCTATGAAGTAATGTGACGGATGACTCTGTTTTATAGAAATCTTCTAATATTAATGGAAGAAAACTTTTAGCCTTAATTAAAAGTTCTGAGCATTTCATTTCTTCTTTCTACCCTCGCACTGTATCTGCACAGCATTTATGACTTACTGGTACAAAGCAAAGCTGAGATCACAGTTTTTCTAGGAGATGGTCGTGTATTATGGTAGACTCTCAGCATAGTAAACACAGACCAAACTTAGGCCAAATTTACAATTTCTTTTAACAAACTGGCAGACAGCTGAGAAAATAAGACTCTTTATAGACACACTTTGGACTGCTGTTTGAAATTCAATGTGCCAACACTGCATGAAGGAGGGGCCTTTACAGCCCAATAAATATTGAACTGTTTACTTTTCAAATGACTCCCCAGATCAACAGTCAGCATAATAAAATGCTATACACTTCTAACAGGCACCAGCACTTTTACTCTGAACATGAGCTTCTTTGCATTGCATTTTGCAACACAGGTGAGGAACTCAGTACTACAGCTGCAAACTGGCTGCTTCCCATCAGCTGATCCTCACTGAAACCAAGGATATACAAGCATCATCAGTAATGCAGTCAGTCAGGAGTCAGAATTGAGTTACACCACAAATCCTCTACATGTCACATGACATGGCAGAATTCAGCCATGATCAGACCGCCACGTTTATTCAGTTATACAGGATTCATGTCAGACAGAAAAAAAGAGCAGAGTTCTTTCTCCTTTAAAGATGGGGACCGATTCTCATCGGCAGCAAAGTCATTTGACAACTGTGGGTAACGTGGAAAAGAGAGATGTGTGTGCAACACCTGGTATCTGCTCAAATTAAGCAGTTTCCAGACATTTCTGCAACAACTAGTGATGTTTTCAAAGAATCAACATAAACTGTGACTGTTGTAGTGAAGATTTTCTACACGCTGTCAATACATACCATACCAAAAAAAAGAAAGAAAAGCTGAGCTGAAGCTACCATCTTAGCCATTTGTACTTTTGCTGCTATCAATAAACATCACAGCTGTTTCTTCAGCACTCTCATGCTCAGTGTGCCAATTCCATCTATCCATCCATGACTACACACCGGTAGTTCCAGTTTTCACCCTCCTTTACTGGCAGTGGTTTAAATGTGGCCCTTCAAAGTATTAAGGGTGTAAAGTAGCTGAGGTCCTTATAACCATCCCCAGCAGGTCTTCTAGAGAACTCAAACTGCCTGGGTGAGGATGAAACTCAGTCCAAAATGCTAGCTCAAACACACCACCAGCCCATCCACATTTTTACATCGACTTCCCTCATTTTATTTTTTTTCCTTGTGGAAAAAAAAACAAGGACAAAAATAAACTTTAGTCCTTCATAATTCTATGTGTGATTGCCAATTTGAAGCTAGACTCCACAAACATAGCCAAATGCATTTGAGACAGCAATCTGAAAGCTACTGGCTACGGCTAAACAGACTTTGTAGGACGATGACAATAACAACACCCATCTGCATCAACTGAAGACTAAAAATAAACATTGAAGAGTGTGCAAATCTGGTTCCACACTTTGAGTCTACTGATCGCATGTATATATGACACTGCAGTCTTATAGTCTTCATGCAATAGCTCCCTAAAACTCCATACCTATAGTCAGTCTGTCCTCAGACCACCAAGAATAAAAGCTGTTTTGAGCTCCTCTATTATTTACAGTGCGGTTGCCACAACAGGTTGCTCAGATTGTTTTGATTCGTTACACCGGATGTCCTTCCTGATGCAACTCCAAATGATTTGTGTTTACTCCTGGGAATTACATTTTGCTCAGGTGTAAACTTATACACTATGCAGCTACTACAGAAGCACCAAAAATAATAAACAACACCAGCAAAAACCCCAAAGACTAAATGAATGGAAACATTTCAATAGCACCAAAGAGCAAAAACAACTAAATATAACCCAATGAATCATTAGGCCTCTCTGAGTCCCTGTTAGTAAATTATTATTTAAAAGCTTATCAAAATATTGATTTCTTTTGTCCTAGAAACATCACAGCAGGAAGTCCATGTTTAAAAGAATCAGCACCTCAAAGTCGTACGAACGGCCAGAATCTTTAACACAGGTCGAGGAATGGCCGGAGTCTGTCATGCTAGCTTATCAACCCAAGATCTAGACAGAGCTCTAACTTATTAGAAAGCCTTAGATGTTCTCAGACCATCACTGGAAAACACAAGAAGTTTAGGTAAATGTTGTTTATTGCACAGAGGTTATTTGAATGCTCAGTTAAGATAAAATTAATAAAGTGCCTGACTAACATTTAATTGTTGAAAACAATAGCAATGTTTTTAATTCATTATTAAGTTAAATTTGCGTCTCTGAAAATGCAAATGAACCCTCGTGCTCCCTGTTTTACTCCTGATTCTGTACACATGGCATAGAAACAGAGCATCTCATGATTTAAACTCCAGCTGGGTAGGTACCGTATGTGTGGAGGTTCATGTTCCTCTTGTGCCTGCGTGGGTTTTCGATGGTACTCCAGGTTCTGCTCAATTAGACTAATTGGTGTTTGATCCTGTTAATGAACCTCTGCAGGTCTCAGTCTATATAACCCTGAATACTGAAAATGAGTCAAACACATCAGCGAGCTACACACACAAACACGCACGCACACACACGCACACACAGTTCAGTGGATACATCAAGGGCAAATCAGGGTTCAGTATCTTGCCAAAGGACGAGAGTAGAGGGATCAAACTACCAGCCGTCTGATTGGTTAATGACCTACGCTACCTCCTGAGCGACAGCTGCCCCAAACTAATTATGGCTGGTTTTTTTATTTTTTTTTTTTAACTTGGACTGTTTTACTTGTGTTCTTTGTTTTGTATCATGCTTTTCATTATTCTTTTAGCTGTACAGCTTTGATCAGTTGCTGTTGTTTTAAAAAGTGCTTATAAATAACAAGTAAAAAAAAAAAAAAAAAAAAAGACCAAATTTTACTGGACTTCATTTCACTTTTCTAGCACCTGCATGTTTTTACTGCTCTGCCATACTGGCCCACCTGAGACGCTGAACAGCCTCGTGTTGATAGGATTATAGGCAGAAACTTTGTCCACAGTTCCTGTTTTCAGAATAAACAGCCTGCAGTCCCACAGACAATACCCCCCTTCCTCCCCTGCAGGTCTGATCGCTCTGAGAGCATGCAACGGTCCTGCTGCTTAAGATCCTGATCCTCCCATTTCCACTGGCAAGGATTCAAATCCCCACAGTCTGAGCTGACTATTAGCAATCTCATCAGGACAACACTGGTAACTGTAAGCCACGACTCTTTGGTCAAGTCTATAGAGTTGGGTTTACAGCAAGAAAAATACGCATAAGAGTAAATGTTGCATAAAGACTCGTCAGTGTCACTCTGACAGTAGCAACCACTGATAATGTCAAACAGGACTTCATATTAGCTGCTTCAATGCAGACACAAGTAAGACACGATGAAGCATCAGTGGCTGCATCCTTTGAACGTCACATTTGAAGGCTGATTAAGTCACAACCAGGAGACGAAGGCTGTCCAAATTCATGGGCTCGTCCAAAAGCAGCCCACAAATGAGTTCTTTTCCCAAGATTTACAGGATGCACCAGGTCCACCCTGTCCCAATATTCACTGCACATCAGTGATTGAAGGATATTTTGGGGGGAAAAAATAGGAGCCGGTCCAAGAAACTGGTCCAGGTATAAACTAATAAACTTAAGTACTGGATTTTTATCTCACTCAAATGTCCAAAATACAAAAATAACAAAAAATCTTTAAACATTAAATTTCGACATTTTAATTCAGTCCCACATGCTTTGGTTGGTTAGTTAGTTAGGTTAGCTTGCTAACAAAGCTGGGCCTGTTTGGCAGTGTGAAGCCAAAGTCCCCCCTCCTCCCCGTATATTACAGTATATCAGCAGAAACACCTCATACCAACTGTCAGGCATGGTAGTGGAGGTGTGATGACCTGGGCTCATGTTGAGACCACCAGCTCCTTTGTATCGTAAAGTAAGAGTGAAATATGATTCCCTTCATCCCTCTTTGTTGGTTAGCTGTATGTTTGTGCTTGTGCACATTATCAGATAGCCAACAATCTGTCAAATACACAACTGAGGTGCAGCAACCACAACAAACCTAAAGTGAGAGCGTGAGAGAGCTTTAGGTCCAGGATATCAGGCAGCATTTATAATAATGGCACGCTACTTTACTTTACGCATTATTAATTAATTCAATTACTTTTCATATAACAAAAATCATGGCATGCCTCTGCTCATCCAGTCATTATGGATCAGGAAGTTCAAGAGAAACTAAAGGGAAGACCAAAGCTCTAATATCAGTGATCTGTCTAAAGAATGCTGGGTGCACCGTCGTCACTACTCTCCTTTAATGTTAGGGTTTGATTTTTCACATTTTGTGTGAGGTGAAGCGTCGACGCAGGAAGGGAAGTAGATGCATGTCACAGTAGAACAGAACTGCCCATCTTGTTTGGACAGACACTGAGAGACAAGGTCCATATTTTGTGAATGCTTCAAAAACAGGGAGAGAAGAATTCAACAGTGACATTTTAACATCTGCAGGCACATTATCAGCTTGCATGCTTTGATCCATATAAACCTCGCTATTAGGAGCGTAAGTCAGCTCTTTTTACTTCCCTATAGTCAGGATGACTGCAGCCAGCTGATTCTAACACCACATCCCTGATAGCCTGTTTTGGCCGAGTGCAGTTTGTGCAAACTTTGGTGAAAAAAAACAGAGTTCATTGAACTCTAGTAGCTGTCTGCTTTTGCCTGGAGGAAAGCTATGAAGTGTGTAAACTTAGACTGGGTCTTGTGATTACTAACAGCAGTACAGTACTGTCACTGTGCAAACATACTGAGTCTCCTTCACAGTGCCCTCCTCCTGCTGCTGTTCCTGCTCCTCAATAACAATGATCACAACACCATTACTGACTTTAGGCTGTACTTGACACAGTTTGCTGTGAAGCCCTATAGATGGGTTAAAGAACTTTTTTTTGTAATATTAAAAAAAAGGGGGGGGGGGGGGGGGGGGGGTCAATTAAACACCTTACCAAACTTCATCCTCCCATTTATCCAGGAGAGAACATGAGAAAGAACCTAGCCACTAAGGAGATTTAAACCCTAATGCCTGATTTAAGTTGCTGCTGCGCTCTGCCTATACTCTCATTTTTCACAGCCACTCATGGTCTTCACGTCTATATACACCCAAAGGTTTTCCACAGAGTCTTATGTTTTCACCGTATCACAATGCAGACCGATGCCTGGAAAGAAAATCAGCACCTCCAAGTCTGAGGCCATGGTCCTCAGCCAGAGAAGGTTGTAGTGGCCACTCTGGGTCAGGGACAAGATGGGATGAAGAGCTCAGCCATTCAAGAGCTGAATATCCCACCGGGAGGAGGCCCCGGGCCAGACGCAGGACAGGCTGGAGAGATTATATCTCTCAGCTGGCCTGGGAACGCATCAGTATTCCCGTGGATAAGCTGGAGGAGATGGCTGGGCAGAGGGAGGTCTGGACATGCTTGCTTAGGCTGCTGCCCCCACGATCCAGCCCAAGATAAGCCAAACAAAATGCATGGATGGATTTTTATTTTATTAGTGTGAATGCTTGTAAAAGCATTCACAGTATTGTTCTTCTAATCTTTATTATTAGTGTGAATGCTTGTAAAAGCATTCACAGTATTGTTCTTCTAATCTTTATTATTAGTGTGAATGCTTGTAAAAGCATTCACAGTATTGTTCTTCTAATCTTTATTATTAGTGTGAATGCTTGTAAAAGCATTCACAGTATTGTTCTTCTAATCTTTATTAGTGTGAATGCTTGTAAAAGCATTCACAGTATTGTTCTTCTAATCTTTATTAGTGTGAATGCTTGTAAAAGCATTCACAGTATTGTTCTTCTAATCTTTATTCTTCTATTTTATTATTATTTTTATATATTCCGTACGTTTTTTGTAGTCTATCTCCTTCAAAACCGTTCAACTTAGAAAAACCATTCAAACACCGTTAGATTCCTCTTCTTTTGGACATGACTGCTTCTATTTTTCTCATTTATAACATTTATATTTTTAAAATTATTCAACTTTTTCCAACAAAAATTTCCCATGTATTTCAATGGGGAGACCCTTCAAATTCTCCTTCAACTTACTCATTTTCAAACTGTATCTGCTTCCATATACATTGACATAGAGCCACCATTCAAACTTTAAAACGAAGACAAGACATTTAACTATTCAACTTGTATTTATCTTTTCAATATCTATTATACTTTTCTTCAGTTCCAGTTTAAGTTTCATGATGTTTTTCACCCGTTTCAGAGTTTATAATGGGTGTGTATGGGACGGAATGTTGGGGCTAGAGTGAGACAGATCAACTGCTAGAGTGAGAGGAGCGAAAAATTAATCTTAAAATATTTTTAAAACTGCTGCTGTGTCCGCAGCGTTTGCTCTACAGGTATGATTTTACCCTCAAAACGTAGCCATCGCTGTCCTCTTTCATCCAATGTGTTTACTATTGTGCTAGGTGTTATGGTTCTTTCATAAATGTCACCAAAGCACAGCCTCCTCCCTCCAACTCCTCCATAGACTCCAATGTTAAAATGGCTCAGAAAGTTCCTTTGAAAATCAGAAGAGCAGGCTGTCTTTACACTGTCACCACGTCCATATAATAAACTCCACAGGCATGAAAACTGAGAATTAGGTAGACTAGACATTGCTGCCAGCTCACGGTGAAAGAATTTTGTCAATACGACTTATACTTTTCATTTGGGAGCGATTTGTTTCGCCTGACTTTTCTGTTCATTTTAAGCAGCAAAAGTGAGGTGCATGTCTGCGTGTGTATGGGGCCATTGGGTGCAGTCACTATAGCAACCAGGCTCACACCTGCCTGCTTAACGAGCTCCCTCTCTCACTGTGCCAAGATTCATTTTAAACACTTCTCTTTCAACTGCTGCTGTGTCCACAGTGTTTGCCCTACAGCCATCATTTTACCCTCAAAACGTCGCCATCGATGTTCTCTTTCCAACAGCATGTCTTTCAAAGCTCAGAGATATAAACTTTTTAAACTGTGTGGATACAAGTGGAGGGATCACACATTTCAGTCATTCAGTGATTCAAAGAATATGAACTTTTAATATTCATTCAGATGTTTTCTGACTCTAAATTTTCTGTTCTCATTTCTTAGGTTTTCCAAATTTTAATTTAAAAACTTTTCAGCTATTTTCCAACTTCTTTTGTGTGAACATCAACTTTCAAAAGTTCTGCACTTTTGTTTTCAGGTTAAAAACTCTGTATTTTCCAGCTCATTCAACATTTTTATTTTTAACTTAAAATTCAGCAATTAATTCATTTCAGTGCATACATTCAGATTCAAGCATTCACACTGCAGTTTCTTCAGAAAATGCACTTTCTAGTTTTAGTTAATTTTCTGCTTAAAAGAACATTTTCACTGGTGGAATATGAACCACGGTCCACTCTGCTGACAGGGAATCTGAGAATGTGTCGCCCTGCAACACAAAACTGGCTTGACCTCAATCACAAAGCCCCGATAATCTTTTTCGCCTGCTGTCTCGGGGTAGAATTTTCATATATTTTTGTATGATACATTTTCCCTTTCATATGCATCTGATGGCTTTATACAAAAGATGCATGATACGAGTTTTATTCTGGACATAAAACCAGATCTAACACTACAAAAAACTCATCAGGTCAGGATTAAGTTTAGTCTGTTAAATCCCATATTTTCAGATTTATGCTTTTGTAAAATAAAGTCATGACTCTGAACTTTTCTTTTTAAACAATGTTCTCTTATTTTCTTTCTGCAGTAGTTTTAATGTTGTTTCCACCTTTTTGAACCCATAACAGACAAATAACACAAAGCAAAGAGCTGCTTTGTGTGCTGTAGTCTTTTCACAGTCTGGGTTTTGTTTTACTGAAGTCTGAAATATGCACGTCTTTATAAGGAAAACCAAAACAAAGGGCCATCATTCCTGTAAGATTATCATTCAAATCACTATTTAGGTTTTTGCACAAGTAAACTTAGGCCTGAGTGCAGTAATATTGCAGGAAGTGTTAAGGTCCTGTTAAGGCTCCCGTTTAGGATTAAAAGAGTCATAAATCTGAAAATATGATGAGGTCACCGCATAATTTAACCACAAAGAGCTTCAGCTTCTGCTGCTAAGTGACTGGTATGGTTTGTGGCACAGCTGGCATACTCTGACATAATGACTATCAGCACATATACAGCTGGCTGACTGTGCATTGTGTGCATTTGGTGTGATGGGAAAAATGAAACTCGAGTTGTTTTGTTTATTATCTTACAAACTTTCATTCATTAATACTGTTATTGTGATTTGGCGCGATATAAATAAAAGTGACTGAATTTAATAAAGTGAGTTATTCAGTTTGGGGGTTTCATGTAGCTTTAAAATATTTTGACCTTTGCCGGATTTCCGCACAGGAATCAGGCACACGTCCGAGACCACTTAACCAATAAGCTGCTTTCCTCATCTGCTCACGCTTCAGTAACCACGGTGTGATGAGTGTGTGTGCAGGTACTCACTCATTCTCGAGCAGGGTCATGCACACCACCTCCCTGACCCCCGGGTTGTTAGCCTTGTCGCACGAGCAGCCCTGCAGGCTCCAGGTGGCCACGCGCACCACGGGCTTCCCGTCCCGGAGCCCCAGCGGGCGATCCACCTTCGGCCGCACAGAGACGATCTGGGTCGGGCCTCCAGGTGGGAGGTCCAAGTCGTCGCTGCCGAGACTAAAGGAAGAGGGGCTTGGGTGACACTTGGTGGTGCCGGGGAGCCCTGCGTTCGTGTTGGTGGAGGGTGCCCGGGAGCGCTCCACGAAAACTTGGAACCGGATTTTGTCGAGCAGCGAGCTGTTGATGTGCTTCACCTTTACCAGGTCCTCGATGCTTTTAAACGGGCCGTG